>NC_028640.1:21041647-21158195 GCF_001406875.1 Solanum pennellii
TTACTAGCACATCATGGAGTATCCCTATAGGCCTTTTCACTGTCCGATCAGCCATCAGTAGCCGCATCGCAGTGGGTTTTGGATCCCCAAACCCAACTTCTTGTAGATCGAGAGGGGCATGAGGTTTATGCTTGCCCCCAGATCACATAATGCTTTCGCAAAATGTAATGACCCGACTGTACAAGAAATAGTGAACGCACCCGGATCTTCTTTCTTTTGCACGAGGGATCTTGTAGCAATAGCACTACAATGCTGCAGTCTATCATCATCCTCGAAAGTGACCAATCTTTTCTTTGTAACCAGATCTTTCATAAACTTGGCATAACCGGACATTTGTTCTAGAGCTTCTACCAAAGGGACATTGATAGAAAGCTGCTTCAGCATTATTATAAAACGCCGATATTTACCATCCTCGGTCATTTTCACTAATCTCTGAGGGAACGGTGGTGGTGGTCTAGGCATGGGAATTACCTTCATAGGGACTTCTGCATCTTTTCCATTGCTCTCTTCTTCTTTGACACTACCCTTTACCACCTTATCATCATCCTTTCTCACATTTTCCTCATTTGACGGCATAGGTGGGTCAATGGTTTGCTTCCCACCCCGAGTAGTGATTGCCATACAGTGCGCATCATTCTTTGGATTTTGGACAGTGTTGCTAGGAAGAGTGCCCGGTTGCCGTGTGTTCACTGTCGCAGATAATTGGGCCATTTGCAACTCGATCTGCTTAATTGATATTGCATGTGTATCAACTTTTTGCCCAATACTTTCTTAATCACACCTTAACTCTTTAATGTGCTCATCACTAGCATCGAACCTCCTCATCATTTTGTGCAACATATCCTCAACTCGCGCCATACTATCTCCACCATCCCTAGGAGTAACTTCACGATTTTGAGGAGGGACATAGGGCCCATTCCTATCATTTCTGTTGCCGTAGTTACCCCTGTTGAAGTTGTTGTCGCGGTTGTAGTTTCCATCTCGGACATAATGACCCTCACGGTTGAGTTACCATAGATCCGACCTTGGTTCCCTTGACCTTGGCGCTAATTATCCTTATTTGAGCCTTGGGCGCTTGGTCGGAAACCCCCCATCTGCTCATATACTGCATAGGAGTCCTCCACATAATAGCATTCATCATTAGGAGGTGGTGGTTTTGACAAGTAGTTGACTGCATTTATCTTTTCTGCACCCCCAGTGACATGTTTTAGTACCAACCCAAGCTTAGTTCTCATCTGAGCCATTTATTCGCGAATCTCATCTGTGGCTGGGTTGTGAGTGGACTGTACTGCGAAGGTGTTTCTCCCTGTATCAGACTTCCTAGTACTCCAAGCTTTATTATTCCGGGAGATTTTCTCTAATTTTTCGGCAATCACAGCATAAGGACATTCCCCATAAGATCCACCTTCTATAGTGTCCAACACCGCTTTATTATTATCATCCTGTCCCCGATAGAAGTATTCCTTCAGTGACTCATCATCTATACGGTGATTTGGGACACTTCTCAAGAACGAGGTGAATCTATCCCAAGAACTACTAACTGACTCTCCTGGTAGTGCCACAAAGTTGTTCACTCTGTCTTTGTGGTTTAGTTTCTTGGAGACCGGATAGTAGCGTGCTAAGAAAACATCCCTTAGTTGGTTCCAAGTGAAAATTGAGTTGTAAGGGAGCTCAGTGAACCATATAGCAGCCTCTCCCGTCAGTGAGAGAGGAAACACTCTAAGCCCTATTACATCCAAGTCCAAGTCAGGCCTCCCTACACAGCTTTTACACACTGCCCTTACCTTAGCTATATGGGCATGTGGATCCTCAGAAGGTAGCCCTGAAAACAAACCTCTGGCAGTGAGCATTTGCATCAGGCTACTAGTTACCACGAAGGTGTGGCCTGGTGGTAGAGGAGGCAAGACAAGTGGCCCATCGGAGTCTGCTATGTTGTCATAGCCTCTGTAGTATGCTTGGGGCCGTGGAGCGGGATTTTGTCCCCTCTGTTGGTGTTCACCCGGAGCATCGGGTAACAACTGACCATGAACATCAACTGGAGCTGGGATGTTCTGGTTTGGATCATCATCGTTAATTCCCAAGTTTCGATTCATATTGCGTAGTGTACGCTCTAATTCGTGATCGTAGGGAAACAAGGGTTCTCTTCCTCTCCGTGTATTTGGCATACAAGGAGGTTGGTTCTGAACAAATCAAAAACAATAAAACAAAGTAAAATCAAGAAAATATCAACTAAACTATAGTTATAAGTTCAAGTTAATCTAAAAGCTACTTTCCCCGGCAATGGCGCCAAAATTTGATACGCTCAAACTTACTTCTCAAATAAGAAGTAAAGCGGTCGTGTCAAGTAAATAACCCAACTAGTGAGGTTGGGATCGTTCCCACGAGGAAAATAGTTTAGACTTAACTTCAACCTATTATTACTATTGTTCGGTCAATGACTTCCTTGGAAAGCAAAAACAATAAAAGGGGGGTTTCTATTCCTAAATGAATAAAAATAACTAACGAAATGTAAAAAAACACTTAACAACTTTGAATGTTGGAGTTTAATCAATTAATCAAAGTAACTAGGGTTTACGTGTTCCCCACAGGTTCATAACTTGATAATTCTAACTATAACAATTCTTTCCTAGTATCTTGCATGCAAAGTGATAAGTTATGTATTTCTAAATCCTTGGTCCGGCATCTAGAAAATCTCACTCCGCACCTTGGTCCGGCTACGTGTGTTGCTATCCTAACCCTTATCTTTACCTCATATTAAGCATCGTATTCGATATTTGACTAAGTTATTACCTCGTACCAATCAATACTAGCCTATTAGATAGTATACACTAAATCTATGTTGATAATTCTTTTCCTATTATCTACCTCCTTGGTCCAGCAAGTAGCATTAAGGCGAGTTCTAACGTTGGCTATCCATTAAAAAGACTTCTAAGCGAAATAATTATTAATACATGCACGACACTATTGTAGAATTGTTATTTTAGTTAGGTTTTACCTCATTATTTGCCTATGGTTCCCACAACCCTAGTTATGAAGTTTAGTTACCCAAAGTCATAATCACAATATTCAAATATATGATATAAGAATTCATGTACTTACTTCAATGAGAATGAGTAAAATCCGAAAGTTCGCTTGATTAATCAACAAAAATCACCAACACTCAATGATAATCAAAAGTCTAACACTAATACACAGAGTCTAATAATGATCCCCAGTCTAACAATGCGGAGTCTAACCTATAATCTGGAGTCTAACGTCTCTAACCCCCAAAAACGATGTTTTTCGAACTATTTATAGAAAATAAAAACCTAATTAAACAAGGACTCTATTTGCTTGAATCTGTCAAAACGCGGCTGGGTCGACGGACATCGCGACGGATCGTCGTGGTCACGACGGACCGTCATGCACTCCGTCGTCCCATACTTGTGCAATTTTCTTCTGCTGCTCTCTTTATTACCCTCGAAGGCAAGTATGACGGACCGTCATAGGCACAACGGTCCGTCGAGGGTCTTCGTTCCAAAACACTTCAACTCTTGGAATCTGGGTACTAGGATTACTTCTCTGAACTTCATGACGAACCTGCAGGACGGACCGTCATAGACACGACGGACCGTCATGGACTCCGTAACCCGACACTTGGTCAGACTTCCCCATCTTCCTTCAGCAGCTGCACTACGCTGCCACCTACGGACCGTCACAGGCACGACGGACCGTCATAAACTCCGTAGGGGTCTCTTCTGCATTTCTTCGCTCAAAATCTCCGCATTCATCTTTGGACAGATTTCCTGCAAAACAAAAGAGAAAGTTATATAAAAATTAGCACAAAAAGGCTTTTGGACACACTAAAAATAAGGAAAAAGTATTAATAATACCGTGAAACCACGGTATATCAGCTATCATAATGACTTGTGCAATAGCCAATGGAAGCTCACCAAAGGCTCACTGATTTTAGCTCGAGGAAGAAAATATTCAAATTTATACGTGACACAAGGATCAATTTTTGGTGACTCTATAAATTTGGTGGAGAGCGAGACTCTATCTGAATTGTCGCACAAGAGGCTTAGTCATATGAGCGAGAGAGGGATAACATGTTTGGCTAAGAAGAATTTGCTTGCTGGTATGAAACAAACAAAGGTGAAAAGATGTGTTCATTGCTTAGCAGGGAAACAGAAAAGAGTTTCTTTTCACAGTCATCCTCCTTCAAGAAAATCTAAGCTATTGGAGCTAGTACACTCAGATTTGTGTGGTCCTTTCAAAGTGAAGTCAAAAGGAGGTGCACTTTACTTTGATACTTTCATTGATGATCATTCTTGCAAGATTTGGGTATATCTTTAAAATCCAAAAATCAAGTGCTTGATGTGTTTAAACAGTTTCAAGCCTTATCTGAGAGACAAACGGGAAAGAAATTAAAATGTATTTGCACTGATAATGGTGGTGAGTATATTGGTCCCTTTGATAACTACTGCAAATCACAAGGAATACGTCATAAGAAGACTCCTCCAACGACTCCTCAATTAAATGGTATGGCAGAGAGAATGAACAGAACTTTAGTTGAGAGAGTTAGATGTGTGCTTTCAGAGGCTAAACTTCCAAATTCTTTTTGGGCTGAAGCACTTAACACTGTTGTTTAATGTTATCAATTTGTCTCCTGTTGTTGCTTTGGATGGTGATGTTCCAAACACAGTTTGGTTTGATAAGGATGCTTTTTATGATCACTTGAAAGTGTTTGGATGTAAAACTTGTGTGCATGTTCCAAAAGATGAGAGGTCAAAATTGGATGTTAAAACTAAGCAATGTATCTTCATCGGTTATGGTCAAGATGAGTTTGAATATCACTTTTATGATCCAATTGATAAGAAACTCATTAGAAGTCATGATGTTGTGTTCTTTGAAGATCAAACTATTGAAGATATTGACAAGACTGAGAAACTAGATTCTCATACTGATGAGAGCTTAGTTGATGTTGATCCAATTCTTATTATTGATACATCTTCTGCACATGAGGGAACCCAAGATAATGATCAAGATAATGATGAGAGTGTAAAACATATAATTATTCCTACTGATGATGTTGTGGTTGATAATCAACCAACTCATGGTTGGGATGACCGCTTCGGATGCTCCAGAAACCTCGTGTAGAAGATCTACTAGAGAAAAGCGAAGCTCAACACGTTATTGTCCTAATGAGTATATCCTCTTGACTGACATGGGAGAACCTGAATGTTATGATGAAGTCATGCTAGATACTCATAGAGATAGGTGAGTAGAAGCCATGGAAGACCAGATGAAGTCACTTCACGAGAATGGCACATATGAGCTAATGGAGTTACCCAAAGGTAAGAAAGCTTTAACAAATAAATGGATATTTAGATTAAAGCAAGATCAACATACATTTGCACCTAGATACAAGGCTAGGTTAGTCGTCAAAGGTTTTGGTAAAAGAAAGGGGATTGACTTTGATGAAATTTTCTCTCTTGTTGTGAAAATGTCCTCTATTCGTATGGTTCTAGCCTTAGCCGCAAGTCTAGATTTAGAGGTTGAGCAGATGGATGTCAAGACTGCCTTTCTTCATGGTGATTTAGAAGAGGAGATCTACATAGAGCAACCTGAAGGTTTTGTAGTTAATGGGAACGAAAACCATGTTTGCAAATTGAGAAAGAGTTTGTATGGCTTGAAACAAGCTCCAAGGCAGTGGTACTTAAAGTTTGAATCTGTCATTGAAAATAAAGGATACAAGAAAACTTCTTTAGATCATTGTGTATTCTTTCAGAAGTTCTCTTATGATGATTTTATTATCTTACTACTTTATGTGGATGATATGCTGATTGTTGGCAAAAATATATCTAGAATTGCAGTCCTTAAGAAAGAGTTAAGTAATTCGTTTGCGATGAAGGACTTGGGGCCAGCAAAGAAGATCTTAGGAATACAAATCTATTGAGATAGACACAAGAAGAAGTTATCTCTATCCCAAAAGGAGTATATTGAGAAAGTACTCAAGAGGTTCAACATGACAGAGACAAAAGTGGTTAGTACAACTCTTGCTAAACACTTTAAGTTGAGTACGACTCAAAGTCCATCGACTAATAAAGAGAAGAATGAGACGTCGAGTATTCCATATTCTTCCGCGGTTGGTAGTTTGATGTATGCTACGATTTGTACTAGACCAGATATTGCACATGCTGTTGGTATCGTTAGCAGATTTATTTCCAATCTTGGAAAAGAACATTGGGGTGCAGTGAAATGGATACTACGATATTTGAAGGGTACGTCAGATATGGAGTTGTGGTTTGGTAGTGGCAAGTCTGAACTAGTATGCTACATGGACTCTAATTTGGGAGGAAATCTTGACAATTCAAAATCCACTTCTGGCTATTTGATCACTTTTGGAGGGGGAGCTATTTCTTGGAAATCAAGACTTTAGAAGTGCATAGCTTTATCTACAACAGAAGCCGAATATATTGCCATTACTGAAGGTGCCAAGGAATTTCTTTGGATGAAGGAGTTTATCAAAGATCTTGATTTTGAACAATCAAGATTTGTCTTATTTTGTGATAATCAAAGTGTTATTTATCTCACCAAGCACTCTACCTTTCATTCTAAGTCCAAGCATATTAGTAGAAAATATCATTTGATTAGAATGGCCCTAGAAGAAAAATTATTTGAGGTTGAGAAGATACACACTGATGACAATCCTTCAGATATGCTTACGAAAGTGGTGATCGTAGATAAGCATGAGTTTTATAGAAGTGTGGCAGGCATAAAGCCTGCCAAGAGATCCTCCACTTGAAGTCCATTTGGCCCCTTGGCTAGAGGGGGAGTTAATTGTTAGGACCGGAAATAAGCAGGTGTAAACGCGGAAGCTAGCAAAGCAAACCTCGAAAGACCATGAGTAAGAACACAACGAGAAATATACCAAAAGACACAAAGGTTTAACGTGGTTCGGTCAATCGACCTACATCCACAAAGGAGATGAGCAATCCACTACAAATATGAGAGTATAAAATACAGAGGGAAACAACCTCAACCAATTCACTTGGAATACATGGGAGGTTCACACAAGTGATAACGTATCAAGCTTGTGACCCATAAATTCTCCCCCTAACCAAAACACTCAAAGCCTTTAAGACTACCTTGTGAATGGTGATTAAGTTAGAAGGAACATTCCTCTATTTATAGAGTCCTAAACCTTTTCCTACAAGAAAAGGATTAGTCAATCCAAAACTTTTTCCTAAAAGAAAAACCTATTTATGGTAAGAAATCAGGACAAATAATACCCAACATACACGACGCTGTTTTTTATTTTTGCCGTTAGTGTTTCCTTAACAAGAGATTCATTCAAGAGGTAATTTCTTTGCTTAATGTTTGATTTTTCTTTACTAAGAAATTGGATGAAATCGTAAGTAGGATTCTATCTTGTATGAATTGAAGAACCCGCTAACCAACCCATGAAATTGGATTTCAACATAAGTTGTTGTCTGGTTATTTATTTTATTTAACTCGATTTAAGGATTCCTTTCATAGGCACGAAACTCAGAATTATTATTTGAAGCTGTAACAATGGTATATTGTTGAGGAATTGATAAATTGTGTAAGTGCATTGAAAAGAAGAGCTATAATCAGTGTTATACGTTGCCTTGTAGATTAGTATATGTTTGTTAGTTAGTTACATAACATAATTAGTTTGTTAGCTTAAATTGTGTGAGCTCATAAGTTGGTTAGCTTTGATTATTGTAATTAGCACTTTAGTAATTTATATAAATAGCCTGGTGTACAGATATAAACATACAATGAAAATATCTGAAATAGTCATCTATATTCTTCTCTGTAATTCCTCAATTTTGTCTCATCTCTTCAAACAATTCTTTGAAGATTTCAATTCTTAACATATATCAAGAAAAAAATTATACTCGAGTTCTATTGTTACTTAGAGTAGTCTAAGATGGTTTGTCTTATATCAATACACTTTTAAATTAAAGAGGATGACCTTAAAACTTTTAGATGTGATTACAAAACTTTACCTCACTTTTGAAATGTACTGCCAAGAAAAATTTACATAATAATTCGGGCTAACATTTAAATTTACTTTCATGTATATTCAATAGGTATTTTTTATTGCTAATAATAGTGAATGCAAGTTGGATCCCGATCCATTAAAATCGATGTATTAACGGAACAACTTACTCATAGATCACAAAATAAAATATATGGGAAGGAAATGTTTATATGATTCTTAATACGAGGACTAGAAAAGATGGAAATTTTTGGAAGCTCATCGAGAAATATACCATCCATTCACGAGTTCTTGAATTAAATAGATTATCTGAATTATATGGTATTTACAAATCTTATCGGCCTGCTATTGACCATAATTTGGTCACTGCACTAGTTGAGCGGTGGCGTTCGAAAACGCATACTTTTAACTTTGGAGTAGGTGAAACAACAATTACATTGTAGGATGTAGAGGTGTTTTATGAATTACATGTGAATGGTTCTCCAATACTTTGTAATGAAATGATAAGGACCATAGGAGATTGGCAAAACATTTGTCAAAGATTACTAGGTTTTGTTCCTTCTCGTGAATACTTCAAAACAAATTCCGTCAAGGTCGTTGCATTTAATGCACACATGTTAAGCCAGCCACAATTACTGAACATGGAGACACAAGATATGGTCAATTAGAAGGCAAGATGTTACAAGTTCTGGATGATTGCAGGTATGATGATGGCGGATACATGTGGTGATTATTTGAAGCTTATGTACTTGCCTATGCTCGAGGACATCGATAAAATTGGGTCTTAAGTTGGGGGAGTTATACCTTGTCATACTTATATCACTTTCTTTTTAAACCTCACAGGAGTACCCAAAATGAGATAGTCGAATTTTTGTCACTACTTCAGGTATACCTAATGATTGTACAAATAATTTATTTATATTTCTTGCACTTACTAGCTTTGAACATGTTCAGCTCATATCACATTTTCTCTCCCTATATATGTCTTCTTTTAATTTATCTCCATAGTATTATATGGTAATTCTAAAACTCTTTCTCCCAGATTTGGACATGGGAGAGAGTCATTGTCCTCCGTCCTCAAATAGTAGCCAAGAGAGATGTGAGAACTATTTCTCCTGTTGGTTTGCCTAGGGATTCACATGCTACTAGATGGTTTGAGCATCTTAGATGGACGAATACTATCAAGCATGTGCTGGAAGTTTATAGAGATGCACTTGACTCTATTTTCAAGGTGCAATGTAATTTTACTTATTTATAAATATTGTAAATATAAAGACTTACTTTGCTCTTTTCCTATTTCATGTAGTTTATTTGTGAACCGTATTCCAATGACTTAATTGAGAGTCATCCTCTCTGTTATCACATTGGACGAGACATATGGAGAGTTAGAGTTCTAATCTTTTGTTCGGATGTGGTCAAGGTTCATTTGCCAGATCATGTTATGAGGCAATTTGAACTACAACAAGCTATACCAACTCCCTTTTCATTTGATTTCAACCACTTTCGCCATGATCGTCGGGGGAGACCAAATATAAATTGATAGTTCGAACATGTACAATGGTTATCATTTTGGAACCAACGCCTCCAATTTAGTTGTGATGCACCGGTTAATAATTAATCACTTCACTATGATGATCCATATCTTATTTGGTTCAGGTGCATTAATCGTCTTATTATTGGTAATCCTAATTCATGTCCTCAAAATCAACAAGGTTATGTACCTAATTCGACGACATATGAAACTGTGGTATGTGCCGCCTCATTAGCTTAAATTTCAAAATTTGTCTTTATTGATTTTGGTGTGTCATTTATTTTGTTTAGTATTGTTGCTGCCAAGTTTTTCATTGTTCTTGGTTCACTGCTAAGTGTTGAGAAAAATTCTAAGGCAATATATATATATATATATATATATGAAAATTAAAAGAGTGAGAGTAGTGAAGTGGGCCTACTGATGAGGAGATTTAGATGTTTTCTTTTTTATGAATGAATGGAAACAGCAAGTTGCACAAGAAAAGCTAGACAGTACTGGCCACCCGCAAGGATGATGATAGAGTAGTAAGTACTTTTATTAAGTACCATTTCTATTACTAGTTCTCTTTTGCAGATTTCAGTTAGTAGTGAATTTATTGTTCAAGTGACCATCCAATCTAAATCATCAGATTAATCGATTAACTTTTAGTCTAAGGAAATATAAATCTTTACCATTTTGAACAATAGTGGTTCATGGATACATACAGAAATGCAAATCTTCACTTTTTTACTTTTTTCATTAAATAACTGTCATTTTAATTTATTTAGGTGCGTCATATTCATTTGATGGATGATAAAGTTAAAACACTTAGTGATAATCCATCATATTCATTTGATGGATGATGAAGTTAAAACATCTAGTGATAATCCAACATATGAGGCCTTATACATGTTCTAAAAAATGGTGCGAGATCAAGATTCTGATTGTTTGAAAATATGTCCATGAGGCTGATAGGGTTCTTGTGTCAGCTGATTATTGAAGAGATATGGTACAACCTGTCCAGTTACATTCTTTAGTTCGTAGGCGAGGAAAATGAGATGTTGTTGGTAGAAGATAATATGTTGTTGAAAGAGGACAAACACATGTTGAAATGGATCAGGCCACACAAAATGCCCAAGCATCCTCAGAAGATGATCAAGCAACATCCAATTATAATATTGGTTTCATTTCATGAAGTTGCACTCATGAATTCACTCAGGCATCAAATATGACATATCAACCGTCACAAACAGATATTATGTCATACGTGACTCCACATACTCTACAAATATCAAGTTTGTCATGACTTGAGAATGTCATTGATAATTTTGAGGATGTCTCAAACTTTACCTCATCTCCTGTGCCACTGATCATTGAGACCCCTGATGCCACTAATAAATTAGAGGACCCAAATCATCATGTGGACGACAGTGATCCAAAGGATGCAAATGAAGGCGGTGATACGACTATTCAAGATAGTGAACCATCAAGGAAGGAGAAGCGTAAAATTAAACTTAAGCCTCGTGGGACTGATATTTTAGCATCATACGTTTTATATTTGGTTTTACTCTCCTTTTGAATTATAGAACATTTATATTTTCTTTATAGACGGTCAATATGCTATCTAACATGTCAATAAAAAGAGATCAAAGAATAAGTAATGAAAATTATTGGTGATGCTAAAATTTGCGGCCAGTACTGCTGACCATTGGTGCTGCTGAAAATTGTAGCCCTGCTGAAAATTGCAGCCAGCACTGCTGAAAATTTTTGGTGCTTCTGAACTTAACGTCATAATCATTGCACTTTTTGGTCTGGATATTTATTTTCACTTTGTAATTAGACTACTTTAATTTCAAAAAGTATAAAGGCTTCAGAATGGTAATGTAAGTTTTACATTGCCTATTTCAACAGGTGTTGCTATTTTATTTAAATTATGAGGGCAGGTTATATGCATAGCATTGAACGGATATGGGCGAAGTAATTATTGAGTGAAACATACAGAATTATGATTTTGGTCATGAAAATACAAATTCAAATGAAGAAAAACACATAATTAGAGTTGTTTGAAAGTATAAAATACATAATTAGAACTGTTTGAAAGTAAAAAAATACATAATTAAACTACCCACTTAAGTTTGATTTTAAGTTGGACATCGACGCCTGTCATGCCTGGTCTGTCTACACAATCCACAAGCCTTCCCATACGCTGCAGGATCACAATCTATCTCATTATGAATTCTAGTGGTCCTTGATCAATTGGGACGCCGATTGAATTCACTACTTCTCATTATAAAGCACGGTGAAGGCCAATACGCGTCGTGTCTAATCGGTGAGAATGACCCAAAATATGTTGCAACATAATTCTCTATTGTGAAATGCTCGCTGACAAAATTTCTAGCTAGCACTCCCATTCTTTTAGTAACCTTCATGACATGTGAACACGAAAAGTGCAAATTAGTCCATTTTTCACAAATCACATTTTGTCACTTGGTGAAACACAATGAGCGCTACCACTAGTACCATCAATTTGTATTGATCTAACCTCATATACCCCTGTGGATATATTCCAATCATAAAAAAGGTGTCTTTTTGAACTTTCATAATTTTTCTCCCACTTCTTTTTGAAATTGCTTGTCCATAATTCCTTTTGCTCTACAAGTTGGTGAGTTTTTGACATCTAAGAGTATATCGTTCAACGGTTTGCACCAATGCAAGTTTAACAGTAGCAGTGACGGGCAAGCCTTGAGCTTTCTTTAGAAGTCCGTTGAAAGACTCTAAAAGATTTGTTGTCAATACTCCCTATTTTTTCCATAATCATGTCTAACAGTCCATTTGTCCAATGGAATTCGCATGAGGTATTCATATACTTCTCTATTTTCTTATTGAATTTCCCACATCAAAGCCTCAAACTTCCTTACTTGATGAGCTGTAGCAGTCCTTCACATAAGATTACTGAGGTCCCTATTTGGAAATTGAGATTGAAAATTACTTTTAAGATGTCTTAGACAAAATCGATGAAAGACCCAAGGCTCTTGAAATCGCCATAACTCTGATAAACTAGTCAAGATTCTTTTGCCCTATCAGAGATAATACAAATAACTTCTTTATCCTTTATCACATGTGCACTCAATTTCCTAAAACATAATTTCCATGCCTCTTTCAACTCTTTGTCAACAATATGAAATGCAAGAGGAAGAATATTATCATTTCTGTCAACTACAACAACAATTAACAATTTTATCTCATATTTACCATACATATGAGTTTCATCTATTGAAATAACAAGATGACAAATTTGGAATCCATCGATGCATAGCTTGAAAGCCCAAAATATAAACTTGAAAGTTTTTACTTCTGGAGAACTCTTTGACATGTTTCCATTCCACAACTATTCCAGGACTAAAGTATTGAAAAGCTGCAAAAAAAAAAAAACTTACGAAGCTCACTAAATGATTTCTGAAAATCACCATATACCAATGTAAATGCGCGTGGACGCCCAAACAACGCTTTTCTATATGTTACTTGATGACCAAATTTTTCATGAACCTTAGAAATAATACACTATCAGCAATTCTGAATTTTTATATATTTGACTTGAAAACAAAGATGCAATTAAATTAGTATCTAAGTTAGTGTGACCTGTTTTAATCCCTTCAGTCTCACATTTATGATTATTAAAATACTTTCCTATCTTTCAAAGGCTACAAGAATCATAAAATATGCATCTCACAGTCCATAAGCTCTTAGTTGATATTACAACCTTAAATTCTTTATTTTTCCACAAACTCCAAATTGTGACAGAACCGTTTCAACTTAGCTTTACTACAAAAACACAATTTTTCTCTAAAACTTTGTTTTGCATCCTCGGACAAAACAAAAAAAACATTCATTTCGAATTCACGAGTAGAGATAAAAATATCTTCCTCATCTCGAATGTTGTAAAGTAAGGTATATCATTATTTTGCATTTCATCAACTTGATTTTGAAAATTTACTCCACTTTCATTTTGAGGTAAATCTTCAATATCTTCATCGAATTCACTTTCAATGACTTTATTCTCTACATCATTTTCGCGAGGTTCATCCTCCTGCGAATTTTCATCCTTCTTTGAGGATGTGCATAATTACATAAATCAAAGGTAGCTTCATCTTCTTTATAGAAAAAACAAGTGAAATTTACAAAATAAATAAAATAAAAATAATTAGTTATTCATACTACTAAATAGAATTAGTTGAAAAGATAACTCTACCTGATTTCATATTGATTGTGGCTACTCTCAATATGTTTTTACTACCTGAGCCTTCATCAAATGATTGATGGATACCATGTGTTGCAGTGTATGCAACATAAGGTTGAATGATTGTGGCAAATTCATAACTTTGAGCAAATAAATTCATATGATAACCATATTGATCATTCATTCGAAATAGATTTCTTGATTTATTGGTCTAATCTTTATATATATGTCCAAAAGATTTATATCAATCTTGTTCAAAAATTTGTGAGGAATGGCAAAGAATTGTAGCAAAGATTGGTTATTCTCAATTTTGAACTCAATAATTCTTATAATGTTACCTTAAAATGAGCATGAATATTTTCCAGAAATATCCAATTGAATATTTTCACCATCAATCCCCATTTTCTCATGCAAAAATTTAATTAATTCAATGTAGTTGGTCGAAATAGACATGCCAACAATCATTCTAGCACATTCGGTATATCAAAATCTGTTCATTTCAATGATTATTTCACCACCAAATATAAAGCAATCATCGTGTTATCTTCAAAATTAGCCATCAAAAAATCCTATACACAAAAATAAAATACATTATAGTTATTAAAAATATGTTATAAGTATATTACAATATATTGACAAATTATATCCATTAAAATTTTGTGAGTATTAATTCAGTAATAGGACATATAAGCAGAAGCTTTGTATAAAATTATTGAAATGTGCTAAATATTCTACACAACCATTTCTTATAATGTTTCATTGCCAACACTTAGCAGTTTGTTGTTACTGTTAATTACGTTTTAAAGTTAAAATGTAACGTATAGTAACGTTTTATTTACATGATTCGATAGAATCATTACTCATAGTAATGTTTTAGTCTTAAAACGTGACTCAAAGTAACGACTTTAACGTCACATTTCGTGCAAATATTATCACGTGACAGACTTCTGATTTGATTTGATAGAATCGTTACAACGAGTAATATTTTATAAGTAAAACGTGACTCACAGTAACGACTTCGACGTAAAATTTCATGCAAAGATTATCAGGCGATTGACTTGTGATTTGATTCGACAGAATCGTCACTAAGAGTAACGTTTTCCCTTTAAAACATGTTTTATAATAATGAAATTTGGTTCAAGGATTCGAAAGTGAAAAATTTAAAGAGACACGTTACTGACGATAACTTCTTAAGCCTAAATGTTACTGACAGTAACATAATGCTTCTTTAACATCGCCAGTCAAATAATTTTGGTACGTTTATTTTTTGAAAATGAAATATAGCCCAACGTTACTACCAACAACATTTATACTATTTTTGTAAAATTTCAAAGTTTCATATTATTTTGGTGAATTGAATGCAGTAATGTAAAGTTGTATTACACTGTCACAAGCTTGTTTTTGACAAGGATGGAACAGCACTGCAACGTGAATTTAAATGAAACCTCTTGCCATTGTTTCGCAACCACTATCTCCCAACACGTAGAAAATTGGTGTATATTTATGAGTCGTTTTATTGGGAATAATGCAAGTTTATCATTAAATATCGCGGGAATAAGTTAAGTTTATCATAAGTTAACTTAGTCATCACTAGGATTTAAATGGTGAGATAAATAATTTAAGGATGAAATAATTTTATATTTTATCCTAGAATTATAATACTTCATACCTCATACTAAAAGAAGCAACTTGAAGGTTTAAAATTCATGAGTATAAGAATTGTTGTGATACATCGTGGACACAATATGATATATGTTTGCAGTAATACTTGAGTTCAAAGACTTACATATTTTCTCCTTATGGAAGTAGACCATCTACAATTACTATGACTCGAATTACTAGTCGTTAGAAATCATCACGCGATGAATGAATATCTCGTTTCACAGCTTAAATATCCTTTTTTAAAAATTGTAAAGAATTTCAGTAATCGTACCCATACTCTAAACGATTTAAAGCGTGTCTTTCAGCACCCATAATGATGTTTATATATAAGTCAATACTAGGACTAAGAGTTAAATTAACTAATACGTAATATGTATTCTTACTTAACTAGCAGCCCTTATATATTAGGCTCCAAAAAATATTTAAATAAATAAAAATATATTATATGATAACTTGAACTCTAAATTAATTATTGGAGTTTGTTTATGATTCTTATCTAATTGTCAAAAATAAGAAGGTTTTTTGATCACTTTCTTGTCTTCATAATTTCATCTTGTTCTCCATCAACACCATTAAAGCAATTTGAAACAATTATCAATGGTAACTTTTTATTTTATTTTTCTTTTTAAAA
Source organism: Solanum pennellii (assembly GCF_001406875.1). Lineage (NCBI taxonomy): Eukaryota > Viridiplantae > Streptophyta > Magnoliopsida > Solanales > Solanaceae > Solanum > Solanum pennellii. The sequence goes on from NC_028640.1 coordinate 21,057,699, forward strand.
TTCAGACTAATTAATCTCAACTTAACTTTTTGCTTTGACTAGTCAATTTTGTGAAAATGCTTTTTTTTTTGAAATGATAATAATAATAATAATAATAATAATAATAATAATAATGTCAAAATGCTTACATTCTTTAATATTATAAAATATTTATTTCATTAATTAAGTTTGCGCGTAAAAGCTTAATTATGAGTACTTTTTTTAATTTTATTTAATTATAGGGTTCATATTTATATGAAATAAAAAATAATTTAGTTTCTCGTTGCAAATGTTTTTTAGTGATAAATTTAGTCAAGTGATTTTATTGATATGAATCTAAATTGAGTGATTTTTTTGATGTAAAATAAAATTAATGATTTTATTAGATAAAATTTGAAAGTTATCTATGTTTATATTTATATGTCATATAAAATTTTTTTGAGGATCTTCTTAGAGGAAAATAATGTTAGGGATTTTCCTAAATGTTTAAGGTAAATTCCTACTCAAATTCCATGATTACTCCAGTTGAATTAGTAAACTCAAGGAGCTCTATTTGAGATCATTGAAAGAGGTTTTTGGCGGAGTTCTTACTTCTTTGCAAGGCAAGTTCCTTCTTAATTACAAGAATTAGAGGGATAATTAGAGTCCATTTATTCTATGAAGAGCATCATAGTCGTTTGGGTGATTCTGGATTTCGAAATCATTAGAATATACTGTAACGACTAACTCACGACTTAGATACATCATCAACTATATTTATATCGTACAAGTGTATAGATATGTAATATAACTAGATGTGGCAAAAGGGCGAGTTGGGTCAAATGTGCGCGGGTTAAAAATGGATAAACATAAAATGGGTATTCATTCAATCCGCCCATATTTGACATGGGTAAAAATGGGTTGGGTAATAAATGAGTCAGACAAATATTAATTTACCCATATTTTCATGAATCAATAGTACTCCCTCAGTTTAAAAAAGAATGATCTAGTTTGACTTGGAACAGAGTTTAAGAAAAAAAAAGACTTTTAATCTTGTGATTCTAAATTAAAGTTATGTCAAATGTATCAAAATGCCCTTTTATCTCGTGGTCTTAAACATGTCAGGTGGAAAGTTAAATTTAAAGTGTTGTCAAAAGAGGAAAGGGGTCATTCTTTTTTAGGCAGACTAAAAAGGAAATAATGTCATTTTTTTTAAATGGAGGGACTACTTTACTTAAGAATTTAATATGGAGAAGATATTTTAGTTCTTTTTTAGATGAAAATATTAAACATGCTTCATTTAGTTTTATTGTATTAGAAAAATAAAACAAAATCCTATAACTTTTCATTATAAAATAAATTTATGTAATAACAAGATGAAACTATATCTAATTTCAAACTAAATGAATATTCACTTTTTTGGACTAAAACATGCTTAATGCACTTTAAGCAATGCCAATACTAATACATGATTAGCTTATTTACACTATTATTGATTATCCAATATAAAATTAAATAAATAAATATAACTATAACTATAACTGGCAAAAGAAATATACATTTAAATTATATATTTTTGGAGGGTCAAAGACTTCACCTTTTTAATTAGAGAGAAGAATAGTTAGTTCTATATAATAACATAAAAAGAAAGAGAAGTTACACTTTTTTTAGTGATATCATGAATTTTGAGCGAATAAAAGTTAGAAGCTTAACTCATTTGGCTAATTCATATTTTACCCATAGGTATCCATGTTTTTATGGGTCAAATATGGGTATCAACCCATATTTTATCCATGTGAAAAATCACTCACCCAACCCATTAAAATATGGCCCGTTTGGACAAATCACCAAAATATGAGCTTATTTTTCCGGCAATAAATATATAACTCCTGCAAGTACTAGACTAGGAATATAGGACTATGCCCCTCTCAATCAGTGCGAGATTGAAATAAGATTGAAACCCAGGAAGAAAACAAACCCAGTAGTAGAGTGCTAACTATCAAGAAATCTAGCCCAACCAGAGTAAGAAACCACCATTGAAATTGAAGATGAGGCACGCATGAACGGTCCATACCTGTAAATACCTGAAACTACGCTTCACGCAATGCAAATGAGTGACAGGCGAATCATGCATGAATTGAGATACAACATTGACAACATAGGAAATATTTGAACGAGTCATAGTCAAATATTGAAGATCACCCAACATGCTCATATATTCACTAGGATCTGAAAAGAAATTCACCATGAATGAGAGAAACACTAGTACGAGAAGCAATAGGGGTACAGACAAACTTACATGTATGCGTGTGATACTTAAGAAGCGAATCAGAGATGTATTCTGCTTAGATAAATGGAAACCATGAGATGAGCAAACAACTTAAACACCAAGAAAATAATGGAAATCACCTACGTCTTTCAGAGCAAACTGACGGGAAAGGGGAAATGAACTTATCAAAAAGGGATGAATGATTGTCAGTGAGAATAATATCGTCAACATAAAGTAACAAAATAAGAATACCTGATGAGGAACGGTGAATAAACATTGAAACATCATATTTGCTACGAATAAAACCATGAGAAAGAAGGATGTACTAAAGTGATGAAACAATACACGCGGGGCCTGTTTTAGACATAAATAACTTTAGCTCATTTGTAGACATGATGAGGAAGTTTTGGATGAATGAAGCCAGAAGGGTGTTTCATGAAGACTTCCTCATTAAGAAAACCATGCAAAGAGATATTTTTAACATAAAACTGATGAATAGGCCTAGAAAAAGAAATATCCAAAGAACGTACAATACGAACAATAGTAGCATGAACAACAAGACTAAATTAAATGTCTCGTGGTAATCAATGTCAGGCTGCTGATGAAATCATTGTGCTTTAAGTCGATCCTTGTACTGCTCAATAGACCCATTAGAATTATGTTTAATGTAATAAATCCACTTGCAACCAACCACGTTCATGTTAGGTTGAAGAGGAACAAGAACCAAAGTTTAATTTGTCAAAAGAGCATCAAACTCATTTGCCATAGCTTGTTGCCACTTATAATTTTTCACTGCCTGTGAGAGACAAGAGCGCTTCGTATCATGAAAAGTAGAACTCAATGACAACATTTTCTTAGGCTTAGAAATTCTAGATTTTGAGCGAGTTTGCATATGAGATGTATTAACGGAAGTGGAAGTAGAAGAAGCAATAGAGCGCAAAGAGAGAGGTATAGACAGTGAAAGATCTTCAGAGTGTGACTCACTAATTGGATCAACATATGGTTGTACAGTAGTAGAGGTTGAACAAGGAACAAACAGAGGAAATTGATTTACTGGAATGCCAGAAGAGGTCACAAAAGATCTAGATTGAGTAGATGATATTTATTGTCACAACCGGGGATCACCCCCTAGAAGTAATATGGCGTACTTGACCTCTCGGAGGTTTTATACAAGCCCATAGTTATCATTCATCGCATCGAAATAGTAAATTTGGCAAAAAATTTAAAACTTTTCATAGGACCTCATATGCTAGAAACTTTCTTTCATTTACATATAAAATATAAGTCATAATACATATATAGACTCTAAGTCTCTTTGCCATATTAGACTCAACAACATTAGAATACATTAGGGACACGACCCTTTAAACATAATACAAAACTATATAATATTTAATAGACTTTACAATATGTACACATTAGGACATCCTTGGACTTAGCTTGGAAAATCACCTATCAAGCTCTTCACCATTCAAGACATCCTTTAAGCATCCATAACCTACACTTTGTGTAAAAAGTAGAGAATAATGGGATTAGCACAAGAAATTACTAAGTATGACAACCATGCGAAAACATGCTTTTGAAAGGGACATTTTCTTTGAAATCATACTTCATACCATTTTGAGTAAATCATCATAAAAACTTTATCAATAACATATATATCATTTTCATACTTCCTAGAAACACAATCAAAGGCCAAACATCATAGAAAAACACATATAGAATTTAAGTCCAATTTAAGGTCACTTTGCAGTGAGCTCATTCCTCTTTACAGTGAAATATTTCTTTTAATTCATTAGTCTCCCAAGTAATCCTTTAGGGATACTTGATGCAATGTATCACCTTAGGACCACAAGGAAAATCATTCATATCATCTACACAAGACAACACATACCATCATAGAAGTATAATACCACATAGACATAGTTAAGTCAAGACCTTCATCAATATAGTCAACAAGATCTACATCATGCATAAAGACTCATATCATGCACATCTTCATAACAAGTAGACAAATACTACAATGTCATGAACAGGGAACACATACATAGTAACATGCATTAGAACACCTACCTAGAACTTCCTAAGGAGCTACTTGTCTAGATGGGTTAATTACTTCCACCTATCCTAAGTAACCTCCCTTAAGTCATTCTACTTAGGGTCCTAGTCATTTAACTTCCATTGTCCATTTTACTTTAGGAAAACTATAGCCTTAACCGACATATACCATGTGATGCTAAACATGGAATCTGGTGTCATAAAACTCCACACCGATAAAGGGTGGTCTACCGGCCAAAGTAGAACCAAATGAGACATAGCTTTCTAGGTGGATCCACTAGCTAGTATCCTATGGTGGCAACATAGTTATGGAACTTGGAGGTACATGTGAAAACCCTCTTTATGCCAAGATTAGGCATTGTAGTTATTCACTTATGGAAACCCTATTTATGCCCATTGAGGCATTGTGGTTATCCACCTCATGAGATTTATGGTGACCTACCTTCCTACCATAGGAAGGGACACACACTCATATTCAAGCTCACTCGGCGCTAAGCTAAATTCCCTTCAATGAAACCCTTTATTATATTTTTTTAATCTATAAATCATAGTTTTAGGAGAATCATCCCATCGTATTCTTAACTTATAGGTCATATATGGAAGTTTATCAACCTAAATCATGTAAAGAATCCACTCACATGAACATAGCATATGTAAAGCATCATCTAGTTTAGGGTACACATGAATACACCATTCAAGGCCCCTCTCTTGACTAGATCTTGATACATGTGTGTGTGTATACATATATGTGTGCAAACCTTTTAATTAACACATTAAGTCACACAAGTTCATACATACATATTCATACATATGGAAACCAAAACTAGAACTATTCTATCAAGGTACACATGTGCAATGCATAGGCAAAGTCCCATACCCTTGACCATACTAGTACACCTATCAATTCATCCTAGTAAGGAATACATAACATACTTTACATACATATACTTTACATGCATAGTAGTAGACATTAGTGAATATGAGAACAACCTTTCATTTAGACACCATGACCTATACTACTTGTAGCATACATGTGAGTGAGAGTGTGTGTACATTGGTAAACATGATCACATAATGGCTATCAACAACATATTGAGTCAGCCACCCTCTTAGACCATAATATACCTTCAAACATAAACCACAATAGCATAGGACACAAGCCAACTTCATATTACACTTAAGACTCCTAACTTGTGCTATTCATACATTTATATAGGGGTACATAGGTAAGGTATTATCAACCATTTTTAACTCATCAATGGCAACACCTATACTTCACCCTGACATGGATATACACATGCTTACACAATGGCCATACAACCTAAATCACAACTAGAATAGGAAAGTTTGCATAAGCTTCACATAGATCATCATATGTACATTGCTCATATATTCACCAATTTGCCTTCATGGCCGTGGTCAACATATATATATATATATATATATATATATATAGAGAGAGAGAGAGAGAGAGAGAGAGAGAGAGATAATAAATTAAACATTTCCACCATAAGTGGACCATACCACACAATGCCATACAAGGCTTCATCAATTTCAATACTATACGGAAAGTAGAAGAGATAACCATTCTTACCAATTTCACACCCTTTGATCATCATTGATCAATAGAACTTGTTCATCAACAATTAATATATATGGAAGCAGCTAAATGTACTTTAATCATAGAATAAACCATGTACAAGTCGCTACAAGATGATACTATAACATAATACAAGGCATCTCACATGTACTAGGAAGTAGAAGAACATAGATATTTAATCCAATTCACTTGAATTGATCATCAATTATATTTCATTAAACGCATAAGTCTAGGGCAGTATATAATAATACACTTAATCATAAAAAAATCATGCTTAAAGCACTTCAAGATCAAGCTACAACATAGGCATTAGACCTGTCAATTCGCTAGAGGATAGAGGAATTTGCCAATACTATCAATTCCCTAAGGCCTTGATCACCAATAATATACTACAAATAAAAATACATGCTAGATGAGACGCTACTACAATTGCCATTAAGGTCGACATAAACATGCTTCACATAAGGAGTTCATGGAAGGTAAGTTTACATCGGTTAATCCTATTCAATTTATCATAAATTGACCCATATTGTGTTCATAACATATATACTTCATCCTCATATTTCGTTATAGGCAGCAGCTATAGATATATTCATATAACAACTAACCTAACATCAAAATCACAAGTTACAATTCCATAGACTAGAAGATCCTACATTAATTCAAACCAAGCCTTCTTTATTTTTATCGCACAAGATTTATATCCACAATTCAACCATAATATTGACCTAAAACAGTAGCAACAAGAACCACAACATAATTGAGTTCAACATTAACTCATAAAAAGGGCCACATTACAGTGAATTCCTAGAATACTAAGCTAGGCATGTTCTATTCTTCATCCATGGATCCACAGATAAATTGATTTAAATAACAGTAGATACACCACTTCAACGCAATATAATCATAATTCAATCGATAACAAATCAAGATCATAAAACCCATGCAAGGCTAAGTCGTTTTGGTGATGAAGGATGGGTTCATCATGCAATTGTATTGAAAACTACTTCCAAATCAGTTGAAAAACATCAATACATTCATATTATGCCTTTGAAATCAGTTCAAGAAAGAACCCATGGCAGATTGAAGAAGAAGGACTTTGATCATATTTTTTCTTCTTTGAAATCTTTGAGAATTTCTCTCTAGATGAAAAGATAACTAGAGATTAAGATCACCATACCTTTGTCTAGTTCAAAAAATCTAAAAATTGATGATTCATCCATAGAAAACCCAGATTCAAGCAGTTCTTGAGCTTCACCAACAATGGAGGTTTGCAGGGAAATATTTGTGGAGGGAAAGGCTTCAATCGTGTAGAGGATTCTAGAATGGGGTGATAACGTTTTTGATGACTTATATACACCCAAAAATAGCTAAATAAACCTATTATAGTCAGGTTAGGACGTGGGGTCAATTTACCATTCACCCCTTTAATTAAAGCACAGAGGCTGCCATTTGCAGGCCACCTTCGACGATGGCAATGACGGGGCGTCGAGGCCATGACGGGCCGTGCCTGGCCTCCGTCACCCGACACTTAGCCAAAATTGGATTAAGACCTTACCAAGGCATGTATCCATCAGCGAGACCTGCTCGACGGGACGTTGAGGGACCAACGATCCGTCGTTGGGTCGTCAATGGACACTGCCCAGGCAGTGTCTTACGCAGCTTTGGGTCCTTCTTTTTGGGCCTCTTGTGGGGCCTTTAGAAGTCATACCCGGACGTTTCAAATGTGATTACAAACATTAACAAGTTATACACCTTAAACATAAATTTTATCCCAAACAAACACCTATAAGACGTCCAAACAGTCCAAGCCCCATCATGACACACGTTGAACATCTTAAGGGCTATCTTTTGAACGCCTTGGATGTTCTTTGTCGTTTGACCTCCAAACATCACGAAACTTCATATACAATCATTTAACATCATTATAAATCATTTAGAGGTTTCAAAAGCTCATGAAACACAAATATAAGCATGCATAGACACATGAGGCACATAGGTGACTAGTCGTCGAACGTTTTGATCGTCCCTTGACGTTCGACTTCCAAATCACTTCAAACATTACACATTGCCTCTAAACCATATTATTAGAAATTTTAGGAAATTATAACCTTAATACGAACACGTTAGTCTCTAGACACCCTATCTTATTCTGGGGTCTTACAATATCCCCCACTTGGGAACATTCGTCCTTGAATGACACTTAGGGCTTTTTAATCACAACAAGGACTTCATTGCATTATAGAGAAGTTCATAACATTAATAACATCATAAAGTAATTTTAGCACAAAATGCACACAAGCAAGCAAAACCTTTACTCACTCACTCTTTAATGCATCAAACACAAAGGATCCTATCATGTTCATAGGAGGAACATCCTTCTCCTAGTCATAACATGATCATTACACCTTAATTCATTAAGATATCATCTTTGCAACTATTCTCTAAGTCACACATAGGAAGATTTGAACAACACTCAAGAAGAAATTTAGGGACTCATACTTAAATGCACATAGACTCGAGTTAATTGAATCAACAAAGATCTTCATTAGTTAGACCTAGTGCCATAAAGGTCATACTCAATCATGACATGCTTAGTGGTGTCCATGGAGGAATGTCCTTCTCCTCAACAGACTTACATGTATCATGAGTTTCACACCTTAGCAAGTACAAGGTCAATTTCCTCTTAAAAATGAGAAATCTCAACTTTCAAGCCAAGACATGCATATATTTTTATTCTTAGTGAAGTCTAAATGTCAAGTCACACCAAGTACATGACAACAAAATAGGAAGCCATTCAACAAATTTCTTTTCTTAACATAATACTCACCCTTATAATAAGCCTCATTTTGGAAAAATAACATAAATTATAGGTACACACATGGACACTTAGCTAAACATGCTTTCACCTTTCAAGAATGAACCTACAATTTTGCATTCCAAATCATCAAGTCACTTAATTTTCAAGAGAGTCAACATATTTCATTGTAAAAGAGACTCAACTTCCATTACAAGGCTAAACAATTTACCTACAAGTGACTATTACGATGTTCCTAGTCTTACCTCATGAAGTTAACTTCACAATTAGCACATTAAAATGCAAGTCAACATGAGAAAACATGGACTTTATCAAAATATTCATTTCATACTCTTTGGAAAATTCACCATGTCTCCAAGATGATGTCAATAAATTCATACCAATCATATAAAGGTCATGCAATTCACACTTTATGATATTCATGAACAAGCTTACTAAGAATTCATTATTTTCCAATTCAAGTATGAATAGAAGGACAATGTAGACAACTTCTACAACCTCACTACTCTATCACCATCCCTCACTTAGGGTAAACCCAGTTAAGAGAAACTTAACCCAACCTATAGAGGATCTTATCTACACAACCTTCATTTTCATCACTTAAAGTGATTACTACTTTAGAGGGAATTTTCGTTAATTCAATTTAGCAACACTAAGGCATTCTAAACCTTATCATTTTAGGCAAATCATCCTCAACCATCAATTTTGATCATACTATTCAATTCACATAAGGTCATCCTACAATGCAATAGACACTAAGGTCATACATCATTTCAGGAAAACAACAAGGAGGTTCATAACACAATAAGAAGTTTAGAAATAACTCTACGACTCATCATGTCATAAGATTCTCATTCTTCAATCTAAATAGCAAAACTCCTTTTCACATTCATTATCATGTTCATATACATCAATTTTATACACATTTCAACCACATCAAATTAAAGAACAATTTAGTTGATTCTCCAAAAATGTTACAGTAAGTTGCCTAGCTTTACAGTGATCATGCTTCAAAATATCCAAAAAATGCAACATTTAGACAATTGAGGGGACAAGCATGGCAATATAAGATACAAAGCTTTACCAACTCATCCTTCATAAGCATGCATACTTTCATCACAACTAGGATCAAGTCTTTACAATGGACTCCAATTTATAATAGCAACTCATCAAGTACAACTTATATACAAAGGAAAACAATGCACACTTTTAAACACATATTCTTAGGGTAGCATACTTCCATAGATAATCACTACACATCTCAAGTTCAAATATTAGTATTAGGCTGCCCACATATAATGTCATATAGTAATACAACATTCCAAAAGAATTCAGTTTAACCATAACAACTTTTCACATGCTTTAACTATATCATGACATACATTTCTCAATGTAACATGTTATTTCACATAAGTTTCATATATAGCCATTATTGGCATCACATCATCAAATAAGCCAAAAGTCACCTTCGCACATACTCATTCAAACCATAAAACAAAGATAAGAATTTAAACTCAACTTTACTCCCTCAAGCATAGAGACAATATCATCCAAGCAATCACATCTAAAAGACCACCAGACAAGAAAACATAAGAGAGAAATCTTATAGAGTTAAGTTCTATGGCACGATATGAGAATGATTAAAAAGGGAAACTCTATCGTCCTATAACTTCTCGTACCATTTGATGCGTTGCGACTCACCACCAATGATACAAGACTCTACTAGACGTGGCAATATGAGACTTCATGGACCCTAAACCACTTTTAAAAACCTCATGCTCTGATACCACGTTTGTCACAACCGGGGAGAACCCCCTAGAAGTAACATGGCATACTTTACCTCTAGGAGGTCTTATACAAGCCCATAGTTATTATTCATCGCATCGACATAGTAAATTTAGCGGAAAATTTAAAACATTTCATTACACCTCATATGCAAGAAACTTTACTTCATTTACATATAAAATATAAGTCATATACATATATAGACTTTAAGTCTCTTTGCCATCTTAGACTCAACAACATTAGAATACATTAGGGACACGACCGTTAAAACATGATACAAATCTATACAACATTTAATAGACTTTAGAATAAGTACACATTAGGACATCCTTAGACTTAAGGATTCCTTTCCTTGAGCTTGAGAAATCACCTATCAAGTTCTTGACCATTCAAGACATCCTTTAAGAATCCATAACCTACAGTTTGTGTAAAAAGTAGAGATGAACGGGATTAGCAAAAGAATGTACTAAGTATGACAACCATGCAAAAACATGCATTTAAAAGGGACATTTTCTTTGAAATCACACTTCATGCAATTTTGAGTAAATCATCATGAAATAATTATCAATAACATATATATCATTTTCATTCTTTATAGAAACACAACAAAAGTCCAAACATCACATAAAAGCACTTATAGAATTTAAGTCCAATTTGAGGTCACTTTACAGTGGGCTCATTCTTCTCTATTGAACTATTTCTCTTAATTTATTAGTCTCCCAAGTAATCCTTTAGGGGATACTTGGTGCAATGTATCACCTTAGTACCACAAGGAAAATCATGCATATGATCTACACAAGACAACACATGCCATTATAGAAGTATAATATCACATAAACATAGTTAAGTCAAGGCCTTCATCATATAGTCAACAAAATCAACATCATGCATAAAGACTCATATCATGCACATCTTCATAACAAGTAGACAAATACTACAATGTCATGCATAGGGAACACATACATAGTGACATGCATTAGAACACTTTCATAGAACTTCCTAATGAACTACTTGTGCAATGTCTAGATGGGTTCATTTCTGCCACCTATCCTAAGTAACCTCTATTAAGTCATTCTATTTAGGGTCATAGTCATATAACTTCCATTTTCCATATTACTATAGGGAAACTATAGCCTTAACAAACATAGACCATGTGATGCTAAACATTGAATCCGGTGTCTTAAAACCCCACATCGATAAAGGGTGGTCCACAGGCCAAAGTAGAACCAAATGAGACATAGATTTCTAGGTGGATCTTTTAGCTAGTATCCTATGGTGGCGACATAGTTATCGAACTTGGAGGTACATGTGAAAACCCTCTTTATGCAAAGATTATGCATTGTAGTTATTCACTTATAGAAACCCTATTTATGCCCATTGAGGCATGTGGTTATCCACCTCATGAGATTTATGGTGACCTACCTTCCTACCATAAGAAGGGACACACAATCATATTCAATCTCACTCGGTGCTAAGCTAAGTTCCCTTCATTGAAAATCTTTATTATATTTTTTTACCTCATAAATCATAGGTTTAGGAGAGTCATCCCCTCATATGCTCAACTCATAGGTCATAGATGGATGTTCAGCAACCTAAATCATGTAAAGAATCCATTCACATGAACATAACATATGTAAAGCATCATCTAGTTTAGGGTACACATAAATACACCATTCAAGGCCCCTCTCTTGACTAGATCTTGATACATGTGTGTGTGTATACATATATGTGAGCAAACCTTTCACATAACACATTACGTTGCACAAGTTCATACATACATGTTCATACATATAGAAAAAAAAACTAGAACTATCTTATCAAGGTACACATGTGCAATGCATAGGCAAAGTCTCATACCCTTGCCCATACTAGTACACCTATCAATTCATCCTAGTAAGGAATACATAACATACTTCACATACATATACTTTACATGCATAGTAGTAGACATTAGTGAATATGAGAACAACCTTTCATTTAGACAACATGACTTATACTAATTGTAGCATGCATGTGAATGAAAGTGTGTGTACATTGGTCAACATGATCACATAATGGCTATCAAATAAATATTGAGGCAGCTACCCTCTTAGACCATAATATACCTTCAATCATAAACCACACAACACACAATAACATAGGACACAAGCCAACTTCATATTACACTTTACACTCCTAACTTGTACTATTCATGCATTGACATAGGGGTACATACGTAAGGGATTATTAACCATTTTTAACTAATTAATTGCAGCACATATACTTCATCCTAACATGGATATACACATGCTTACACAATAGCGGTACAACCTAAATCACAACTAGAATTGGAAAGTAGGCATAAGCTTCATNCCATGGTCAATACATATATAATGAAAAAATAAGTAAACAGCGCTACCATAAGTGGACCATACCAAACAATACCATACAAGGCTTAATCAATTTCAATACTATACGGAAAGTAGAAGAGATAAGCATTCTTACCAATTTCTCACACTTTGATCATCATTGATCAATAGACCATGTTCATCAACAATTAATATATATGGAAGTAGCTAAATGTAGTTTAATCATAGAATAAACCATGTACAAGTCGCTACAAGATCATACTATAACATAATACAAGGCATCTCACATGTACTAGGAAGTAGAAGAACATAGATATTTAATCCAATTCACTTGCATTGATCATCAATTATATTTCATGAAAGGCATAAGTATAGGTCAGTATATAATAATACACTTAATCATAAAAAAATCATGCTTAAAGCACTTCAAGATCAAGCTACGACATAGGCATTAGTCAATTCGCTAGAGGATAGAGGAATTTGCCAATACTATCAATTCCCTAAGCCCTTGATCACCAATAATATATTACCAATAAAAATACATGCTAGGCAGTAGCTAATCAAATCATAGTCTAGATGAGACACTACTACAATTGCCATTAAGGTCAACATAAACATGCTTCGCATAAGGATTTCATGGAAGGTAAGTTTACATCAGTTAATCCTATTCAATTTATCATAAATTGACCCATATTGTGTTCATAACATATATGCTTCATCCTCATATTTCTTTATAGGAAGCAGCTATAGATATATTCATATAACAACTAACCTAACGTCAAAATCACAAGTTACAATTCCATAGACTAGAAGAACCTACATTAATTCAAACCAAGCCTTATTTATTTTGATCGTACAAGATTTATATCCACAATTCAACCATAATATTGAGCTAAAACAGTAGCAACAAGAATCACAACATAATTGAGTTCAACATTAACTCATAAAAAGGGCCATGTTTATGTGAATTCCTAGAATACTAACCTAGGCATGTTCAATTCTTCATCCGTGGATCCACATATAAATTGATGTAAATAACAGTAGATACACCATTTCAACGTAATAGAAGTATAATTCAATCGATAACAAATCAAGATCATAAAGCCCTTGCAAGGCTAAATCGTTCTGGTGATAAAGCATGGGTTCATCATGCAATTGGATTGAAAACCACTTCCAAATCGGTAGAAAATCATCAATACATTCATATTATGCCATTGAAATCTGTTTAAGAAAGAACCCATGGCAGATTGAAGAAGAAGGACTTTGATCATATTTTTTCTTCTTTGAAATTTTTGAGAATGGCTCCCTAGATGAAAAGATAACTAGAGATGAAGAGCACCATACCTTTGTATAGTTGAAAAACTCCAAAAATTTATGATTCATCCATAGAAAACCCAGCTCCAAGCAGTTCTTGAGCTTCACCAACAGTGGAGATTTCAAGAGAAATATTTTTGGAGGGAAAGGCTTCAATCGTGTGAGAGGATTCTAGAATGGGGTGATCACATTTTGATAACTTATATACACCCAAAAATAGCTAAATAAACCTATTATAGTCAGGTTAGGACGTGGGGTGAATTTCCCATTCACCCCTTTAATTAACAGCACGCAGGCTATCAGTTGCAGGCCACATTCGATGATGGCAATGACGGGGCGTCGAGGCCATGACGGGCCGTGCCTGGCCTCCGTCACCTGAAACTTATCCAAAATTGGATTAAGACCTTCCCAAGGCACGTATACATCGACGATACGTGTTCGACGGGACGTTGAGGTACCAACAATCCATCGTTGGATCCGTCAATGGACAGTGCCAAGGCAGTATCTTAGGCAGCTTTGGGTCCTTCTTTTGGGGCCTTTAGACGTTTTACCCAGACGTTTCCAAAGTGATTACGAACCTTAAAAAGTTATACACCTTAAACATAAATTTAATCCAAAACAAACACCTTTAAGACGTCCAAACCTTCCAAGCCCCATCATGACACACGTTGAATATCTTAATGTCTATCTTTTGAACGCCTTGGATGTTCTTGGTTGTTTGACCTCCAAACTTCACGAAACTTCATATACAATAATTTAACATCATCATAACTCATTTATAGGATTTAAAATCTCATGAAACACAAATATAAGCATGCATAGACACATGAGGCACATAGCTTACTATACGTCGAACGTTTTGGTCGTCCTTTGACTTTCGACTTCCAAATCACTTCAAACTTTACACACTTTCTCTAAACCATATTGTAAGACATTTTATAAACTTAGAACCTTAAGACGAACACGTTAGGCTCTAGACACCCTATCTCATTTTGGGGTCTTACATTTATAAAGGACAACACAATGCGGTACATGAAACTAACTCATGTAAGACAACATGAAAACTTACATATACACGTCCTGTTTTAGGATCTAGACAGAAATACCATTTAGAGTTGGAAACATACCTAAGGAAAATACAATGGAATGAATGGTGAAGGAGATTGTTAGATACTCGAGATGACATATTTGGAAAGCATTCACAACCAATGATTCGAAGAAAATAATTGCCAGGAGGGCGATGAAAAAGTATTTGAAAATGAGAAAATCCTTCAAAATTAGGGGTTGAAAATATTTTAATGGTATAAAAAACATAATAAGTGACTTCAACCCAAAAATTAGATGGTAAAGTAGCCCCTAAAAGAAAGCTAGACACCATTTCAATAATGTGTCTATGTTTCTGTTGAGCAACCCCATTCTGTTGAGGAATGTCCGAAAAAGACTCATGAAAAGAAATACTCGAGCTAGAAAAGTGTGAAAGCATAGTCATGTTATCAAGTTCAACACCTCTACCACTTTGAAAAGTTCATATTTTGATGTTAAATTTGTTCTCCACTAGCCTCTGAAAGGCACAAAAATGTACAAAAACCACATATTTATTTTTCATAGGGTAAAGCCACGTAAATCTAGAGAAATCATCAATAAAAATAAAACAATATTTATATCCCAAGTTTGACAAAACTGGTGATTGTCAAACATCTGAATCAATAATACCTAAAGGAAAAAACTACAATGTTCCAGTGAATTCAATGATAATCGTTTATATTATACAAATCTAAAAGGTATACAATGATTACTTGAAGGAGTTAAGCAAAATAATTGAATTATTTTTCCTAAGACAATCTAAAGTATGAGATCCACTATGACTTAACCGGCGATGCCGAATATCACCAGGTTGACGTAGAGCAACAAATGCTTGATCAGAAGAATACAATGATAAAGAGGGTAATGGATAAATGTCACCCTTAGTGGATTATGACCTTAGACTTTGTCCTTAATAGAAACAAAATAAGAATTGAAATTAATAAAAAAAATTATTATCCTTACACAACCTCTTGACAGAAAGGAAATTATGACGAAGATGGGGAACATGAAATAAGGAGAAGGATAGGAAACAATCATACCTGATGAGGACTGCCCATGAAAGCCTTTATGGGAAAAATCACTGGATGTGGTGACTTATTGCGGCTGATTTCGATGGAATGAGCCTCGACCTACTCCACCACCACCCTGACTTTCTAGATGAGGAATAACAACCTCTACCACGGCCCCAATATGATACACCATTGCTACGACCCAAAGTACCCTCTAAGCGTAACCGGCGTCGTCGTCCTCTACGAGGACTAAGACAAGCCCTTAGTGTTCGTCATAGCACATCATAGGTAAGGAAAACACGAAAAAATTAAAACTTTTCTATATAACAAAGTATACTTACACTTTTCGCATATCGGGTATGGGGTTTACATTCAACCCTCACTTATGAATCTTACATTGGATTCTCACTTAACATTTAACAACAACATAGTCTAATAGTTCGTCTCACATTTAAAAATCTAAAGAATGAGTCAAAATAGTTTGGGCATAGCCCTTAGTCTATTACAATATGCCCATATAGGCTACAATGAAGTCTCAACATGAGAATGTAATAATTATCTCGAAACATAGACAACACTAATAAGGCTTGACGAGTGGTTCTATCTTCAAAACTCAAGAGGACTCATCAATTGACTTAGGCAAGAGCCAAGTTTTCTTTTTCAATGACCACAAATCTCCTCAATGGCCCAAATCTAAAATATTTAGGGGAAAAGAGAGAAATATGGGTTAGTACAAAACACATGTACTAAGTATTGTCCCTAGGCATAAAAATCATTAATGCATGAGAAAAGGCACAATTTAGTCAAAGCCATGCATAATGTCCAGCAATTCAATAGACATATTAAGGAACCTCATAATCATATCAACATATAAGTAACTCAAGCAACACTTGTGCAATGCCAAGAATAAAGCCCCATAACCCTATCAAAAGCTAAGTATCACATTAGGCAACCCAATTCATACATACAACATATTCTCATATATAACATGTTTCTTATATCAATAGTACTCATAGCTTATAATCATAATCATAATCATAATCATAATCATAAAAGAACACTACTAGAACCATCCCTTAGGATCCCATATGTGCAATGAACAAGAGAAGTCGCATACTCCCTTACCCTATGTAGTTGCCTTTAAGACAACCCTAATAAGAGTTTACATACTTAACTTATTCATTTACTTTTATATTAGGGAGATAAGTGAAATAACCAACACGAGACCATGTGAGCTACATCGAATCCGTTGTTCTACTCCCACACCGAAAAGAAAGGGTTAACACTTGCCTAAGGTGTAACCATTAAGACGTAGCTAGCTAGGTGAATCCACTAAGCTAGAGTCCTATGTCGGCATATAGTTAAGGGTAAAGGAGATTGTTGATGGAAACCTTAACTTACTAATGTGGAGGTTTCCATCTCATGAGACAAACCATAACTAGGGAATCCGGACTTACTAACGTGAGGAAACCCATGTGGAAGGCCGGACTTACTAAATGTGAGACCTTTATCTCATTTACATGCCATTTCAGTGCTAGAAATTATTCGCTTTAGTAATCATATTATTTCATCATACAAGTTCACATTAGTATTTTCTAGACCCCTATATAAACATCTTAGCATATCTAGCTCATAGGTCATCACAAGTGAGAACAATCCTTTCACTTTAGACAACACTTCACAAGTGAGTAAACCTTTCACTTAACACTTTATTATAATCGTGATGAACTACTTTCAATAATATAATATTCATATCATAATATATATGCATAATTCATGTATAATTCCATGTATTAGCGTTTAGGATGAGGAATACCTAACATCAACATCACAACCACACAATATGCATAGAAGCATTGCTATCAAATTAACTCATACTTCGTAATTGAATCCAAGAAGAACCAATCAACATACGTCATTTCCCTTTTAAGAACCTTCATACTTCCATTACCAATAATACATAATCAATTACATAAACAAGGTAAATTAAATAAGTAATTACAAAATTAACAACAATGCAGTCAGTCTACTATTTCATCATCTTCACAATTAACCCTACTAATTCNAAGGGGGGGGGGGGGGGAAGACATGGATCTAGGGAATTCTCATAGGGAATAATCAATTAACTATCAATATATAATTAAACAACATTAATTCATCACAATTCATCACAATTGATTCATAATTTCATTTTCCAAAGAAGACCCACGTGTAGAAGAAAAACCTAGATTTGGAGGATTTAGAAATCATCTTTTTGAGGGACCTCTTGGGAAAAGGAATCCCAAGAGTGAAAGAAACCATACCTTATAGATGATAAAGCCACAGAATTGGGTTGGAAACTCGAAGGCTTGATCTTCTTCTTGAAGCTCTAATGGTCTTCAATGGAGGTTTGAAGGAAGAGAGAATTTGAAAGGCATGAGAGTGATTTTTAATTTTCTACTTTTGAGACTTGATTTGCGTGTGAAAATTAACCTAAAAATCTCTAAGACATTATATAGTCACCCATTAAATTACCCAAAATACACTTCACTTAGATGGGTCTTTTTGTGAAATCAAAATGTTTAAAATACGACTTTTACGAATCTAGGAAGCGGCTGCGTCGCGGGATTAATCTCACGATTTAGTTTTGAAGTACGGTTTGAGGCAGTGGACCACGTGTAGGCCCCGCGTCGCGAGGCCAAGTTGGGATCCCTGCGTGATGGCTGCACATCGTGCAGTAGCCACAAAAATCCTGTCTGCGCGCATGCTGCTTTGCCACACTGCTCGCCCATGTTCGGGTCCTTGGACCCTTCCGGTAGTCCTTGGGGTGTGTGACTGTACTTTTTGACCCTATATATACATTTTACCTATTTAAAGTCTTTTACAAGTTTTGGACTTCATATGACCCTTTTATACCTTTAACAAACATAGGGACCTTAACTAGTTCAATTTTTCTAGTTTCCAGACGTTAATGTCTTTCTTCAATTGTAACATTCCAGAAAATGTACTTGTCTAGTGAAGAGCCTATTAGGTTTTAAGAATATGCATTGGGGTATATAGGCATCTCAATGCCCAATATTGAATAATATTGGGCATGTTAGAAAATATTGGCTTAAGGGTGTTACCCAGTTTCTATGTATTAACAAGTAACTTAAAATACACCTTGATTTTCAATTTCTCTAGTCCAAGATTGTTTAGGAAATGTACTTGCAATGAATATCCTACGCTAAAAGATTGAATTCTTATCACATTAGGTACGAGTCATCCAAGTGTCAAGCCTAGGTACCATGACACATGATCATTTAAAATGGTCATGTTTATTACGCAGTGCCTAAAGACATAGTGAGGGTCCTTGGAAAAGAAATGTGCAGCAACACATGTGCAAGAACATGTGCTAACCGGCCAATAGACAAGCAACCAAGCACAACCAAATTCGGTTAGGGCGGTTATGTGGCAGGCGCACGCACGGGTAAAGCCATGTGAGACCTAGTTTCCTAACAAACTCTAGGCTCTAAATAACTTACCTCACTAGATAAGTAACCTAGGACTAACCGAAATCAACTAACTAGTGTGCCCAAATCCTAAGACCTAACCGGGTGACACTAGCCTAGTAACTAACTCAAGAAATATCCCAGTACCTAACCTAGGATGGTCCAAAGGGGTTGATTATGGTCCTAATGACTTAGGGGTACTGAAGTAATTACCAGAGGTCACTTAATTAATTTAAATTATCAATTTAATTAATTAATGAAAATTCAAAGTCAAAGCCGAAACCCTTAGAAAAATTTCAGATTTGGCTAAGTCAAATGCTCTCCTATTTTTAGTCAATTTAGGTGAAGTGTTTTGGTAATTAGCTAATTGATTTATTTAACTAACTTAATTATCCTATGTTGAATTAGTCAAATCAGTTCCTAAAACCTAGAAACGATGAATGAAAAAATAGTAAACAAACGTGACAAAAATAGAAAATTTCTCTTAATTCTCCTTAGGCTATTTCAAAGGGGTTCTACAAGGTTTTCGTGCAAAATAAAAGGTAATCTTTGTAGATCCAATTCTACAGTAAGGTATGAGTTTTCTCTCTTGGATTCCTTTCCCCAAGAGGCTTTTCAAACGTTTTGAATTCAAGAAATCTGAAACTAGGCTTGTTCCCAATGGATGTTTCGAATGTTCATCTCCCTAGTTCTCCCTATTTCCGATTCTAGTAGCATGTATAATGAATAATCTCGAGCATGTTGTTGGTATGTGGTTCTAACTGATCATTATGTGTAGGTTTCTATGATTTAATAATGTCGAATGAGACCTATAGGTTAGATTCGTATGATTAATGCCTAATTGTGTTCGGGAAGATGAAATTGTTATAAGTCGTTTATGAAATTCAGTTTATTGTTAAAAAGAAAAAAGTTTTTGACTTTTCCGGTTGTGTTTACAAAAGATATGTTGTAAGTATTTGTAATTAAATGTTTCCATGAAGAAACAAGATGTGAATCAATGCTAATTAATGAATCTTCAATGCCAAATTAACTTATTAGCTTAGCCAAACTAAGCACTTAATTATTCTTATGATCTAATCAAAACAAATGTTAAAAGTTGGATTGTTTAAAATGTTGAGATCATTATAGTATATACATGAAGTTAATTGCAGGAAGCTTCCATGATAATATCATGACAATGTTTAGTGAAAGTTTGGCTTATATGCCAATAAATTGGCTTACAATGTTATTCCCAAAATTGATATAGAATTGGCTAATGACTAAGTTATACCAAATTAAGCATGACCAATGTAACTCAATGAAACTCATAACCAAGGGTATACCAATGATAGGGACAAGTCCTAACATACCCTATCTAAATGAACTTGTGAACAAATTAGCACAATAAAGAGTCTCCATAACTTTCATAAAGAATGGTACAAGACTACCAAAGAACATTGAACAATATAAGGTGACATAACTAAAAGCTTATGAGTTATGAAATTGACATAGAATGGGGTGTTAAGGGAAGTGAGACAAGTATCAATTGCACCTATACAATTATGCTAAAGATACTAACATAAGAGGGTGTTAGAATTCGTGAGACAAGTCTCCCTCACACCATAATGGTAATGTAAGACTTAAGTTCACATTCATCAAGTAAAGAAAGGGGTGACAAGTCATACATTGAGCTATGTTAAAGATACTCACATAAGAGGGTGTTAGAAGTCGTGAGACAAGTCTCATTCACACCATAATCGTAATGTAAGATTAAGTTTACATTCATCAAGTAAAGAAAGGGATGAAATGTCATCCATTGAGTTAGCATACTTCATATTAAAACCAGGCTTCCACAATGTATGAGTCAACTCTAAAAGTTAAAAAGTATAATAAATTAAGCAAAGCACCGATAGACTACGAATGAGCTTGTGCAAGCACATGTAAGCCTCATGAGATGAGTCTAGCACCAAGGTGGATAAGTAGTTTCTGAAATCTCCTAGTCTTTGAACTATGTTGCCAGCATAGGAACTAGCTAGTGGATTCCACCTAAGAGAGCTAGGTAGTATTCGGTTTCACTTTGGTAGGTGAACCACCCCTTTTCAGTGTGGGGTCAGACACTGAATTTCATGTTTAGCTCACATGATCTATGTCGGTTAATGCTAAAATAAAGTATTCGATTTCATTTTATCCGTGAACCACCTCTTTTTGGTGTGGAGAAGACACTGGACTTGGTTTCACTTTAGCCGGTGAACAACCCCTTTCAAATGTGGGGCAGACACTGGATTTCATGTTAACTGATATGCTCAAGTTTAATTCTCGAAAAGAAGTATAAGCGGTCGTAACAAGTAGAGAACCCAATTATGAGGTTGGGGTCGATCCCACGAGGAAAATGATTTAGACTTAACTTAAACCTATTATTACTTCTATTTAGTCAAGTCCTTTCCAAAAACATGTAACAAACAGGTTTTTTTAAGCATTTAATGTAATTAGATATTTCTAAATAAACAAGTGACAGGTTTAAAGATTTGATTTTTATCAAGTAATGAGAGTAACTAGGGCTTAAGTGTTCCCCACAGCTTCATAACACGGTAATTCTAGCTATAACAATCCTTTCTTAGTATCTTGCATGCAAAGTGGTAAGTTACATATCCCTAATTCCTTGGTTCGGCAACTAGCAAATTTCACTCCGAACCTTGGTCCGGCTACGTGTGTATGCTTTAATAAACCTTACCTTTACCTCATATTAAGCATCATAATCAATGTATGTCTTAGTTGTTACTTCGCACCAATCGACATTAGCCTATTTGATAGTATATAATAAATCTACGTTGATAATTCTTTTTTTATTATCTACCTCATTGGTCGGGCAAGTAGCAACAAGGCGAGTTCTAACGCTTGCACGCGTTAAAAAGACTTCTAAATGAAAGAATTATCAATATATGAAAAATACTATTCTAAGATTATTATTTTAGCTAGTTTTTACCTTGTTAATTACCCATGGTTCCCACAACCCTAGCTATGGATTTTGTTACCCATGTTAATAATCACACAATTCATATTGAGTTGATAAGAATTTGTGTACTTACTTTGATGAGATAGAAGAAAATCCAGAAAATTACCTGAATTAATCAATAAGTTTGCAATAAACGATTTCCGAAAATTAGATAATTTCACAAAATCACAAATTCACAACTAGAACAATAAAAACTGAAAATACCGAAAAGAGTGTAACCCCCAAAACGAGGGATTTACAAGTATTCATTATAGACAAGTCTTAACATAAAAGGGAAATATATTTAAGGAAAATCTACCCTAAAATGCGTCTAAGTCGACGACTGGAGCGACGGACCGCCGAGGCCCTCCGTCGTTCCATACTTAACTTCTTATTTTGCTGATTTCTTCACCAACTTCCTATTACCATCGACAATCATGGATGATGGTCCGTTGCGTGCACAACGGTCCGTTGATGGCTTTCGTTTCTCCATACTAAGAATCTTTTGAAGATGGGTACTGGGCTACTTTCTGTTAACATTGATGGATGTGCAGGATGGTCCGTCGTGGCTATGACGGTCCGTCGAGAGCCTCTGTAGCCCCACTCTTAGTCAGAATTCCCAAATTCCTTTTGCAGAATTTTTCTTCGTACGACGGTGGCCACCTACGGACCATCGAGGTCACGACGGACCGTCGATGGCTCCGTAGGTCGTCACTTCTGCAATTTTCAGCACACTTTTTCCACGTTCTCCTTCAGGATAGATTTCTTGCAAACAAAGAGAAAACTACAGTAAAACCAACATAAAAAGGCCTTAGACACACACTAAACTTAAGGAAAAAGCATTAAAAATACCATGAAACCACGGTAAATCATTAACTCACATGATCTAGGTTTACTTTGATCGATGAATCACCTCTTCTCGGTATTGGTAGACACTGGAATTCATGTTAGCTCACATGATCTTAATCTTAAAGATTTCTTTAAGAAAGTAAGAAAGAATTAAGAAGATATGTAAGTTCAAAGTGAACTAAGTAAGCAAAAGCATAAGTATATCAATTCATCACTGTTTGATAAGTATGAAGTTTTAACAGTTATTGGCTTATGCAAACAAAGAAAAAGATTGGCTTATAATGACTCCTTATATAATGTAAATGAACGAGTAATGGGCATAGCCAATAAATATTTTCTTATAAAGACTTCATGCCCAATTCGGTCAAATTTTATGAAGTAATTATATGGAGTCTATGTATACTTCATTAAGTTTTAAAAAGTTTTAAAATTTTCCAAAAATTTATGTAACATTCCGGAAAATCATATGTCTAATGAAGAGCCAGTATGCCCTTAGGATAGCCTATTAGGGGTACATAGGCACCCCAATGCCCAATATAAGAAATATTGGGCATAGTATAGAAAAATTGGCTAAGGGATATTAGCCAATTTTCTATATACGAATAAGAAATATACTTTTTGGGTTGTCATACCCCAATCAAAGATTGATGTTTAATAGATGTACCTTCAATGAAGACCCTAAAATAAAAGAAAATATGTTATGAATAGTTTCACACAAAGTACTAGGCATTCAAGTGTCAAGCCTAGTACCATTCCACATGACCATTTAAAATGATCATGTAAATTAAGCAGTGCCCAAGGACATAGTGAGGGTCCTTGGGACAATAAGTAAGCAATCCCAAAGGAACCATAAATTATAGTTAGTTTGGAAATTACAACTAACCATGTGCAAGACATGTGAAGAAGCACCAAAGGAGGGGACCACCCTAACCGAATTCGATTAGGGTAGTTAAGGGGACAAAAACGTGCATAAGGGACCACTCCATGTGGGGCCTTACTTCCTAACCAATTTTTAACATTAACCTACTTCCCCATATATATACATAACCTACGACTAACCTAAATGGACCCACTAGTGCACCCGACAACCTAGGACGAAAACCGGGTTTACACTAACCAAGTACTAGTTAAAGAGACAACCTAGTACCTGACCTAGGATGGTCCAAAAGGTTAGTTATGGTCCTATAAACTAAGGGGTACTTTAGTAATTCCTCTAGTTTACCTAATTAATTTATTTTTCAAATTAATTAATTAATTTAAAAGGGCTAAAACCAAAACTACAAAGGAAATTTTCAGATTTTGGTTAAGACTAGAAAGGGACAACCTAGTACCTAACCTAGGATGGTCCAAAGATTTAGTTAAGGTCCTAAAAACATAGGGATACTTTATTAAGTACCCTAGGATACTTAATTAATTAAATTAGAAGCTTAATTAATTAATTTAAAGGGTCAAAACCTAAATCACAAAGAAGTTTCAAGATTTCGATTGAGACAAGAAAAAGACAACCTAGTATTTAACCTAGGATGGTCCAAAGGATTAGTTGTGGTTATAACGACTTAAGGGTACTTTAGTATTTATCCTAGGTTAATCAATTAATTTAATTATCAATTTAATTAATTAAATTAAAGGGGTCGAATCAAAATTCTTATGCTAACCTAGTATAATGCAAGAAAGATCCTAGTACTTAACCTAGGATGGTCCTTAAGGGTTGATTATGGTTCCAATGACTTAGGGGTACTTTAGTACTTACCCTAGGTCCCCAAAATTAATTAAATTAAGGATTTAATTAATTAATATAAAGTCAAAATGTTGTCCAAAACCATGGTAATTAGTTAATAAATTTATTTAACTAAATTATTAAACCCTAAGTTTAATAAGTCAATGTCACTTCCTAAACCTAAAAACCACTTTCAAAGTCAAACAAATACAAGACTAAAACCAGAAAAAAAGCGTGAGAAAAACATTGAACAAAACGCAATAAAAAAAAGTAGAAAATTTCTTAGACGATTTTCAAGGTTTCTTCAAGGTTCGTTAAAGGTGGTCTTCGCAGATTAAATTATACATAAGGTATGGGTTTCTCAACCGGGACCTTTTCATAAGAAAGGTCCTTCTTTACCCCTAAACCTTCTATTGGGAGAACGGAAACCGGATCACCTATACATTTCTCAAGCATAAAAATGTGGAATACCGGATGGATCATGACCAACTCATTTGACAACTTAAATTCTTAGGCAACACTCCCAACTCTCTTCAAAATTTCATACGGGCCCACATATTGAGGACTAAATTTCCCCTTGTTCCAAACCTCATCACCCTTTTTATGGGTGAAATTTTCAAGAAGACGCAAGATCCTACTTCAATTCAAGGTCCCTCTTTCTATTGTCGGCATAAGATTTTTGCCGACTTTAAGACGTATTTAGCCTATCCCTTATAATACAATACTTCTCGAGTGCTTCATAAACTAAATCGGGACCCAATTGGGGCTCTACAACTCCTCCCATAAAGTGCCTCGAAGGGTGCCACAAATAGTTGAATGGTAGCTGTTGTTGTAGGAAAACTCTATCAAAGGTAGTTGGTCATCCCAATTACTTTTGAAGTCGAGAACACATGCCCTCAACATATATTCTAGGAATTAAATAGTGCGTTCCACATGACCATCCGTCTTGGGAAGAAAGGTTGTACTAAGCTTCTTTTTTGTACAAATCCCACTTTGGAAAGCCTTCCAAATATGGGAGGTAAATTGAGTGCCTCTATCCAAAATGATGGACAAAGGGGGTCCATGTAACTTCACTATCTATTTGATGTACAATTTGGCATAATCTTCCGTTGAATATATGACTTTGACGGGAAGAAAATGTGCGGACTTGGTTAGCCTATCCACGATGACCCATATCGAGTTATGTTATCTTCTAGAATCAGGCAACCCTACTACGAAGTCCATGTTAATTTCCTCCCACTTCCATGTAGGAATATCTATATTTTGAGTCAAGCGACCCAGCCTTTGGTGTTCCACTTTTACTTGTTAGCAATTCGATACTTGGAAATAAAACCTGCTATGTCCCTTTTCATACGGTGCCACCAATAAATTTCTTGTAAGTCGCAATACATCTTTGTATCTCCCGGGTGAACGGAATATCGGGAGGCATGAGCCTCTTCCATGATCAATTCCTTCAATTGATCCACATCTCATACGCACAATCTTCCTTGGTGACTAAGCACTCCATCTTCTCCTTGAGAGAAGGATTCATTAGATTCACTAAGGACCGTTTCCTCTAAGACCATCAATAGAGGATCAAGGTGTTACTTGGATTTCATCCCTACCGTTAAAGACGACTCGGAGTTGTGTCAAACCATCAAACCACCCTTTGGAGAGTCTTCTAGTCGGACACCCAAACAAGCCAACCTATGAACCTCTTTACCAATTTTTTCTTATCATCAACCACGTGAGTCAGAGTACCCATGGAAACTCTACTCAAGGCATATACTACCACATTAGATTTTCCGGGATGGGTAAATGAGACTCATGCCATAGTCCTTTAAAAGTTCTAATCATCTTCTTTGACGTAGGTTCAAATCTTTTTGGGTAAACACATATTTTAAACTCTTGTGATCGGTGAATACATCAACATGTAATCCATAAAGATAATGTCTCCAAATTTTCAATGCAAAACCACGAACACAAGTTCATGGCCATGAGTTGGATAATTCTTCTCATGAGGCTTGAGTTACCTAGAGGCATACACTTTTACTTTGCCATGTTGCATAAGCAGACACCCTAGACCCTCTCTTGAGGCATCACATTAAACCACAAACCCATCGGTACCCTCCGGTAAAGTCAATACCAAAGCGAAGGTGAGTCTATCTTTCAATAGTTCGAAACTCTCTTCACATAGTTTCGACCACTCGAACTTGGATTTCTCAACAAACCTCCTATAGTAACCAGCCAACCCCAGAAAACTTTGAATCTGGATAGGATTCCAAGGTCTTGGCCAATTTTTGACCACTTTTGTCTTTCCCGGATCAACCTCAACCCCTTCATTAGGGACAATGTGGCAAAGAAACGCAACCGTCCTCAACTAAAATTCATATTTTCTAAATTTAGCGAAAAGTTGGTTATCTTTCAGAATTTGCAGAACTATCCTCAAATGACTCATATGATCATCCTCACTTCTCGAGTATATCAAAATATCATCAATAAACATATCACAAACAAGTCAAGATCATTTATAGAAAATCAATTCATAAGGTCTATGAAAGAAGCCCGGGCATTAGTTAGACCAAATGAAATCACTAGGAATTTAGCGTGACCATATCTTGTTCGGAATGCCATTTTTGGAGTATCAACCTCCCTCACCCTAAGTTGGTGATAACCCGATCTCAAGTAAATCTTTGAAAAATAATTCGCTCCTTGGAGTTGATCAATTAGGTCATCAATCCTAGGGATTGGGTACTTATTCTTTATGGTGACTTTGTTTAATTGACGATAGTCGATGTACATTCTCAATGAAACATCCTTCTTCTTTACAAACAATACCTGAGCACCCCATGGAGATATGCTTGCTTGAATAAAGCCCTTACCTAACAAATCTTTGAGTTGAGCCTTTAGTCCTTCAACTCGGCCGGGGACATCCGATAAGGAGGGATCGAAATAGGTTGTATATCTGGTAATATATCTATGCCGAAGTCAATCTCTCGTCCGAGAAGAATTCCAGGAAGATAATCGAGAAAGACCCCGGAAATTCCCTCACTACGGGTACCGACTCTATTAGAGGGACATCGGGTTCAAGATACCTAACTCTTACTATGTGATAGAACAATCCTCTGCAATCAATTTCCCCTAGGATTTGAGATTCCTCCCTTCCATTCAAAATGGGTTCATTCGGAATTTTAAATTTGACTACCTTTGTCCTACAATCAATAGAGGCAAAGCAAGCATGAAACCAATCCATTCCTAACATGACATCAAAATCTAGCATATCAAGTTCTACCAAGTCAACTAATATAACTCTATTGGGAAAGGAAATAGGACAACCTTTATAAACTCTTTTAGCCACCACTGATCACCCAACCGGGTAGAAACCGAAAAAGGCTTGTCTAATATGTCGAGTAGTATTTCAAATTTCATGGATACAAGAGGGGTCACAAATGACAATATATCTCCCGGATCCAAAAAGCATATATATCAAAGGAAAATAATTGTAACATACTAGTAACCACATCCGGCGAGCTCTCTTGATCACCTTGGGATTGGAGAGCATAAAAGACATTCTTCTTAGGAGCATCTGGATAAGGGGCACTAGCTTGTGCTTGAGCATTTTCCCTTCCTTGAGACATCATCATAGGGCAATCTCTCTTCATGTGACCACTCTTTCCACAACCATAGCAATTACCCGTGCCAACTAGGCACTTACTATCATGTTTTCTGCTACATTTTGAACAAAGAGGCTTCTCAACATAAGAACCACAACCTTTCCCCTCTTGGGGTTTAAGAGTAGACACCTTACTTTTGTTGAACCTTGGAGCATTAGGAGGGACTTGGTTGGAAAATCTCCTTCTGAACCTTTGTTTGTCTTGCACCTCAAATTTAGTCTTGGATGAATTTCCATCTTCGGTTCTTACATTCTTCAACTCTCTACCAACTTGCTTAAGCTTTTGCTCCTCAATTTGTTCGGCATGAACCATAAGGCGAGAGATGTCAATGATAGGAATCGACATAGCTGACGTACATTTAACCACAAGATAGGATATCCCATAACAAATGTGTTCATCTTAACTCTAGAATCTGCAACCATAGTAGGAGCATGTTTTGATAGTTGAGTGAATTTGAGACTATACTCCTTCACAGTCATACCCCTTTGACGAAGGTTGATGAATTCTTGCATTTTTCTCTCCCTCGATTTCAAAGGAAAGAACCTATCAAGGAAAGTCGTCTTGAAAGATCCCAATGTAATCTGACCATCTAACCGACCTCTTATCCTTCCATTGCTCATACCATACTTGAGACACATCTTTGGGTTGTAGGCGGCTAGTTCCACCTTTTATTAGAAGAGACACCCATAACATCAAGAACACCGAGCACTTTATCAATGAACCCTTGTGGGTCCTCTTCCACCTTAGATCCATAGAAAGTAGGAGAATTCATCCTTGTGAAATCCCTAATCCTTGAAGCGGTGGTGTTAACATTGGAGTTCACTTGCACCCTTGCATCCCTAGAAACTTGTGTAGTCAACACTTGAGTCAATCTATGAATAGCCGACCTTATCTCAACATTAGACATAGCCCCTTCTTCAATAGAAACTTGAGGATTTTGAGGAGCTTGAGGGGGCACTACCTCATTGAAATTATCCTCGGAAGACCTTCGAGCATTGTTCCTACTTGTATTCATTGCCTATAAACACAACAAAAGGATTAGAATAAAGGACAACATAGTACTAGGACTTCTTAGGCACGACTAAGGAATAACAAGAGAGTGAATTCCTAATAATCACATAGTCTCTCATTCATAAGTGTGGCGCACTTCACAATTATAAATAAGAACCTACACAGACTTGGTTTAGTGAGACATCAAACCTAAGATTACTCAACCTCATGCTGTCATATCGAGTTTTTTATGACCCAAAGTATCCCCTAGGCGTAACCGGCGTCGTCGTCCTTTACGAGGACTAATAGAAGCCCTAGTGTTGGTAATACCACATCATAGGTAAGGAAAATATGAAAATTTAAAACTTTTCTATATAACGAAGTATACTTAGACTTCTTGTATATCGCATATGGGGTTTACAAACACCCCTTTCTTATGAAGCTTACATAGACGTCTCAGTTAACATTTAACAACAACATAGTATAATAGTTCATCTCACATTTAACCATCTAAAGAATTAATCACAATAGTTTGGTCATAGTCTTTAGTTAATTACAATATGCCCATATAGACTACAATGAAGTCAATGACCACTAATCTCGCCAATGGCCCGAACCTAAAATATTTGGGGAAAAAGGGAGAAATATGGGTTTATACAAAACACTTGCAATGGGTTAGTACAAAATACATGCACTAAGTATGGTCCCTATGCATAAAATCATTAATGCATGAGAAAGTTCACAATTTAGTCAAAGCCATGCATAATGTCCAACAATTCAATATACACATATAATGAACCTCATAATCATATCAACATATAAGTAACTCAAACAACACTTGTGCAATGCCAAGAATAGAGCCCCATAACCTTATCCGAAGATAAGTATCACATTAAGAAACTCACTTCATATATACAACACATTCTTATAAATAACATTCTTTTTATATCAAAACTACTAATAGCTTATCAACATAATCATAATCATACAAGAACCATCCCCTATGATCCTACATGTTCAATGAGTAAGAGAAATCCCATACCCTCCCTTACCCTATGTAGTAGCCTTTAAGTCAACCCTAATAAGAGTTCACATACTTAACTTATTCATTTACTTTTACATTAGGTAGATAAGTACAATAACCGACATGAGCCCATGTGAGCTACATGGAATCCGGTGTTCTACTCCCATACCAAAAAGAAAGGGTTTACGCTTGACTAAGGTGTAACCATTCAGACATAGATATCTAGGTGGATCCACTAAGCTAGAGTCCTATGTGGGCACATAGTTAAGGGTCAAGGATATTGTTTCTAGAAACCTTGACTTACTTACGTGGATATTACCATATCATGAGACAATACATAACTAGGGAATTTGGATTAACTAACGTGAGGAAACCCATGTCGAAGGATGGACTTACTAAACGTGAGACCTCCGTATCATTTACATGCGTTTTTGGTGCTAAGAAATTATTCCCTTTATTAATCATATTGTTTCATCATATAAGTTCACATTAGTCTTTTCGAGACCCATATGTAAACATCTTATCATATCTAGCTCATAGGTCATCACAAGTGAGAACAATCCTTTCACTTTCGACAAAACTTCACAAGTGAGTAAACCTTTCACTTAACACTTTATTATAATCATGAGAAACTACTTTCAATAATATAATATTTATATCATAACATACATGCATAATTCATGTATAATTCCATGTCTTAGGGTTAAGGATGAGGAATACCTAGCATAAACATCACAACCACACAATTGAAAGAGAAGCATTGCTATCAAATTAACTCATACTTTGTAATTGAATTCAAGAATAATCAATGAACATACCTCATTGCCCTTTTAAGAACCTTCATACTTGTAACACCTTGAAAAGTCAAAGACATATTGTAAAGCCTAACATAGGTGTCATAAGGTCTAAATACTGTTTCTAAGTCTAATTTTAATGAATACAGGTCATTTAGGAGGTATAAGAACTAAAACGTCCAGGAATGTTTATGACGTCTGGGAAGTTAGTTCAAAGGGATATTACTGGGCCTTAGCCTATTTGACTAACTTTTAGGAGTCGAAAATGTACAAAAATTGGTGGAAAGGTAGATAAAAGGGGTTTGAATTGTTCCATGGTTGAAACATCCGGGTATGACTCCCCAAGGACCAACCAAGGGCCCTTGAAGAGGACCCTTATAGTTTCATGCAACACTTCCTGGCAGTGTGCATCGATGGGACAAAAGAAAGGCCCGTGTGTGGATCAATGGGGTATCGATGCCACCGTTTTCCCACACTTAGGCTGGTGGATAAGGCCCGTTCACCCGCACAGCCTCTGAACTCATCGACAGAGTGTAGAGGTGCAGGCTAAGGTCTAAGTGTAGGTCTGGGTGTTCGGTCAATTTGGTTCGGTTCGTAAATATCGGTTCGGTTTTTCGGTTTTTGGTTTGGCCAAATATGAAACCAAACAAAACCGAAATAAATTCGGTTTGGTTCGGTTATTATTAATTTTGTTTGATTTCGATCTAACCAAATTTAATACAAAAAATGGTAAAATGGCCATCGTGATAACTAGATATCGACTCAATCGGTAATAATAAAAATACTATCAAAAGTAAAGACAACATCACAACAACACTAGAAAGTTCAACAAACTTGTGTCCATCACTAAAATAGAGTTAGTTACAAACTAAAGTCATCATTATCTGGCTCATTGCAACTTCCAGCAACAAAGAGATTTAGAAAACCAACAAAACATCGTTGCAACTTGCAATATCCATTGCAATAGCTCCCAAGTTCTAGTAGATAGAGACCAAGAAAATAACAAAACATTGATGGACCTACGAGAAAATAGAACTGTTTAGACAAATGATCTACATTTCATAATAGAATATATAAAACTATCAATCAAGTTATGTAAATAAGTTTTTTACTTACTCGTTACCACACATCACTAGTTGATAGTTGAACTCACAAGCTGCAACTATATATCAATTATACTAGATTCAGTCCCACTACAAGCAAAATCAAAAAAAAATATGAAAGAATTTGTTAGTTGTTAAGAAACACAAGTAACAAAATTATTTTCAATATAGTTAATACAAATATCAAATTCTTACCAAGTTCAAGTTGTTCAAGATACTATAAATCTTCCTCAATATTGATTAGAAAAGACTCACTTCTAAGCCAATCTTGAACACAAATAAGAGATTGCACAATTTTTGGAGTTAATGAACTCCAAAAGGGATCAAGAATACGACCTCCTACGCTGAATGCACATTCTGATGCGATACTTGAAATGGGATTGGCTAACACATCACGAACAATCTCCGCGAGAATAGGAAGTCTCGGCTCATTCACTTTCCACCACATTAATATATCAAAGTCATCACTATCTGGATCAATATCTTCCGCAAGATATCTTTCCAATTCTGATTACCTGAACTTCCACTAATTTCTTTATGCTTCTCAAATTGTTGTTTCGTTCTCATTCTTCCTCTATTTAAAAAGTTGCCACAACCACTCACACTAGATATACTTGATGAATTGTCAGATGAAGTGGGTGAAGATGGTACATGTAAAGAGCTTTTTTGGGATTTCTTGACATAATACTCAAACAATTTGTTCATGTATTTTTTCACTTCTGAACATAACTTTTCCCCAACTTCTTTTCCAAACATATCCGAAATTGCAAATGGAACATAATCAAGCTTGTTACGGGGATCCAATACAGATGAAATAAAGATCATCTTGTTCATTTTTTGTGGTTCACCTCAATACTTTTTGAATTTCTCATTCATACTTTCTGCCATTTCTTTCAAATTACGATCTTCATTTGTCATCATCTCTTTCAAAATAAGATAAAGTTCAGCAATTTCAACAAAGTTTGTATTGCTAGTGACAAAATTATTACCGTAGACCTTCAAAGTAAGTACATAAAAAGTTTCAAGAAATTTCACCATTGACCTCACATTTTCCAGTCAACACTTGAAAGGATATTTGCAGTAGTTCCATATTCAACACTATTTTCATCTTCAACACTAGTTCCATCTTCAACACTAGTTCCATCTTTGTTTTCAGAAGAATCAGACCAACGGTACGAAGATGATTCAAGTATCCAATATCATAGAAAGTATATCTTTTAAATGCAAGCTCAAAATGTTGTGCTATATCAAGCATCGAATATGTAGAGTTCCACCTAGTAGGAACATCTAAACATAATGATTTCTTACAAGTTATCAATTCAGATTCACAACATTCTTTAAACTTTCTATGTCTTGTGGGAGATTGTTTAATGTATTTCATGGCTTGTCTCACTAGCTTGACAGACTTACCAATTTCCTTCAACCCATCTTGCACAATAAGATTAAGGATATGTTCCATACACCTCACATGAAGATGGTCACCATCCATAATGTTAGTTCCCAAATTACTCAATTTTTTAGACATTTCTTTCACAATAACATCATAGAACTAGCATTATCAACAGTAATAGTAAGCACATTATCCAAACCCCATTCAAGCAAACAATTAGTAATGCAATCCGCCATATCCACGCCCTTATGACTAGAAATAGGACAAAATTTATCATTCTTTAATGCAAAATCCAATTTCTATCTATAAAGTGGCTGTCAACCACATATAGTTTATTTTTTGTATAGAGGTCCAAGTATCTGTTGTAAGACAAACTCTTGGACGTCATTATTTGAAAACCTTCTTCAAAAGGTTTTTTTCTTCAAGGTATAGTTCATAACAATCTCTCGTCACATTCTACGAGAAGGAATATGAAATTGCGGCATTGTAACTCTCATGAAGTTTTTAAAACCCTCTTTCTCAACAAAACTAAATGGTAGCTCGTCAACAATTATCGTTTTAGCTAAAGCTTTCCTACTTTGTGATTGGTCAAATTTCCAAGTGCTAATGACCCCTTCCTTTGCTATCGTTGAAGATGGTAGAAAATTAATTAGATTTTGACCTTTATCTACGGTGTCACGAGGAAATTTAGGACATGTTCTCATATGAGTATTCATTGATGACGTACCATTAGATGATGTAGAAGTTGCATAAGCTTTTGCACAATACTTGCATTTGGCTTTACTAGCTCCATTTTCACCGGTGAACTTTTCAAAATTCTTCCAACAATTAGCTCTAGGTTCCATGGTTTTTCTTTTCTTTGATGTATCAACATCAACTTCAACCTCACTGGGAGATGAGGTGTATGGTGTACTCTTATTTGAAGCTCCTGTTTCACTTCCCTTACTTCCAGTTTGTGTCATCTATACAAAAGTGAAACAAACAACAAGAACGACAATCAACTAAGTTACAAGGATCAGGCCTCACAAAGTCACAATAGCCCTCGCCACTCAGCTTTGTTACAACTTACAAGGAAACAAACAATAAAATCAAACGCAAGAGCACAAGGATTAGAAACAACTACAAAATCAGTACATGAGAGTTGAGAGATGACTGATGATAACAGTTTAAGACGATTTGACTAACTTACAGTTATGAGTGATGACAAACGAGAGCTGAGAGTTGAGAGATGAGTGAGAGTGACGAACAGATGATAAGACGGAAATGGCGACCGACGCGGCGGCTAGCCGGCGACCGACGTTAGCGTGTGCTGCTGCTACGGGCTGCGACCTGCATATCTGCATGACAATGTGGGTCATGAGTCTCATGATTGGCTGACTGCGTCTGCGTACTGACCGGCGTGGCGGTGTTACGGACGGCGTGGCTGGTTGGCATTACGGACGGTCACTGGTCGGTGTGTGTGTTTGTAATTTTGTATGATGTTAATTTAGAGGTTTATCAATTTATGGATTTATCATTTATCAATTGATAGGAAATTGGCTTGGGTAATTCGGTATTTGGGTTAGTAATTTGGATAGTTGGGCTTGGGATGACTGCTGAGTAAGAGTAATAGGAATTTATGTAGTTGGGCTTGGGCTGACTTCTCAGAATAATAGTATGGGCTGCATGGGAGGATTAGGAATGGATTATGGATTTATTGGGTAACAATTATATATATATTATTTCGGTTTTTCGGTTAATCGAATTTTCAAATCAAAAAACCGAAAACCGAACCGAAATACTAAAATGTAAAAATTCAAAACCGAGACCGACCGAAATAACTGAAAAACTGAAACCGAAATTAAAAATAAATCAGTTCGGTTGGTTTTTTCGATTTGAACCATATTATGCCCAGCCCTACGTGTGTGGATCGATGGGGCATCGATTCCGACGTAATCCCACACATAGAGAATTGGAGGAAGCCCCTCGCCTGCACAATCTCTGACCAAGACAACATAGTGCAGGACGGAGGGGGGGATGTCCGTCGACTCACAGATAGCCCGTGAGCGGGGTCTCATCTGTGAGCGACCTAAGTTGTTGCACGTTTTTAATTCACTTTATTTAATTAATTAATTAGTTTAGGGGTTAGTTAGGGATTAAAGGAAGACTAATTAAGTTGATTACGTCCCACTATAGATACCCTCAACCCTCATTAATCTAAAGACAACTCAAAGATAAACTCTCTTCCTTCTCTCTTATTTCTCTCTCTACATGAACTCACCATTGAAGACTAGCAAGGATTGTGGTTTAGGGGCTGGAAAGGAACGAATTCACCATCCAATTGTTGACAAACTTTAAGGTATGGGTTCTATTCAGCTATGAGACTCTTTCCTCAAAGGGTTCCTTCAAAATAAATTTCAAAAGTTGAGTTTTCTTATGGGTTTCATCCAATTACAAAATTGAAGTTATGAATTGAGTTGTTAATGATTTCTTTAGGTTGCATTAAGTATATTAACATGTAATTCAACTTATTTTATTGTAATTGTTTATGGTTTTGTCTAAATTGAAGAATATGACCTTCCATCCCTAACCCTAGGTAGTGATCTTGACCTATATTGTATTGTGATTGTTGAATTGAGTTGGTTGTTGATTTGATTACTATACTATGGTGTTATTACGCTTAAATTAAGATGAATTATAGGCCTATCATGCTAATTCTTGAGATGTGATTTAGGTTATGAATTATAATGTGAAATTAGCCTATGTATCTTGTCTCAAGTTGTGATCTAGAGTTGAATTGTGTTATAGAGATGCAATTGGCCTTGTTTTCTTATTGGTTATCGTTGTGTGATGATGTTACTCCCCAAATTGGGTTGAGTTATGGGTTTATGGTAAGACCTTGATGTTAGACTATGAGGAAGACTAGATAAGTCTTAGAACCTCTATCTTTACTTCCAATTGTGATTAATTGTTGTTAAGTCATGATATTACATTGGAGTATGACTTATACTAGGATTATAGGGTAATATGATGTTGAATTGAAATGTCTTTACTATGTTGTGAGGTTGATTAAGGTGTATGTGGTATAAGGACGGTGAAAACTATCAATGTGCCTTGATATGCTATGAAATGCTAATGTGTTAACCTATATGAATTGTGATGAAAGGACTTATACTCATACAATTCTGATTGAGCTATTGATGATGATGAGTCTAAAAGGGTTTGACCCTATGGCCTAAATTAAGCTATGATTGATAATTAAAGGCTTAAAGACATTTCAAAAAAGGGACTCTAGCTTAGCACCGAGTGAACTAGATTGAGGAGTGTCCCTTCCCACATAGGGAAGGTAGGAACACTATATTACTCTTGAGATTGGAGACTATAATGCATGGAACATAAAGAGGGTCCCAACTATATCTCGTAGTTCTTGAACTATGTTGCCCCCTTAGGAATACTAGCTAGTGGATCCACGTAGTTTCTATGTTTCATGTTTTGGTACTACCTTGGCAAGTAGTGCGCC
This sequence comes from Solanum pennellii, assembly GCF_001406875.1. Lineage (NCBI taxonomy): Eukaryota > Viridiplantae > Streptophyta > Magnoliopsida > Solanales > Solanaceae > Solanum > Solanum pennellii. The sequence goes on from NC_028640.1 coordinate 21,095,402, forward strand.
TTCTTTTGGTGTAGGGTTTTGTGACACCGGATTCCACACTAGCTCATGTGGTCTATGTTGGTTAGGGAAAGATGTTCCCAAAAGGTAAAACGAATTAAAGAACTTGAACTCTAACTTGGATAACCTAAGGGGTCTAGCTTAGTCTAGGTAGGGGTATGGGACTCTACCTAAACATTGCACTAGTTAGCCTTTAATGGAGTCTTAGGAGGAGGTTCTTATATATGTTTATGCTATGATAAATATATGATGTATATATGACGACCATGGCACATTGTTGATACCATATTTTGATTAGTTCATTTATGAATATAAACCTAAATTCATGACATGTGAAGTTTGACATTGGTCATGTTTTCTTGTTGAGGATACTTGATTGAGTAAGGTTATGGGTCTTTGATTGGTCATTGCACTTATTGACTTGATAAGGACTTGTGACTAGTTGTCATGCGTATTATGATATGTTTGACTCTTATTCATTCTTGGATATTATTCCTTGATGTTAGGGTTGTAGTAAATCATTGTTTCAAGTATGTTGGGATAAGTATTACTAGTTGAGATAGTAAGCATGTTTGGTTGGTTGATGTGACTTACTTTATTTTGCATTAAGTCGGTAAAAGGGTAAAATGACATGTTTTGACTAAAAAGTCTCTTTTACATGTTTTGCTTGTGTATGTGCATAAGATCCCATACTTAGTACATTTGGAGTACTAACCCCATTTTCTTCCCTTTTACCAAACATTTTAGGTTACGTTCGTTGAAGAGTTTGGAAGGAGACATTGTTGAAGGCTTGGATTATTCCTTTCATCCAAGTAACGTAGGTCCTCAACTTTCGAGGGCAATGCCATCCTCTAGCTTACGGATTTTGTTATGAGCTTATTGACTCTTTCATTCCTTTCTTTTTTAATTGAGTATTGTACTTTCGTATGGCCTATACATGGTCTTGTTGGATTGATGTAAGGGCTATGCCCATATTGTAATATTCGTTTAGATGGTATGATATGAGACAATCATTGAGACTATTTCTATATTTTACATATATGTATTTTCAATAAAAGTAGAAGGCTATGTAACTTCCTATATGAAGGGTCTATGTATACTCTATATTAATATATATTATGTGTATGTAGAGGTGTATGTAAACCTCCAAGTAGTGATAATGAAAGTTTTAAATCTTTCCACATTTTCCAACCTATGAATGTAATGACATGAGACTAAGAGGCTAGTCTTAGTCCTTGAAAGGACGACGACACGGGTTACGTGTAGGGGGTAAACCCGAATGTTACAATACTTCCATTACCAAGAATGCATAACCAATTACATAAACAAGGTAAATTCAAGAAGTAATTACAAAATTAACAACAATATAGTCAATCTACTAGTTCATCATCTTCACCATTAATATATACTTAAACAATATTAATTCATCACAATTGATTCATAATTTCATTTTTTGAAGAACATCCATGTGTAAAAGAAAAACCTAGATTTGGGGGATTTAGAAATCATCTTTTAGAGGGACATATTGGAGAAAAGAATAAAAAGAGTGAAAGAAATCTTACATTATATATGATAAAGCCACAAAATTGGGTTGTAAACTTGAAGGCTTGATCTTTTTCTTGGAGCTTTAATGGTCTTCAATGGAGGCTTGGAGGAAGAGAGAATTTGAGAGAGATAAGAGTGATTTTTTATTTCAACTTTTGAGACTTTATTTTGGGTGTTAAAATTGACCTAAAATTGACCCTAATACCTTATATAGTCACCCATTAAATTACCCAAAAGACCCATCACTTAAATGAGTCTTTTTGTGAAGTCAAAATGTTTAAAATACACTTTTATGAATGTGAGAAGTTTCTGCGCGTCGCGGGGTTAATTTCAATATTTATTGTTGAAATACGGGTTGAGGTAGTGGATGTAGTGTAGTCCCACGTCTCGAGTCCAAGTTGGTATCCTTGCGTGATAACTGCATGCAGGCTGCTTTGGTAGCTTGCTCGCCCATGTCCGGGTCTTCCCAAAGGACCCTTCCGATGGTGCTTGGGGTATCGTGACTGTATGTTTTGACCCTTTATAATATATTTACATATTTAAAGTATTTTTACAAATTTTTGAATTCATATGACCCTCCCAATCCTTCAACGAGCATAGGGACGTTAATAAGCTCAATTTTGCTAGATTCCAGACGTTAATGCCTTTCTTTAGTGCTATGGCCCCAATACTTATCAAACAGGTTATTTACACTTATTTAGGTCAAAAATCATCATTACTCAACATATAGTTCTCTAGTATAGGCCATGAAATTTCGAGGAAGTGTAAACCATGACTACTAGATGCATGGGATGAATTAGAAGATACATTTTGAGTAGCAAACGCTTGATGAGAGACAATCAAGTCTAATTTCTTAAAGCACTAGAAACGTCGCTGATGTAGCAACCTTAGTGCAAAGTTCCTCAACAGATATTTTACCCAGAAAGTGAGGTATGATGCCAACAAATTTGTTGTACTCCTTGCCTCACGATAGTGGTGGTTAACTTGTTGGTTACTAGACGCATCACATACAAATTGAGGAAGCGTAGAAAAAGAGCCATCCACGAATCTAACCAGTTCATGAGAAAGTAACAAAGAGGTGAATTGAGTATACCAAGTGAGATAATCTTCAATTGAATTCAATTTTATAGTTACCAAATTAGTGATGTTAGATGAAGTCAATGCCGCCGCGGAGTGAAAAATTGATGGAATTGGTAGTTCCATTGATCCAACATAAGGTAAGAGAGTACTCTGTCCAATTTGACCCATAGAGGAACTAGGAAGAATGTTGGGAGAAGCGGAATGCACATAGACCAATGATGTTAAATAAGGCAACAGAGGAATCATTAAAGGTTCACGAGAAGAGCTTGATGAAATATTGCTAGTAGAACTTAAAGAAGCGACAGAATGTGCAATAATAGTAGTAGATAAAGGAAAAGGAGACATCTAAAGAAGATGGAATTGAAAGAGAATGGGAAGCCAAATCACCTGAAAATATTCAAAAAGATTCAAAGGAACAATAGGATCAAAGGAAATTTGGATTAGCAATGGGTAATACTGGACGTCTGATACCATGTAAGAAATAAATCATTACTTAGAAAGCTTTTATACATCATCAACTATATTTATACCATAAATGTGCATACAGATGTAATATAACATAACTCTAACGTTAAGAATCCTACATATACTAGACTAGGGGTATTGGACTACTAGTCCTAATACATAACTTAGAATTGATAGCTTCATATATAAAACGTTGGAACTATTGGATAATGATCAAAGTTTTTAATTTTATCATCTGAATTGATTGTAGATCTTTTGCTGAATGTTGTTGATCACGTTTAGAGTAGGTTTAGCAAGATATGTCACTTTGTAACATACTATTACTGCGAGTTGAATAAGTCTTTATGCATGTTTAGGAAAAACACACACCAAGCTTTCATACTATGATATTTTTCTTAGTATAAATACGCATACAAAGATGTTTGCCCAATGAAATAGGATTATGGAATTTGCATTTAAAGTAATGGTTTTTAACATTATTTTTCTCGATGAATGATTCATTGATTTGAAACATGATTATGATAATTTAAAATCATCATCAAAGCTTCATAAAACATTTGAAAGAAACTTAGTTCGTTGCGTGGGATATTTACTATTAACTGATATAGACCATGTTAGTTCGTTGCGTGGGATATTTACTATTAACTGATATAGACCATGTGAGCTATAACATTAAATCTGGTGTTTTGCTACCATACCAACAAAAGATTTTGTTATTTTCCAAGGCAAGATTCATAAAATTCTAGCTTGGGTTGATTCACTAGCTATCTCATTTAAGACAACCTACAAGGCACATAGTCAGGGACAATGAGATTGCTACTGCATACACGGTCTCTACTAACAGGAGAGCTTCATCTCAATATCATCTTGGGGTTAACTAAAATCCCAATGAAATAGTAATAAACGTTAACATATCACCATCATTGGAAAAAGACAATTTTAAGTTACTAATTCAAGCTAAAAACATCATAGAATAGCTCATTATATCTAGAATCGAGTATAAATGAGAAACCTCTCACAGAACCACAATTTCATAATGCGAGAAAACCTTTTATAATTTCATTGATGGTAACTTAGGAAACTAAGATCATAAATTAATACTTCTTTTATAAATCATGCATAAGTTCCTGAAAACATTATCATAGCTTCGTATATTCTTCTTAAGTTAATGCAATTTCGGGTTCATAGTCAAAATCAGGATCAATGCACGAATTCACATTGAATTCATTGAAAATCATGTAGCTGAGTCTAATCAATCATAATAAGACTAAAATTAATCATTTGAAACCATACAAATAGAATCCACGAGGAATTGAATGAAAACATAACCAACTTAATTGAAATTAACATGAAGGAAATGTGAAACCTTGGGAGTCAATGGTCGAATGAATCCATACATACCTTGATCTTGAATCCCTAAGCAATGGATGAAGAAGGGAGTCTTGAACTGAAGAATCCTATATTCTTTTCCTTGATCTAGATAGACAATGTTGGAGAGGGTATGGGGATTTTATTGAAATGAAAGAGCTGGAAACTTTCAAATTGAAGGGTATTTATGTGGCTTATAGTTAGGGATATATGACTTAGTATAAGAATTAGAAGTATAGGAGAAGACCCAAATACCCTAAAAATAACTGTCGGATGAATCCTACGATTATGACCTACGGTACGTAGAAATTTCTAGGGAAAGTACTACTCGACGTAGACCAAATACTGGAGTCTTAAGCTTCATCCAACTTTGTCAAGACCTTTCTACGACCCATAGGTCTTCCTACAGTCCGTAGACCTAAACCGTAGAACTCAACTTTCACTGAAATATTTTACCAAGTCTGAAACACTTCTACAAGACCTTTATACGGTATGTCAAAACTCATACAGGTTATCCTATTCATTCGTAGGTCAATTATAGAAACTTAATTATCCAAAAACTCATTTTCAGTTCTACAATTCCCTTTCTATAGCCCGTAGGAATTCCTACTGTCCGTAGGTTGGACTCATAGAACTTACTTCAGACAATTTTTTGCATTTTTCCCTTAATGGAACTTTCCAAATTTTGAAGTGTTACAACTACATATATCAATTTAATAAGAATTAACACACAATTCCATTCTAATTTGTAAATTCAAGGAGTTTTATTTGAGATCATTGAAAAGAGGTTTTTTGGGGAATTCTTCGTGAAGCAACTTAATTACAACATTTATAGGGATAATTAGGGTTCATTTATTTTATGAAGAACATCATAGTCTTCGGATGATTCTTGAGATCATTATAACGTGAACTTTGTCCTATAACCCTAGAATATTTTCATAGAGGGGTGGAAGTTGTTGGACATCAATTAATGTTTTAAACTTTATCGTTGTAATTTATTGTAGAGGTGCTATTTTTGAATGTTGTTGATTATGATTAGAGAGCTTTTAGCAAGATTTGAGTTGTGTCTCGTTGTAACATACTTTTACAATAAGTTTGAATAAATCTTTATACGTGTGAAGGACAAACTAACGTTGAGCCTTCATACTCTGAATTTTTAATATGATTGGGGATTTGCATTTTAGTAATGATCTTTAACATGTTTTTTCCTCTATGAATGAGTCATTGATTTGAAATATGATTTAGATAATTTGAACATCGATTTCTAATTAATTTTCATGTTTTTAAATACCTATATTAATTAGATGATGTCTTTGAGAAATTTAGACTTATAAAATACACTGTGATTGTTGTTATTTGTGTTTGGGCATGTATTGAAAGCCTTGTTATTCATGAAGATGAATAATTGTTATGGACTGGGCCTGTATGGGAAAGATCAATATTATTTATGTGTGAAAATTTTATATATGACGTATATTATATAAATAATTGTCAAGTTATTGTAACGACTCGAAAGCACCCTGTCACAACCGGAAGCACCCCCCTAGAAGTAACATGGCATACTTGACCTCACGGAAGTATTATACAAGTTCACTGTCATTATCTATCACATAATCATAGGAAATATAGCGGAAAATTTAAAACTTTTCATAACACTGCATATGCTAGAATCATCACTTCATATAAACATAAGATAGGTCATAATACATAGTTAGACTCTAAGTCTCTTTTATCATCTTAGACTCAACATCAATAGAGTAGAGTAGGCATATGACCCTTAACAATATAAAATAATAACTAGCTATTACATAAACTATAAGAATAACTTGGCAAAAGAAATCCTTGAATCTTAAGGATCTTTCTTGATCTTGGGAAACATGTATCAAGACCTTCACTTTAAAAGACATCCTTTAGTCATCCACCACGTACACTTTGTATAAAAAGATGAAGAAGAATGATATTAACATACTACATATAGACATGTACAATGGTCACAACATTAGACAAAGCCACATAGCTCATGTAAGGCACATTTAGCATTTCATAACAATATTCTTGTTTTACCTCAAGTCTTTTACCCCCCAAGTAAACCTTTAGTAACACTTGGTGCAATGCATGAATAGTGTCTCATTCCACTATCCACGCTCAAGCATCACCTTAAGGTCACCAAGGTGAACAATCATATGACCTTCATTAACTCAACGCATACATTCATAGAAACATAGGATATCATGAGACACACACTTCACATGGACCCAACATACTTCATGAATCACATAGAAGACTCATTGCAAGACAAGTCAAGACTTCCAATATCATTATAATAAGTCAACAGTCAACATTAGCATACATTAACTTCATTACATTTATACATCATAAGACCTTACTCATAATCCTAATCTAAGCCAACTAGTGCAATGTACATGTGAAGCCCCATAACCTCACGTATACTAAGTAAACTCACAAAGAGACCACTAACACATCACTTACTTCATACATCAACATGATAACTTTAGTCAACTACATGCATATCAAGTAAGACCTTCATCATATGGCAATCAAGACCAACATTATGCATGTAAGATAAGACCTTTATCATATAGACACAATAGGATCCATACTATGCATATTGTCATAAAAAATAAGCCACTATCATAAATGTCATGCATGAAAGACATATACATATACATATGGAACACCTTCATAGAACTCCCTTCAAGAGCTACTTGTGCAATTCATAGGTAAGTTCCATACTCTCACCTACTCTAAGAAACTTCCCCTAGGTTATCCTAGTTAGGTTTCACTTCTCACTTCAATTGTCAATTTTACTTTAGGGAAACCTTTAGCATTAACCGACATTAAGACCATGTGAGCTAAACATGGAATCCGGTGTCATGGAACCCCACACCAAAATGAGGTGCTCTACATGCGAAGGTAGAACATCAACATCATGCTAGCATATTAGGTGGATCCACTTGCTAGGTCCTATGGTTGAAACATAGTTAAGGAACTAGGATATGTAGATTAAAACCCACTTGATGCACTTAGGCATTGTATTTTCCACCTCATACGGACATTTGGTGAACATGTCTCCCCTCATTGGGAAGGGGCACCCTTCATTTGTCAAGTTCACGTTGTGCTAAGCTAAGATCCCTTCCTGGAAAGCCTTTATTAACACTACTTTTAAAAAAATAGGCTTTAGGACATAAAACTCCTCATATGCATAGCTCATAGGTTATTAATGAGAATTTGCCTTTCATCAACCTAAATCATGTGAGAATGTCCTTTCACATGGACATAGCATATCTAGTTTAGAGTACAATTGAGCGAACCTTCCAAAAGACCCTACTTTACAAGATTTTCATACTATGCTTCATTTATTCATTCATTCATACGTGTGTATGTGTACTTACAGGAGGAAACCTTTCACATAAACACATTTAGACACTACACATATTCCTATTTCATAATATCACATACTTGACATCATAACAGAGACTTTCATGTTCATAGCTTAATCATGCATTCATATTTATATCCATAAAGAACTTACACTATGAACTATCCTATCAAGGTACACATGTGCAATGTATAGGTAAAATCTCATACCCTTACCTACACTAGTTCAGCTATCACGTCGTTCAAGTTAAGATACTTTTTTCACACTTTCATGAACATATACTTTACATGCATTGTAGTAGACATTAGTGCATATGAGAACTATCCTTTAATTAGTCACTATGAATCTATAAAACTCATAGACATTCATGAGGTGTGTGTGTACATTGGGCAACATGATCACATAATGACAATTAACATATTATTGAGGCAGCCACCCTCCAAGGGTCACAATACACATTCATGTCCCTTAAAACATAGACCACACTCAAAACTATAGCATAGGAGACAAGACACATTCATCTTTAAATATAAGACTCCTAACATTGATTAAGATCACACATTCATATAGGGGTACATAGGTAGGGGTCATTCTGAACAAGAGTACTTCATCAATGAGAAATGTATAGAACCTCCTAACCCTAACAAAATCATTCATGTGTAGGAAACATGACCAATATACCAACAGAATGATAGTAAGTATTGGAGACTACACAACTTATTCACATGTAGTAAACATCACCAATATACCAACTGCATTATACTAAGCATTGGAGACTACAAAACTTCTTCACATGTAGGAAACATGACCAATATACCAAGAGCATGATACTGAGCATTGAATCATTTTACACATATTTCCTTCAAGTCCATGATCACAACATGTAGGTATTGACAAAAAAGTAAACACTGCCACCATAAGTGGACCATACCATACAATTTCATTCAAGGCCATCTCTATACTAAGTAGAGAAATCTAGATTAACTCAACAAGTTCTCCAGGGTATGATCACAATTCCAATCTTTAGGTCCTCCTCAAGGACCCTTAGGGTTGTACTTGATGAGTCTTGCCTGGATGTGTCAAACCTTAACACAACTCCCTGTGGACCACCCGAAGGGCCTCCAAGGAGGACCCAAACCTTGGACAAGAGTCTGCGCAAGGCAGCATGCATGAGCAAGAATGAGACCTTGCACTCGCGATACGCTCCTAGCACGTATATCACTGTTCCAAAAATTATTAGGGTAGAATTGGAAGCCTGCCACGTGACGTGCAGCCCTCTCCCAGATCTGGTTGCATCATTTTTAAGTCAATTTTGACATGTCTCAAAGTCCCAATTTGTGTGGGGGTGTTTTGGTAACTTAGGGGAAATTACATTAACTAATTTTAGGACTTTTTAAACCTTTTACCAAGCAAAAATCCCAACAACCATTAAGATATCAAATTCCCAAAGTTCTCTTCTCTTCCAAAAAACCCCAAACCTCCAATAAAGACCAAGCTCAAGAACAAGCTATGGAGTTGGATTCTTCGAGCTTTCTTCTCAGATTTTCATGGGATTATTAATGTATATGGTATGGTGATACTTAATCCATAGATAACCATTCATATATGGAGTCCTTTCAATAGTTTTCTAAACATGAATTCTAAGTCAAAAATCCTATCTTTCAATCTAGCCATGGATTCATTCTCAAACTGAAAGGATTCTAATGATTAATATATGTTTAGATACTGATTTTATGATGAATTTATATCCAATTTTATGAAGAACCCATGATCCTCCTAATTTCTCAAATTGTCCTATAATGTGGGTCTTGTGATTATGAATTCATGTTTATAGAATTGTGATTAGATTGTATTGAAATGTTTATTGCTATTAATTTCGATATCATTTGAATGTGAATTTTGGAGGAATGATCAAAGATGATCATTAGCTTAGATATTTTGTAAATTGACCTATTTCCTCTAAGTAGCTTAGAATGTACACTGAATTGTGTTGATTGGTATGATCCACTTATGGTGGTAGTGTTTATATTCTTGTACATGTTTATGTATTATGATTGTGGCCTTGAAGTAATTAGATGCAAGATGAATTGATATGATTATATACATGTTTAGGAAGTTTAAGGATTTAGCCTTTATTCTAATATCATGTCTTAGTGAATTGATGTCATGTGATGTTTTGTGTATAGTCTTCTACACAACTTATTTAATCTAGGTGTAGAAATGATGTTATATGAACATGTGTGATGATTATGTTAGGATTAGATGTGGTCTATATGGATAATGATGAAGAATATCCTTATAGCATGACCTCTACCCATATGAACTCTATATGAATAAGTGATCAAAGTATGCTAGGAATTTTCTATTCTAATATTGAATATGTTAGTGTCTCATATGATGTCATGTGAATGTGTGTAGTCTATAGTCCTTAATACTGTGTATGTGTGTATGACTTGAGACTTGAGGAAATGTAGTACATCCGTTGTGATCTTTAGAGGGTGGCTTCCTTAATGTTAGGTGTTAAGCCATTAGGTGATCATGTTGACCCATGTACGCATACACACTTCATGTATATCTATGAATAGGATAGATTTATGATGACTAAGGATAGGATAGTTCTCCTATGCATCATTACCTATTTCTATGCATGTAAAGTATATGATTAATGAAGTTATGAACATGTGTGCCTAAAGGTGTTTATGTGAAGGTAGGTCTCGCATATATGTACACACACACATGTATGTATGAATGAAGTATGTTAATGGTAGTCTTATGAATAAGTGAGTCTCTTGAAAAGTATTACTGAATTGTACTCTAAAGTAGACTATGGTATGAATATGATATGATTATGTGAAATGACATTCTCACATAATGTAGGGTCTATGATGAAAGGACATGCTCATCTTAGAATCCTTTGAGATATGTGTTGTACGAAGGAGAAAGCTCATAAATCCTTCATTATGAATTAATGCATTAAAGGCTTATATATATTAAAAAGGGAGTTAGAGCCTAGAACCAAATGAACATGACAAATGAGAGCGGGAGCTTCACGTTAGTACGTCCGTCTTCCCACAAACAGAACCTTCACGTTAGTAAGTCCGGGTTCCCAACATAGATGTTGCCTCATGAGATAGAAATCTCCATGTTAGCAAGTCAAGGTTTCTATAAGCAATCTCCATGTTCAATAACTACGTGCCCCCATAGGTTATAGCTTGTAGATACCACTTATATAGCTATGTACAATTCGCTACACCTTAGGCAAGTGTTAACCCTCTTTTTTCGGTGTGGGAGTAGAACGCCAGATATCATGTAGCTCACATGGTCTATGTCGGTTATGGCTATGTCTCCCAAAGTAATAAATGAATTAAGATAAGTTTATGGACTCTAATAACAACTTCTTGAGGAGGTTACTTAGTATACGTAGGACTATGGACCCTACCCATGCGTTGCACTAGTGAACTCCAAGGAAGGATAAGATTAGTATATGTATGAAAGTAAGACTTGTGTTATGAATGTATGAATTGTATGAGTTCATGTTAAATGACTTTATTATGTCAAGACATGAAATATGACTATGCATGTGAGTTACAATTATGGCTTCTAAATGGGTTTACTTAATATATTGGGGGTATGGGAATCCATGTGTACATTGCACAAGTAAGCTTGTGAAGAGGTTATGAGGGTAGCTTAACTATGATATGAACTAAGTTATTTATGACTAAAGGTTGTAGTAAAGGAAAGAGTCCTTATATGATGATATGAAGTATGTGACCTTATGTCTAGTTGTAAGGGAATATGTTATGACTTGTTGAATATGTTATGCCTAGTCTAGGGTGACTTTTTAGGTAAACTTGGTGGAAGTAGTATTATGGGATGCTACCTACACATTGCACTAGTGTGACTTAGGATTTGTCTTAGATGATTTTTCTTATGTGAAGTTGATATCTATGAGATGTTTATGACTTATAAATATATGTGTTATTGTTATGAATCATATTATCAAAGACCATTGTAAGGTTACCTCAATGTGCTACATTGTACTAAGTTAACTTGAGGGTTACTTAAGGAAAGAAGTAAGATAAAATGGACGTAATGTATTGTACATTTTTAATATGCATTAAAATATGCTAAATGTCTTTATGTGTTATTATGGGTATTATCCATGTCTATATGATGTTTGTGAATTATATTGAGCTTATATGTGCCTATGTTCATGGACTTTACCAAAAATACATGTTCTATGATTTCAAATGAAATGTCCTCTTTAAATGCATGTTTTTTTATGGTTGCAATACTTAAACCATTCTTATACTAATACCATTCTTCTTCATTCTTTTTACACAAAGTGTAGGTGGTGATGGCTAGAGGATTTCTCCTAAGGGAAGAGCTTGGATAGGTCCCCCAAGTTCAAGTAAAGGAGCCCTTATGACTCAAGGGTAGCCTATGTCAAGATTTTTTTAAAGTTGATGTAATATCTTAAATTTATATTTAATATTGTAAGGGATGTGTCCCTATTCTATTATACTGAGTTGTGTCTTAAGTTGGAAAAGANCCGCATAACAGGGTCATTACAGACAATGAATAAGAAATTGCATCAATGGGTTTAAGTTTCAAACTGAAGAAGTTTCTAGGAACAAGAAAACAAATAATACCAGTGTCTACATACAAGGTGATGTTGATGGTATTGGGCAAACTATTGTATATTATGGTATCATTCATGAGATTATTGAAGTGAGATATTTAGGTTGACCTAAGAAGAAGATTCTATTGTTTCGGTGTGAGTGGTTTGACCCATCACATAAAGGCACAAAGGTGGACATTCAACATAATATAATTGAAGTTAAGTATACCAGGAAATAGAAAAGTTATGATCCTTTTATCATTTCACAAAATGCTAAACAAGTGTATTACAATCCATATCCATTGCATGGAGACATAGATAATTGGTGAGTTAATATAAAAAGTAAGTACGTGGGAAAAATTGAAATTGAGAATGTCTTAGATGTGGTGTATCAAAATGATGTTGCAACAGTTCTACAACAAGTTGGTGTTGAATTGGAAACCACACTACAACATGTTGAACATATATTAGAAGAAGTATCTGATGATGAGATACAAAATGTTGAGGAAGAAATATCCGAGAATGAGGAAAATGAATCATTTGATGACAAAGAATGGGACGATGGTGTAAATGAAACAATTGAGGAGGAAGAATGGGAGAATGATGGAATTTAAACAAGCGAGGAGGAACAGTGTAGAATGAAACCTAGCTAGTATATATATGTAAGTAACTATACTTTTGCTACTTTTATTGACTTTATGATTTATATATATATATATATATATATATATATATATATATTATACATGTAGTAATATTCTAGCATATCATGTGCTATGAAAAGTTTCAAATTTTCAGTTATTTTTATTATGATTATGCAATGAAAGATATCTAAGGGCTTGTCTTAGACCTTCGAGAAGTTGACGACGTCGTGCGGAGATCTAAGAGTACTCTAACTTCTAGGGGGTATTTTTGGCCGTTACAAACTTTATATAAGGGCATAAGGTTTTTAAGATTTGTCTTTAGGTTTCAAAGTCTCGTATTGCCACATCTAGTAGAGTCTCATTCATCAGGGTGAGTCGCGACACATCTATGAGCGAGAGGCTATGAGACGATAGAGTTTCCTTTCTTCACTACTCTCATATCGTAGCATAGAACTTAACTCTATATGATCTCTCTCTTATGTTTCCTTGTCCGGTTTTCTTTTAGATGTGATTGCTTGGAAGGGATAATTTCTCAAAGCTTGAGGGAGAAAAGGTGAGGTTTGATGCTTTCTTTGGTTTATGGCTTGATGAGTATGTGTGAAGGTGAATATAGTGTATTTTCATGTGATGCCATTTATGTATATATACGGTTTATGAGGAAGGATATGTTAAGTTGAAAAGTTATGATATGATATGGTTATAGTTTTTGAGTAGATGTCATGGTTTAATAAAGTTCCCCTTTGAATGATGGATTTCCCTATGATTATGTAGGATGGTAGCATAATGTTATGATATAGGCTTGAAAAGTCTTGGAGAATGTGGTATATATTGAGAAAGATGAATGTTTCCTTCGTATATGTGAAATGTTTCATAGTTGTCCTTGTTTGGATTTGAAACCTTTTGTTTAGGCTTGCTCCTAATGAGGGAAAATAGTGTGTTGAGCCTTGTAAAGTGATTATGAAGTATGCTAGTTAATAGTAGAAACCTTATGACTAGTAAATAATTCCCTCTATAAACCTTTTTTAATTGTGGGAAAAAGGGTTTTATTCCATAAGTGGGAAGTATGATTACACTAAGGTGACTTAGGGGATGTATGATATGTAACCCCTTAACTATTCATTAGAAAGGGAGAGTTGAGGTTGACCTACTTTGAAGTGGTTAGTTGTATTTTATGTTTTAATTTGAGTATGGTCAATTGAGGAAGTGCTATTTTTACCTAGGCATGGTTTGTTCGAAAGTTCCACCAAAAAGTGATGACCCTTGTAGGTTGGTCTTGAGTTGCCTTGACCTTGGTGTTTAAGGGCATGATGTGTTGAGTTCCCTTAAACTTCTCTAGGTTGAAAATCACCTTGAAGTGTTGGTGAGAAGGGTGTTCATAAGCTTAGATTCAAAGAGAGGTATTATGTGCTTAGTTAATAAGGTTGGTAATCTAAGATTGCCCTAGAGTTGAGATGATTTGCTCTTAAATGTGTTTATCCTAAGTGGGGGAGGATGATTTGAGTAGTAAGGTTGTAGATATCCCTATATTTTCCTTCTATTCCTACCTGAGCTTGACATTAAAGTGTTCCTAAGTATATTGTTCATGATAAGAGTTTCTCATAAAAGGATAAGTTGCATGTTCTCCACTACGTGTTTTAAATGACACTATGTTATGCATGTCATGGAAGGTCATTATTGCATGAAAAAGGAATTTTGATAAATTTGCATGTCTCTCATGTTGTTGTGCATCCTTATATGATAAATGTTTAATATGATTTCATGAGAATGATTAATGAGAATGCTTTATGTCACTTATGATGTGTGGTGTATTGCCCCACAATGAGAAATTTAGTCTTTTTTAAGTGAAATAAGAGGAGTCTCTTTGAAAAATGGGTGACTTTTGAGATTTGGGAAGTCTTATTATAGACTCACTCTTGGGAAGTGATGGTTGGTGTAGCCTATGTTTATTGGCGTGCCTATAAATTGTGATGAATCTTCCATAATGATGCATGCTTATGAAATGTAGTGATATGCTAGAAATAGAAAGCTGTACATTTACTTCCTAATATTGTGATATGCTTGGTGTGACCTACCTTGTTGATTTAATACGGAAGGAAGTATAAGCATAATGTGGTCAGGAGTAAAGAAATCCTCCTTAGTATGAATTAACCTCTATGCTATGCTTTTATGTGAACTCTATGATGGCATGTGTGTATGTTGTAACTAGGAGAAGGTAGTTCCTCTTTGAACAAAACTAAGCTTGGTAATGTCATATATGACCTTGATGGTGTTATGTCTAGACTATATGATTGCAATTGATCTACATTGTTCATAATTCTTGTGCAACTATATGAAGTGCTTAAATTTTCTCATGAGTTGAAGTGTGGATTATGACTTAGTGTGCAGTTTGAATCCATAGTATGTTTAACCTTGTGATGAAATAATGAACATGCAAAAAATTGGAGAAGGTAGTTCCTCCAAATGGCAGTGAGTATGAAGAAGTAGGTATGCATGAAATGAATTATAGAAGTAGTCTATGATTGATTATGGTGCCTTGAATGCATGCTAGAATGAAGTTTGTGTTCCTTGTAATTTGGTGCATTGAATTTTAGGTGATAACTTTTATAAGTTTTGTGAGTTGCTATAGAAATCATTGAGTCCTTGAAAGTGTTTAAATGTTTCAAGTGTCATTCGAGGACGAATGTTTCCCAAGTGGGGGATATTGTAACAATCCTAAAAATTTGCAAAGGGATCTAGAGCCTCACATGTGCCTCAAAAGGTTAATAATATGTTAATAAAGTTCTTTATAGCTTGCATAGTTGATTTGAAGTCATTTGGTGGTCAAACGTCAAGAACGTCCAAGACATTCAAAAGTTGGTCCTTAGACGTGCTAGCGAGTCCTTGTATGTTTGCCTTGTTTTTATGTATTATTTCAAGTTTAGAATCAGTGTAGTTGACCCTAGTAACTTAATAGACATGTTAAGGGTCAAAACGTCCGAGTACGACTCCAGGGACAACATGAAAGGTCCCCAAGGAGGATCCAAACCATGGACAAGAGGCTGCCCAAGGCAGCGTGCAGGAGCGAGAATGAGACCTTTCCCTCGCGACGAACGCCTAGCACGCAACTCACTGTCCCAAAAATTATTTGGGGCAAAATTGGGAGGCTGCCCCAAGACGCACAGCCCACTCCCAGATCTGATTGCGTCGTTTTTAAGTCAATTTTGACATGTCTAAAAGTCCTAATTCGTGTGGGGGTGTTTTAGTAACTTAGTGGAAGTTTTATTAACTGATTTTAGGACCTTTTTAAACCTTTTCCCACGTCAAAACCCCAACACCCATTAAGAAATCAAATTCCCAAAGTTCTCTTCTCTTCCAAAAGCACCAAAACCTCAATTGAGGACAAAGCTCAAGAACAAGCTATGGAGTTGGATTCTTTGAGCTTTGTTATCAGATTTTCATGGGCTTTTTAATGTATAAGGTATGGTTATCCTTTATACATAGATAACCATTCATCTATGGAGTCCTTTCAACGGTTTTCTAAACATGAATTCTAAGTGAAAAATCCTATCTTTCAATCTAGCCATGGGTTCATTCTCAATTTGATTTCAAAAGCATTCTAATGATAAATATATGTTTAGATAGTGACTTTATGATAAATTTCTATCCAATTTTATGAAGAACCCATGATCCTCCTAATTTCTCAAATTGTCCTATAATGTGGGTCTTGTGATTATGATTTCATCTTATTGAATTGTTATTAGATTGTATTGAATTGTTTATTGCTATTATTTTCTATATCAATTGAATGTGATTTGTAAAGGAATGATCAAAGATTATCATTAGCTGTGATATTTTGTAAGTTGACCTATTTTCTCTAAGTAGCTTAGAATGTACATTGAATGGTGTTGATTGGTATGGTCCACTTATGGTGGCGGTGTTTACATTCTTGTACATTTTGATGTATTATGATCATGGACTTGAAGGCATTAGATACAAGATGAGTTGATATGATTATATACATGTTTAGGAAGTTGAAGGATTTAGCCTTGATTCTAATATCATGTCTAAGTGAATTGATGATATGTGATGTTATGTGTATAGTCTTCTAAACTACTTATTTAATCTAGGTGTGGAGATGATGTTATAGGCATATGTGTGATGATCATGTTAGGGTTAGATGTGGTCTATATGGCAACTGATGAAGAATATCCTTATAGCATGACCCCTACCCATATGAACTCTATATGAATGTGTGATCAAAGTATGCTAGGAATCTTCTATTCTAATATTGAATGTGTTAGTGTCTCCTATAATGTCATGTGAGTGTTTGTAGTCTATAGTCCTTAATACTCTATATTTGTGAATGACTTGAGACTTGAGGAAATGTAATACATGTGTTGTGATCTTTAGAGGGTGGCTTCCTCAATGTTTTGTGTTAAGCCATTATGTGATCATGTTGACAAAAGTATACACATACTTCATGCATATCTATGAGTAGGACAGATTTATGATGACTAAGGAAAGGATAGTCCTATTTTATGCATGTAAAGTATATGATTAATCAGGTTATAAAAATGTGTGCCTAAAGGTGTTTATGTGAAGGTAGATCTCACATATATGTACACACACACATGTATGTATGTATGTATGAAGTATGTTAATGGTAGTCTAATCAATAAGTGAGTCTCTTGAAAGGTATTACTCAATTGTAGTCTAAACAAGACTATGGTATGAATATGATATGATTATGTGAAAGGACATTCTCACATAATGTTGGGTCTATGATGAAAGGACATGCTCATCTCAGAATCCTTTGAGCTATATGTTGTACGAAGGAGCAAGCTCCTCAAGCCTTCTTTATGAATTAATGCATTCAAGGCTTAAACATATTAAAAGGGAGTTAGATCCTAGCACCAAGTGAACATGACAAATGAGAGTGGGAACTTCACGTTAGTAAGTCCAGTTCTAAACATAGATGATTTCTCATGAGATGGAAACCTCCATGTTATCATGTCAAGGTTTCTAGATGCAATCTCCATGTTCCATAACTACGTGCCCCCGTAGGTTATACCTTGTAGATACCACTTCTATAGCTATGTATGATTGGTTACACCTTAGGCAAGTTTTAACCCTCTCTTTCGGTGTGGGAGTAAAACACCAGATTCCATGTAGCTCACATGGTCTATGTCGGTTGTGGATATGTCTCCCAAAGTAATAAATTAATTAATATATGATTATGTACTCTAATCACAACTTCTTGAGGATGTTACTTAGTATAGGTAGGATTATGGACCCTACCAATGCATTGCACTAGTGAACTTCAAGAAAGGACAACATTAGTATATTTATGAAAGTAAGACTTATGTTATCAATTTATAATTGTATGAGTGCATTTTAAGTCACTTTGTTATGTCAAGACATGAAATATGACTATACATGTGAGTTATACTTATGGCTTCTAATGGGTTTACTTAGTATATGTGGGGGTATGGGACTCCATGTGTATATTACACAAGTAAGCATGTGAAGAGGTTATGAGGGTAGTTTACCTATGATATGAACTAAGTGATTTATGAATAAGGTTGTAGCAAAGTAAATAGTCCTTATATGATGATATGAGGTATGTTGTATTTATGTCTAGTTGTAAGGGAATATGTTATGACTTGTTGAATATGTTATCCCTAGTCTAGGGTTACTTTTTAGGTACACTTGGTGGAAGTAGTATTATGGGATGCTACCTACATATTGCACTAGTGTGACTTAGGATTTGTCTTAGGCAATGGTTCTTATGTGAAGTTTATATCTATGAGATGTTTATGACTTATGAATATATGTGTTTGTGTTACGTATGATTGTAAGGTGACCTCAAGGTGATACATTGTACTAAGTACACTTGAGGGTTACTTAAGGAAAGAAGTAAGATAAAATAGAGGTAATGTATTTTATGTATTTAATATGCATTAAAATATACACACACACACACACACACACACACACATATATATATATGAAGTAATATTCTAGCATATGATGTGCTATGAAAAGTTTTAAATTTTCCGCTATTTCTATTATGATTATGCAATGAAAGATTTCTAAGGGCTTGTCTTAGACCTCCTAGAGGTCGACGACGCCGTGTGGCGATCTAAGAGTACTCTACCTTCTAGGGGGTACTTTGGATCGTTACAACCTCAAACCTCATCAAACCAATCACTACAAGCTATAACACACCATATAAACAAGTTAAAACCTCTTCAAGGCACATGTGAGGCTCTAGATTATCCTAGTTCATTTTGAGGGTTCTAACAGTTATAGCAGTAGATTCTCCCTTTAACGTTATAATATTAAAAATTTTCAGGTTGTAACAGATTATGAAAAAAAGTTTTTTTTTAATAATTGAAAACATTAGTTTTGAAAAAAATGAAAAAGAGAAAAAAACTATAAAAAAAATTTTCTGAAAGAAAAAATATTTAAAAAAAAAAACAAATATAGGATGAATAATAAAATTTATATTAATTGAAGATAATTATAATTAGCATAGATTAAGGTCATTCAAACTAATTAAGAATATTCAGTTTCCTTAATTCGCTATAATTTGTTTATATTAAATAAAAAATCCAATTTTATCCATTTCTCTTTCCACGTTTTTCTCTCCTCATATATTTTCAGAAATTTTGTCAGTGGTGATTAATTGAGTTTTTTTTTATTTGAAAAATATTGATTTTTTTATGATGGAAAACTACAAACTAATTAAACATCGTGGAAGATGCAATCCTTGAGGTTAGTTTTTTTTTTATGTTTTATTGTGTGTAATTGTATTAGTGAATTTGTCGGTACGTTTTTTGTATCTTTTTGTCTTATTTATTGTACTGTCAAAACCATGATTTTGTGAGTTTGTTGTTATGTTTTTTGCATTTTTTGTATTTTTGTTTATTTAGTATACCGTCAAAACAATGATTTTGTGAATTTTTTGGAACATTTTTTGTATTATTTTAATTATTTAGTATTCTGTCAAAACCATGATGTCATGAGAATTTTGCGCAATATATGAATGATTTGAGTATAAATGTTTGAATAAAAATTGTTTTACGTTGTATATTGGGTACGACAATTAATATTATAATATTGAAACCTGTTTTTTTTTTCCCTAAGAATTTCCAATAAATATATAGTTCTGAATGAATTTGGTAGTATAATTGGAATGAAAGTGGTATGAAAATGTGTTTACTATTGTGTAGAAAAAGTTACTTAGAATTCTGAAGAATTGTATGAAAAGTGTGGTAAGTTGGTATAAAATGTGTATTAAATGAGTATGAAATGTGAAATTTTATTTTTTTCTGTGAAATCTGCTTGGATTCGTATGGAAAAATAATGATGAGTGTGTATAGTTTTGATGTTACTTCAATAATTTTTGTGGATGTATTATTACGTCTTAAAAAAGTATTTAGAATTTTCAAGAAGTGCATGCAAACTGGTTTAAATGTGGAAGTCTCTTAAGTGTGTATGAAATTTTAAATGTTATTTTGTATATTATTTTTGTCGAGTGTGCATCAATTTGTGTGAGAAGAGTGAAAGTTTTGATATGAATAATGTATAAATTTTGTATGAACGATGATTGTCGGTATAAAATGTGTTTTATGTGGATATGAAATGTGAATCTTTTTTTATGAAATTGTTTGGAATTTACTATCAGAACGATAACTAAATGAAAAGATAATGAGGAGTGTGCATAAGTTTGCTATTGTTATAATGAATTTTGTCAATGAAAGTTATATTGTCTTATGTATGAAAAGTTAAGATAAATATAAGATAGAGGATTGTGGAGTTAGAATAGATGGGTTGTGTGATAGAAGGGATGGACGGTTGCGAATGTTGGTAGTGGGCTGGCGAGGGAGATTGTAGTGGGATGGTGGCGTGAATATCTTATAGGTGTGGGTGGAATGTGGTGGCTTGCAGATTTTGATAGGCGTGTGTAGGAGGGGGCTATGATTGGGTATTAAATTATTAATTTTTAACGGTAAATAAGTAAATTTAATCAATCTAAATCCCTAAAATCATGTGACTGATAAATTGATTTTAAAAGGGGAATTTTAATTTAATTAATTAACTATTAATAATTAATAGCATAAAATTTTAAATATATTACACATTTTTAAAATTAATTTGTAATTGATTTTAAATAAATTTAAATTTAAATAATATATTACAACCCGTAAATAAACAGTTATAAGAACGAATAATTTAAAAGTGTGATTATAATCCGTAGTTTTATTTCTTAAATGTGTATATTGTTTGATTTTTCCTATTTTTGACTTTATTTGCATTTTCTTGGCCCTATATTTATATTACTTGGCCCTATTTGTACCAAACTTGTTTTCACACTCACTGTACACGTGATTTTTTACTGAAATTTCATGATATGATGTACATAGTAAAGAGAAAGAGACTTTTGGACTTCTTGATGTGATATTCTTCTCATCCAATATCCTATAACACTATTGCCATTTTGGTGATGTCACAAATTACATTTAAATGGAAGAGAGGAGAGTATTTATGACATTGCTATTACAAGGACAATTTCACAACCCGAGCGTATACCGTAGAAGAAAAGGTATCCTCAAGTCGCCACACGACGTATTTGACCTCTCAGAGGTATCCTACATGCCATTAGACATCATTCATTTCATATATATATATATATATATATATATATATATATATATATAGAAAACATAGGAAATACTAAGTCTTGTTGTCGCCATCTAAGACACAGGAATAACTTGGGTCACAGCCCATACATCAACAATATAGAAAATATCTAAGTCTATTACAACGTCTTTGAATAAGAAAACTAACATAATTATGTCCTCGAATTAATTTAGGACATACCAAAACTTGCTTGGAAAATTGTTAATATTCGAGCTTCACTTCAAAGGACTTATCTAGATTGCCACCTACACCTTTAGAGATAAGACAATATATGGTATTACTACATTAGAATGCACTAAGTATGGGTAATGCAATAAAACCATGTAAAAAGGACATTTACTTTAAAGTATGCTTTCATGCTCTTTTTAGAGAAAACTTCATAACATAAGTATAAAAACCACACTCAACACCAACTTCACATATAAGACACATTCCAAATAATCCACACAATAGCATTTTCAAAACATCAACCCACATAAGCATGAAACACTCCCACCAAAGGTTAACCTTAGACTTACTTAAATAAGACAAGAAGAGACCGCCCAAACACCATCTTCAAGCACACCTAAATAATCCCTAAGACTACCTAAGATAAGATTATTAACTATTTAGCATTCAAAGAACCACCTAAGGTTACTCTAAGATTCACTTCAGTAAAACATGAAGAGACCGCTCATACACCCTCTTCAAACCTACTTAAGTAACCCTCAAAGCTACCCTAGATAGGGATACACTTCCTCAACCTACATTGACTTAAGTCATAATCTTAAGTAAATTAAGATTCAATTAAGAATTTAGAGGACTTTCACATATTGGTCTAGGAAAAGACCTAGGGAGCCTACAACCTAGAACCTTCAAAACCTACTTGTGTCATGTCTAGATAGCATCTCATTCCACTACCTAAACGTTGTAGAACTTATCAAATACTAGAATGTATCCCACATGATGAGAATAGGCATTAACCGACATAGACCATACTATCTAGGTATGGAATCCGGAGTTTTCCCTACTCCGATGGAGGATGTTATACTGGACAAGATTAGAACTAGGAGACATACCATGTAGGCACATGGTTAAGGAATATCAAGGGTTTTTTGTACTCTATTCTAAAGTTAAGTAGAGTCACTCCCCATGAATACTCACTCGGTTCTAGCCTTTGTTCACATAGAATAGTTCAATCATACCAGACATATGACAAGGCAACACTTCTAGCCTTACCTCACCATAATGCCTCTACCCAAGATGGGTCCTCTAGGGCTTCCACTCAATATTTAATAAGATAGCTTCACGACTTTCTTAGAGATGGTTTCATGTGTTTCGGCCAACCTACCCCTAAGTCCATCATTCACACAAGAGGATACCATTATGACTTTCAACTTCAAGGATAACTCAACCTTCTTTCTAGTTGAAGGTTCAAAGTTAATGACCCTCTTAACAATCTTCAGAGTCATATTTCAATCATACAATCACAAACATGACAAAGGTACATAACCTACTAAGTCAAGAGTTTATATTCACATTTTTGATGTATCAAGTAGAGGGACATAACTCTACCAGAACAGGACACACACATCGTCATATTATCACATATACAATAACATTCAAGAAGCGCTTAGGAACAACTAAGTCTACTATAATTCACCCTATTCACTCTTATTGAGACATCAACACATTCCATCATAAGACTCATATAGTCAATTAGGAAGAACCATCCTTTAACATCAAGTATACAAACATAAGGACATCACTATCGGATCACCTTAATCAATTAAGCGAATCCATGCTTTCACTTTACACATAAACATAAACATTATCATGCTTCACATCCATCAATTACACAAGTTATAACATAATAATATCACATTTCATAAAGTAATGCCGACAAGGCCATGTTCTTAACAAGTATAACACATAAGCACTGCTACCATAAGCGAACCATTCCAATCACCACAATTCAATACCTATATTACACAATATAGAGAGAATTAAGTCAACATACCACCATTCCATCAAGAACACCTCCAATCCTTAGCCATTTCAACCAATTCAATTCACAAAAGCTCTTACCAATAGTCATATACACCAATCCAAACCAATAATCAAACTATACAATGAATCCGCATAATACGATATGAGAATTACCAAATCGAGGCACGTTTAGGTATACCTCTATACCCTATATCAGAGGCATCTGTTTCTACTATCATGTGGTTCTCTAGGTGTTGTATACCTAGACATGGGAAGTTTTGGACTATTAGTTTTATTTTTTGGACTGCACTAGTGTGATCTAATCCTCAACAAAGTTTGTGGAGACGGATATAACCTCAAGACCCAGAGTTATTATGAATTTATTTTAACATATACCGATTCGGTAGAAATTAAGCATATATTTGACAAAAGTAATCTAGATAGTGTACAACATTCAAAGTTCACTATCAAAAGAATCTTGAGTCCGTTTGAATGGTTTGATGATCATCTACATACCTCTATTCAATTTATCAAAAGGTCATCGACCCCAAACATATAATTGGTATGATTATAAAGCAGTCTGTTATGAGTTTAAACCATACAAATTAAGAATTAGGAAAAGCTCAATCGAAATTAGGAATTAATACAATTATGATCATTCCACCACAAAGATACCACATACACATCATATTAGTTATTGATTAAAAATATATCAAACATAAAATTGCATGTTTTATACAGGCGCAGATCAAAATTGCGTTATTAAAGGATTATTCATCATAAATACCTGGATAAAGGCATTACCCGATAATCCTCCGCAATAGAGGAAAAGCTTAAAATGAATTATAAACTCAGAAACGCTTACATATGCAATAATAAAATTGGTTTCATAAATGATTTCATGATAAACAAAGACATAAATGAAGATATTATATTAGGAATTTTTTAATCACTCAAATAAAGACTAATAAAGACTTATACGTCCCAATTAGATGGCATCCATACCAGTCAAGTTATGACTCATCAAGTTGGACAGAGATGTAATTGACAGGACGTGGCTGATACTTCAAGGATCCGTGAGTCTTTAGGGATGAATCCACCAAGCTTTAAAAGTTCAAGTGTTATAGAGGATCCACAAAAAGGGGCACTTCAAACCGATAACTAGGACTCTACATACACGACTTCATAGACTCCCAAGGAGTCTGTAACTTTATGCTCGAATACAAAGTTTTTCATGCTCTGAGCCTACACCCTGGGCGATATTGACACTCAAAACCATTTTTGGCCCAAATAGAACCCTTGACCTGGCTTACTTAACTAAGCAGAACATTCATATCATTTATACAAGGATTAAAATTTTAACTAATTCAACTATTTGGCACTGAAATTAAAATATTTTAAAAATAAATATTTAACTTAGCAAAAATGGTAACTCAAATATAAAAATAAGTCAATAACAAAATGATGACGAAAGAACTAACATCTAACTAACTATCTATGAAGCCTCTACTAATTGAGATGGATGATGGGACAGACATCACAACATCCTAATGAATTATACTATTATTGAAAGAAATAAAAATGGATCCTCCGGAAAGCAAGGAGGCTTACCAACAGACTCTGAACTGCACACTGGATCAATAGTCTGTTGGATACCGATCCTAGTTACTTGTGTCTGCATCATAATACGATGCAGGCCAATTGGCATCAATACATTGAATGTATGAGTATGCGAGTTGGAATACTAAATAGTACAATATAGGCTTGAAAGATATTCTAAAAGAAAGACTTACCTTGTCTCTTTTCAACTCATGAATACTTAACTAACTCATTTCAATATAAGGCAGTTTAAAGACTTGTGTGTTATAAAGAAAATAGTTTCAAGACATGGTTTTCAACAATATGCGTATGTATACAAATAATTTTGAGATGTATGTAAGAATAAAAAAATAAAATGATGTCAATTCATAATCATAATAAAGGACATACCATGCTTCCACTCAAATTCTACTTGTGCAAGGCATGAATGAAGTCACGTACCCCGATTCATACTAAGCAGAACTCCTTGAGAAAACATGGAACTACTACTGTGGGAGTTTCTCTAACTGACAACCATCATTATTGAGTTATAGAGATGATACAACAATTTACCTCACACTGTCAACACATCCTATACCCAGCCAGTGATATAAGACTAGAACTGCCTAATGGATCCACTAGTATATTGTGAAACGGATTCATCTAAAAAGTATGACCCTTTTCTACGCATGGTAGCCACATGGTTTATAGGGGTAGTGTGTTCTCTGAACGTTATCCCATATCGCTACTCAATACTATTCCCGAAAATATGATTATATTAGCTCTTATATTTCTAAAACATATGTACTTCTGTGATTTGAGATTAGTACTCAAAAACATAGCACAAAGACTATATTGGAAATCTCAATTTCCCTGCTTGCTTCATTTAGAAATCTATTACTCTTTTCTAAAAACTAGACCGAAAGCTTTTTGGAAATCTCATTCCCATTCTTATTTAAATGTCAAAACATTTTAAATGTCTTTGAGAATACATAGTCCCCATATACTTCTTTGATAAAAAAAAAACTTCGAATATGAACTCAAAAACTGAAGTCTAAAAACAAGTTAAAAAGTTTGTGAAAGACTTATAAAAAACGTCAAGAACTTATCTTGACTTAACTCTTGATTTTTCTTGACTTTTATCTTAACTGCTCTTGACTTGACTCTGAACTGATCTTAACTTGACTATAGGAAAATAGTATTTGTGTTGCACTCTAAAACAATCTCTGACTATTGATTTCTACTAAGACATCCAGAAAAATTTAACTCAGATCTCATTTTTCAAAAGTTAGCGTTCTAACTTTTATTATTGATTGATTGCTACAATCCGAAATATGGCCTCCAGTATCAACTCTTTTTTTCTCTTTTCATTTTTATTCTTATTTGTTTATTTTTACATAATATGATTATTTATTCAAAAAAATTGAATTTTAATAATTAATTCTAGGGTTATCCCACATATTGATAATTTATTATATTAAAATAATTGGTGTTTACTTTTCAGAATTTTCACTTTTGGTGTCAGACAGACATTAATGGTTCAAGGTAATAGTGAAACTAGTAAAATATTTATTTGAGGTGTCAAAATTATAATGGTGAATTCAATGATTTTAACCTTAAGTTATAACAATATTGAAGATCATAGTAAAAATGTTTAAACTTTGATGGTTGTTATTTTAGGTTAAGATCATTATTCTTTTTTAAAATTTAGAGCCCAATGGTCTGAAATTCTTGTTGCGCCTCTGGATGGAAGTAAAATTGGGACATTTGGATAGCAAGAAAGGCACTAACTGTCCTGTTGAAGCAAGATTGTTTGAGATGAATCATATTTACAAAGGTGAACTCATTTATGAAGGAGTCGCGTTTCGTCCAAAATGAGATGCCAATATGGGATTTTGAGTTTTACAGTCTTTGAACAAGAACACTTTGAATTCTTATTCTAATTACTATTTTAATGTTTTCAATTTACTATAGTCAATTCATATACATTGCATATCCTCTAAGACTTTAATATGACTTAATAATTTGGATGTCCTTTTTCTACCTTCTTGCCTATATATTTTTGCTTTAGTTTCACTTTTAGAAGGTAGAAAAAGATAAAGAAAAATTCCTTTTTCCGATATTTATATTATGTTGGATTTTCTTCTCTATTGAATCTATGTTAGTTTATGTGTTTCTAGTTTTATATTAGAAGAGAGCTTTGATGAATCCGGAGGAATCCGAGAAATCCTTTTTTTGATTTAACCTAATGGATCAATGTCAACTATGTCAAAGAAAGATAATACGGTGTTATCCTTTGGATGTTGTTCCCAAAGATCCATCATGTTCATCTCCATCTTCTGTAGGTTCTAATAAGGTATGAAAATACTATAGGCCTCTATGTTTAATGTACTTGTGTGGAATATTCAAAGAAATGATAACCATGCTAAGTAATAAATTTGACTCACAAGATGATAAAATTATTGTGGTAATTTCTCTAGTACCATGATCAATGACTGAGGGTGCATTGGTGATTCCAACTTATATTCCTGTAGCCTTCAGATCTGTATGACCTCCTCCATGAACCTGATCCTTCTAACATTTTGCCCCCCTTTGTCTCTTTGTCCACGTCATAAGCTTTCGAACTTTCCTGTTTATCGAGAATGCCTTTTCAGGTAACAAACATTCCTCTTTCTCTTTGTTCTTTCCCTCTAGTGCCATATGTATTAAATCGATTTTCACCCTTTACTATCGGAAAACTAATGGATTTACATGATCAATGACTTGGAAGAATTTATACCCCATGTCTCCGATGCCTCTCAAACTTTGTGCACGGTCTCTTTATGCTTAATTGGATCTATCACTGGAAAATCAACTCTGATTCATAACTGCTTTCAGATTCCTTTAATTTAGTTGGTGGAACTAATATTCATGGCACTATGGTGTTTCTAGAATGAATATTTCCTTTTGATACCAGCCTCAAGGATTTTAAATCATTTGTTACATATAAAAATGGGACTTTTTGTCATTACTTATTTACGGATTTAACGACACGATACAACAAAACATAAGTTGTCTTTTCAAACAAACATTGTATTTAATGTAACAAGACGATACAATACAACAGGTAATAAAAACATCCAAAGAAAATTTCTCAGTTCTAATTATAAATTATGTGATTTCATTAAGATTAGATCTTATAACACAAGAATGCATAAATTCCATCTATATCTTTCTTGTGAAAGTACTCACGATAGTCTTTCACTCTTGTTGCATTATATTTTGGAGGGTTATATACTAATAACAATTAAGAAACTGATCCATAAATCTTGGAAGATGGCATTGAATCTGTGCTGAAGAAGCATGGAACTGATACTCTTGGTCAAACTTTGTTGGCCAATAATCTGTGCTCAATAGTTATGGACTTGTCATTTGATATGATATGAAAAAAGCAATCAAAATAAGCCAATCGTATAATCAATCTTATCGATCGTACATGGATGAGATCTGAAAAAGAAAACTAGCTTGCAGAAGATCTCCAATGTTAAAAGAAAACTAACCTGCAGAATATCTCCAATGCTGACCACAAGAGCACCACGCTTTGGAGGAACATCAACCCATTGATTCTGGTGAATTGAACTTGAAGTCCTCTGACAAAATCATTGTCAGAATGTTTGTTTGTGATTATGAGTTCTGGTTGTGGGCATGCTGGGTAGTTAAGCGTAAAAACACCAAGCGCCTCCCCGCAATCCATATCTTTGAGATGAAAACGATCATGATCGAGACCTTCAGACAATAACCCAAGCAAGGGATAGCACAATTGCATCATATGCTTAGAGTATACTCAATTTTTAGTATTTCCTTGTAACAATTTTGTAAAATTAATGAAACAACACATCTCAATTTTTATCAACACACAATACATAAACAATTATTGGTTGACTTTCTAATTCATATTAAGAACCTATACCTACATGGTCTTGGAAATTCTTTTGGATTTGGAGGATCAGGAATCATTTTGAATAAGATGTAATCTCTTCCATTAGCAGGTGCAAGAGAAGGCTACACAGATCATAATTTCTAGCATGAACCACCTTTTCCGTGATATCTCGAGTGTAATATTGTTGTTATTCCACATGACCTATGTTGTTTTACTTTTATCAGACTATACTTAAGTGAACCAAGTTGCCTAACGTGTTTCAAAGATAAGGTAATGACTGTAAACTACGTACACGATATTTTATGTGGAAACACCCAACTCAAAAGGTGTTAAAACTATTACGTGTTCCTCAACGTAATTTACCCCAACTTCACTGATAACCTACAAGCCTCAATCAACAAAACATTACAAGTAGTTTATATTACCTAAAGATTAACTACTTAATCTCAATTCTACCACGCACTTCCAAGGCATGTGTTTCCAGTGTCTTCGAGTTTCCCTAATCGTGAATACTAAGATCCTAAAATCAGTTTATAAATCACTGATCTAGAAAATATAAGAATCACAAAGACTAAGAAGACTTCCTAGATCTATTATTCTCTATTCTTTGATCCACAAAACTTTGGAAACTAATCTCTCAATTGTTTTGCTTTGGAAGTGCATACGTAAAATGGACGCCTCTTCTCCTATTTATGCTTTTTCTTTCTTGAAGTCTAGTACTCCTTCAGTGAATCCTCTTTCGTTTCATAATTATGTTTTATTTAGAGTGCTTCTTATAATGAAACACCTTTATATAATAGAAGTCATTCTTGAAACAATTTCTCATGACATGACTTTGCCAACGTGTTCCATGCATTTTGTCATTTATCAAAACAATGAAAATCCCAACAAATTCCCCCTTTTTGATGATGACAAACTTATGACAAATTTTTCCTTTCTTGTTAGCTTACTATTTTGACCCATAGCACTTAATCATGAAACATTTGGGCAAAACATATCAGCTATGGGTTATAAAAACTGCACTCCCATTACATTTCCCCCTTTTTGCATCATCAAAAACAGTTTCAAGTTAACTTAAAGGCCATATAACCAGAATTATATAAAATCTAAGCAGCACCAAAAAAATTGGTATTCAAAATTGGAACCAAATTAGCAAAACATAGCAAATATCATAGACATAGTCACAAAGAGCTGAATTAGAGTAGCCAACAACCTAACACACATAGAATATACACTAATAGCATTAAATGTCATTAATGAAAGAGCAGAAAACATGCAAAATCCATAAATTAATGGAGTCCAGCAAAGAATTCGGATAGAAAGAACAGATCAAGAGATTGATGTAGGTGTAGGACCATGGAGCAGCTGGGTCATGTGTTGTACAGTAGCAATATTAGCAGCCTTCTCTTTAGCAAGTTCAGTTTGCATCTCCACTAGATGTGCTTTCAAAGTTGCTATCTCCATTTGATGTTCATTCTCTATAACAAGAAGTTCATCCTCCTTGGTAGCAAGATGATTCTTTAGTCACTGAAGGGGATTATCATAGTTCCTCAGAGAAACAAGTTGAGCCTTGTGATTCACTCGACCCACCACATCCTTAATTGTTCGAGAGTACCACTCCTGAACTGGCGCATTAAACTCCTAAAAAATGGGAGCCATCTAAAACCCATATGGAAGAGCATGTCCATTTTCATCTTGATGAAGGACCCTATGCAAATGTTTGATAATCATGATAGGTAAGTCAATAGGCACTTTACATCCAATAGCTCCATAAGGGTCAAATCAAGAAAATTTGCCTTCGTACGACATATTTTCCTTTGAAGAATGTTTTTGTGCACTACATCAAAGTACAACTTATGCAGCGGAGACATTTTATTCTTATCAACACCAAAATGATTAGTCAGATTACGCTTAGAAGAAAATTTTCAAGAAATGCTTAGGGACGATGTGTGAGGAGGCAAAAAAGGACACTAAAGTTTCACCTAACGACTCCATCCTTCAAAAAGGATCCCCAAAACTTGAGACACGTCAGCAAGAACCAAGTGAATAGGAGTTCCCCTTACACTAGAAGTAAAGGATAGCTAATCTCTTTTCCCATTTTTATAGAACTCAGTTACCTCGTTTTTGTCCTTTCCAGTTGAGTATCATTATGATGAAAAAGTGAAGACCATCCTTGGACCTCTAACTTAGTCAATAGAAAAGCCATCTCAAGACCTCCAAATCCACTAACAACCCTTCCTCTAAGAACATATTGCTTCTGGAAGTGAATGATTCGAACAAGGTGAGATGAAGTAATGGAGGGATTGGTCTGGGGCACATATTCATAATCAGAATCAGAAAGAGAACTATAAGAGGAAGTAACCTGTTGAATTTTAGATTTGGAAGTGGAAGATTAGGTGGATTTGAAATTGCATACAGAGTTAGGAGGGGGTGTGGTCTTGGCTTTTGTGGAGGTCTTTGTTTTAGAACTAGATTCTTTTGAACCATTATGTTTCCCATGCCGCAACTTACTTATGACTAGATCATCATCAGAGGTAACAACATCAGAGACTGAGGGAGAGGAATACATGATATAAGTATGAGTTCTTTTTGTTGCTGCTAGGGCAGAGATCAATTCAGCCTCTGGTATGAGTCCTTTTTGTTGCTTCTAGGACAGAGATCAATTCAGCCTCAGCTTGACGTTTTTACTATAAACAGATTTGTCTCGCTTGTAGACATGTTCAAGAAACTCCAGATTTTCGAAACAAGGTGGCTATTTTACATATACTTATTTTTTCAAGTATAAATTCAAGAATGCACTCTTGACATCCATTTGATAGAGAGTAAACTCTTTAAAATAGAAAATGTGATAAGTAATCAAATAGCTTCAAGTCTTGACACATGAACAAAAGTCTCATCATAATCGATTCCTTTTTCATGGTTAGACCCCTTAACCACCATCCTGGCCTCGTTTTGGTAAATATTCTATTCTCATCAAGCTTGTTCCTATACACTCATTTTGTTCCAAATATTGTTCTCCATTCTAGTTGTGGAACAAGATGCCATACCTTACTTCTTTAGAATGGGTTAAGGTCCTCTTGCATTGCTTGAATCCAATCCTCATCAAGAAGACCATGCTTCACCTTTTTGGATTCCACCATAGACATGAATTGTGGATAAGATATTAGATTCTTCAAGATTGACCTGGTAGTGATTCTAGAAGTCATGTTTGTAAGAACATTGTCAATGGGATGTGATCCTTCATACTTGTAACTTTTTACAGTCAACATTTGAGAGGTTTCAGTATTATCTGCCGCATTTTGTTCTTCAAAGTGACAAGTATCTTGACTTATTGTTCCTTCTGACTGTGTGCTTGTTGATTGTACGACAGAGGGAGAAGGTTGCTCAACTAGTTCCTGGTTGTGCTCCTCAATTTCAGTGTCACCCTGCATGTTTCCCCAAAACATAGAACAATTTTCATCAAAGACAACATGCACACTTTCTTCAACACATTTTGTTCTTTTATTCAAGACCCTATATGCTTTACTATGTGGTGAATATCCTAAGAAGATACCCTCATCACTCCTTGCATCAAATTTCCCGAGGTTATTTTCACGATTATTATGAACATAACATCTATAACCAAAAGTCCTAAAGTGAGAAATATATGGCTTTCTACTGTTGAGTAATTCATAGGGAGTCTTCTCTAAGATGGGATGAGTCATGTATCTATTTATAATGTAGAACGCAATACTAATGGATTCAGCCCAAATATTTTTCTCAAGATAATTGGCAATCATCATTGTTTCCTGTTTTTCTTTCAACTACTCCATTTTGTAAGGAGTTCTAGTAGCAGAGAAATTGCGATCTAGACCATGTGATAAACAAAATTCAAGGAATGTTGCATTTTAGAATTATTTTCCATGCTTTGATCTTATACAAATCAGGGGTAATCCTAGGGTTTTCTCCATTTTTTTTATATAAATAGAGAAGGCCTCAAAGGACTCTTCTTTAGAAGCTAGAATAGTGTCTAAGTAAATCTAGAAAAATCATCTAGAATGATGATGACATACCTCTTTCCTCCTCTGCTTCTTACTCTCATCGGTCTACATAGCTCCATATTAATTAGTTCAACGCATTTTGTTGTACATACCTAACTTTTCGGCTTGAAAGTTGATCGCAGTTGCTTCCCCCTTACACATGCACCACAACCTTTTTCTTTTTTGAATTTAGTTTTAGGTAGGTCTATTATAATTTCTTTTTCCAGCAGTTCATTTATTTGTTTCAAGCTTGCACGTCCAAGTATTTTGTGCCATAGTAACGGATCATTAAGAATTGCACTAACTCACTTAAGACTAGTGTCAGACATTCCCATGATGTAAGCTTTGTACACATTCCTATGTCTTTTGGCAGTTAAGATAACCTCTTTTTTATCTAGCTTTTCAACCCTGCAACCTTCAGAATTAAAAAATATTTTATTACCTTAGCACATAGTTGAGAAATCCTGAGAAGATTATGCTTTAGCCCTTTCGCATGGTATACTCCCTCCACTACTTTGTATTTAGGCTTTCCAATCTTCCTAACTCCTACAATAGTACCTTTCTTTCCATCTCCAAATGAAACATTTCCCCCATTGAATGCCGTGAGGAAAAGAAATTTCTTTTTTTCGCCATCCATATGGCTCGAACAAGCACCAACCATGTACCAGTGCTTGCGTCCTTTCACTTTTACCTACAAGCATTAACCCAGACAAGCTTGGGTCCTTTCTAATGATTAAAGGGGTGAATTGTCACGACCCAAGGCTCCCCATAGTCATTACATGCGTCGTCGACCTCAAAGATATCTTAGACAAGCCCCTAGCATTAATTATTTCTTATAAGATAGAATATAAGGGGAAAATTTAAAAATTTTCAATAAAAGGCCAACTTCCCTTCATATATCAAAATAGAAACAAACTTGTGTCACAGTACTATCTTGACTTAAGAGCATGAGAATTGGTACTTATCCCTTACATCAATAACAAGTCTTATAATACAAATACAACATAGTCTTTTAATAAGGAAAGTGAAACTAGAATTAGAATTAAATTGCCTTCCATCCTCAAACTTGAGGACTCACCAACTTGGGAACAACAATCCAAGTTTCTTCAAGAATGGACTAGAATTACCTCAATGGTCCGAACATACACTTGTGTAGAAAATTGAAAGAAATATGGGTTAGTACAAACCACATGTATTAAATATGGAACAATGCAAGTAAAATATTATAAACATGCACAAAAAGAACATTTGGTTAAAAGCATACAATGATAAGCACTTTAAAATCCTTGATGCACATTCCAAGAACATATCAACAGGTTCATACCATAAGATAAGACATATCCATAATCATGAGCAACATAATAATAGATCCACAATTCGACATGTCATATTTGAGTTCAGTTAATCAATACCTCATATGACCTTACTCATAACCCTAGTTCAAGTCCACTAGTGCAATGTACATGTGAATCCCCATAACCCCACACACACCGAGAAAATCATCACTAAGATCACAAGCATTATCACTTACTCCAAACATCATCAACACAAGTGAAACCAAAACATCATTCATAACAAGTAATACCAACATCATGCATATCAAGCAATACCAATATCATAATACCATTCATAACATGTGTACATAAAGAATCCACCCTACAACCCCTCTTAATACCCACTTGTGCAGTCTATAGGTAAAGTTCCATACCCTTATCTACACTAAGTAGTATTCCTTGAGTAGTTCTAGTTAGAGTTCATCTTCTTAATTTCTTTCATTCATGTTAATATTTGGGAAACTTTGTCATAATCAACATAAACCAAGTGAGCTACATGGAATCCGATGTCATCCCTCACACCGAAAGGAGGTTGTTCTACTTACCAATATAAGACACAAACATTTGAAATAGTACCTAGGTGGATCCACTAGCTACATCCTATTTGGGCTTCACATTTAAGGGATATGTAGATTGTTACTAGAAACCCACTTTATTCTAGATAACATTGTAATTTCCATCTCATGAAAACATCGGTGGAAACTTCTTTGTGAAGAGACCCCTCTCATACATATTCTCTTGGTGCTAAGCTAAATTCCACCTTTTAGATAATTTTTAGCCTTTACTCATGCGTCAGTTCATATAGAATACCTTAGGGACTTAATCCCTCATATATCATTTATCTCAATGGCTATAAGATGAGCATGTACTTTCATCATAGAACCAACATCATGCAAGAACATATTTCATAAACATAGTGATAAAATGTGCATATGAACTACCTTCTATTCCACACAGTAACAAACACACAATAATCTCACAACCTTCACATTCATAGCATAATAATACATTCATAATTCCATCATTCATACTTAAAGTAATCAACCTTACCAATTATAAATCAACAATACAATGATAACATTTTCATAACCTTGAAGGTCTTACCCATGACCTTCAAGATACCCTTTCAATATTTCATCCTGAATTCGTGATATTCAGGAGGGTGTTTTAAACCTCGAAGAGATCTTAGACAAGCCCCTAGCATTCATCATTGCATATAAGATAGAATACAAATGGAAATTTTGAAACTTTTCAATAGAAGTTCAACTTCACTTCAAATATCAAAATACAAGAAACTAACTTGTCTCACAATACAATCTAGACATAAGAGTATGAGAATTGGGACCCAGCCCTTACATCAATAACAGGTCTTATAACACGAATACAACATAGTCTTTTGATAAGGAAAGTTAAAATATAATTAGAATCAAAACGTCTTTTGTCCTCGAACTTGAGGACTCACCAACTTTGTAATAACAATCAAATTTTCTTCAAGAATAGGCTAGAATCACATCAATTGACTGAACCTACACTTGTGTAGAAAAATGAAAGAAACATTGGTTAGTACAAACCACATGTACTAAGTATGGAAACTATGCAAGTAAAACATTTGAGACATGCACAAAAAAGACATTTTGTTCTAAACATGCTATAATAGCTTTAAAAGCCTTAATGCACATTCAAAGAACATATAAACAAGTCCATACCATAAGACAAGACATATCCATACTCATGAGTAATATCATAATAGAGCCATATTTCAACATGTCATATTTGATTTCATTTAATCAATACCTCATAAGACCTTCCTTATAACCCATATTCTTGTATGTTATTGCAATGTATATGTGATGTCCCACAACCCCCCACACACTAACAAAACCATCACTAATATCACAAGCATTGTCACTTACTTCATACATCATCATAACAAGTGAAACCAAAACATTATTCATAACATGTAATACCAACATCATGTTTCTCAAGTAATACCAATATCATAATACCATTCATAAAATGAGTATATAAAGAACCCGTGCTACAACCCCTATTAAGATCCACTTGTGCAATATATAAGTAAAGCCGCATAACCTTACCTACACTAAGTAGTATCCCTTGAGTAGTCCTAGCTAGATTTGATATTTTTACTTTCATTCATTCATTTTAACATTTGAGAAACTTTACATACCCGACATAGACCATGTGAGCTACATGGAATCTTGATTCATCTTGTCACACCCAAAAGAGGGTGTCCTACTAGCCAAGGTAAGACATAAACATTTGTAATGAAATCTACGTGGATCCATTAGCTACATCTTATGTGGGCTTCATAGTTAAGGGATATGCAAATTGTTACTAGAAACCCTCTTTATGCTAGATAACATCGCAGTTTCCATTACATGAGAGCATCGGGGGAAACATATTTTTGAAGAGACCCCTCTCATGCATATCCTCTCGGTGCTAAGCTAAATTCCCCTATTTAGGTAATCTTAAGACTTTACTTATGCATTAGTTCATATAGAATACCTTAGAGACTTAATCCCTCATATATAATTTAGCTCAATGGTTACAAGATGAGCATGTTCTTTCATCATGGAACCAATATAATGAGAAAAAATATTTGATAAACATAGTGATAGAATGTGCACATGAATTACCTTTGATTCAATATAATAACACACTCACCATCCTTTCACAACCTTCACATTAATAGCATAATAATACATTCATAATTCCATCACGTATACTTCAAGTAATCAACCTTACAAATGATAAATCAGCAATACCACAATAACATGATCATAAACTTGAAGGTCTTACCCGTGACTTTCAAGATACCCTTTCTGTCATGCACGAGCCTACATCCTGGATGTGGACGGCACACAAAATAGTTTGTCCAAATGACGTTAAATCTCATGATAAAGTATCTGTAATAAAAAGAGACTCAACTAAAGTAACTGACTGACTATCTTTCTATGAAGCCTGTGCAATACAAGGATGAATGTTGGTATAAACCCTACAATATTCTATAAACAAAAAGAATGGAAAGGAATACAAGAGTCCTCCAGAATGCAAGGAGTTTCACAACTGATTCTGAGTGCTCAAACTGTATCAACGAGGCGCTAGATGATAATCCTTGTTACCTATAAGATGATGCAGTCCATCTGGTATCAGTACATTGAATATACGAGTGTGCGAGTTGGAATGCTAACATAAATTAGCTTGAAAGGAGTAAAGAGGAACACTTACATTGTATATATATATATGTATAACATTAAAGCAACTGAAATAATCTTAATTGATTAAAAATAAAACAAAAACAAACTTAAATTTACTCATTTAAAGTAATATAACTACTATTGGAGATTTGCTAACCGACAACCATCATTGTGAGCTAAGTAATGATATAACGTTTTACTTCATGCTTCCAAGGACCATCCGATATTATGCCATCGGTATAGGACCTTACTTAACTTAGTGGATCCACTAGCTTAACCTACGTGATCATCTAAAAAGTATGACCCGTTAATACCAATGATGATTACATGGTCTTCATGGAGACTTGAGTTAATATAAACTCTCATCCCCAAATTGGTGCTCAATACTACTCCCAAAACATACTTTAGCTCATGCTTTTAAAAATCAACTTCCTTTATTTGGGTTGAGATAATTACTTAATACTTAGCTTTATATGACTCTCTTGGATTCAATGTTCCCTTTTCTTGTTCAAAACTTTTTTGGGAAATCTAGTTTCCTCTTAACTTAAATGTGAAAACACTTATCAAATTTTTAGGGAACTTTCCTTTATAACTTTTGAGAAATGAACTCAACTCTTTACTCTTTGCTTAACTTGTAACTTGAATCTTAAAAAAAAATAGTAATGACTCTTGAAAACCTTTAAGAACTTCGCTTTGACCTACTTCTTAACTTTTAGACTTAACTCTTAACTTCTTTGACTTAGATCTTACTTTCCTTGAATTGTATTATGGATTAAAGCTTCATATCTCGTGTTTATGGACAATTTCATGATGTTTAGCTGTACCCTAGAGTGTTGGAATCAATTAGGAAACATGGGTATATCACTTAGAAAATAGTACGGAAAAAATGGGTATAAATGGGGTTTAAAGGCATTGTGGGCGCTCTGAAAGGCGTGGGGGGCCTGAACCCAAATTCAGAGGCCAAGTTGGAATGATCTTGCTTGAAGATCTCCCCAAGGACCTACAGACAGAGACTGTCTATGGGGCTATGGGAGGCCTGGCGCCCCATAGCCCTACGAATAGGCATTTCAACTTTTCTTCTCCGTTTTTCATCTCTAAACCTCCATGGTTCTTTCTTGAAACACGTAAGATCACTAAAAACCTCCATACCCAATAAATTTTACTAGAAAAACCACCTGAAAATATGAATCAAATCAACTCTAGACATGCATCAACTCAACAACCAAGAATTCAATAATATTCTTTAAGAACTTCACTTTTCATCATTCAATCTATTCAAAATCAACGAATTAAACAAGTTGGTGTGTGGGTGAAACCCAACACTAAATGATCTGACATACTTTAATTGATATAACCCCGAAGAATTCCACTCGCAATTCCTTCGCGTTCTTGGTGAAACCTTGATCTTTCTCCCTTTTCCTTCATCTCTTTTATCTTCTTATGATGACCCTCTTAATGAACTAGGTGAAACTTTAATCAAGCATGTGTGTCATGAGGTTTTTAAGTCATAAAAATGTTAATTATG
Source organism: Solanum pennellii (assembly GCF_001406875.1). Lineage (NCBI taxonomy): Eukaryota > Viridiplantae > Streptophyta > Magnoliopsida > Solanales > Solanaceae > Solanum > Solanum pennellii. The sequence continues at coordinate 21,134,768 of NC_028640.1, forward strand.
GTGTTCATAGGCAGTGTGTAAAGTTTTGATGAGTTTTGAAGTCAAACGTCAAGGGATGACCAAGACATTCAACGACTAGACGTCTATGTGCTCTTGTATTTTCTTGTGTGCTTTGAATTTTTATGAGTGTTGTTAGGATCACAAATTGATTTTGGAGGTTTATAAGACCTAAATGACCATGTATACGGTTTTAACGTCCGGGTATGACTCCACCTAGGACACATGAGGGACCTAGAAGAGGACCCGATTACTAAGGTAGAATCTGCCAGAACTACCCCGAACAACGACTCTCCATCAATGCACCGTAGTTCTAGTGGCCCTGTCGGTTTTTGGCGTAGCCCCACACTTAGTTGTGGGAGATTATCCCCAATGAAATTAGTCTCTGATGCAATCGACGACCCAAAAGGACGGTTCGTTGATCAAACGACGCCCTGTAGCAAGGGGCCGTCGTTTGGCAGATGCAAAAGTTGTCAAGACATAGCTGGACTCGAGGTGTTTTAGTAAATTCACCCCAAGTATTTTATGAACCACGAACGTTTATTTTAGTGTATTAGGGGCATTTTAAGTGGGTTTATACTCCTAGACCAAGGTTAGACTTTATTTTCAAATATCCAAAACCCCTCCCTAAAGAAAGAACTCTCTCAAACTCCATAGAAGCTAGAACTCAATGAAGGGCTAAAAGTGAATGTCTTAGACGTTTTGTTCACCAAAATTCGTGGTTTTCTTCCTATTGAGGTATGGTAGTTCATACTTTAACTTTCTTTCATTCAAGGAGCCACTTCAAAGAGATTTCAAAAAGGATTTTCAAACTCCAAGTTCTTCTATCTTTGACTCTAATCATGGGTCTTTGTATGAAAACGTTTTAATGATTGAAATATATATTTTTTAGTATTAGTTTATGATTTTAATGTCAAAACCCTAATTAGCCGATGCTCATGCATATTTCCATCTTTTAACTTATGAAGTGTGTTTAGTGTATATATCTTTAAAATGTTAGAGTTGTGTTTCTTTATGTTATATTATGATTATCTACTGTCCTAGATGCTATTTTTATGATGAATTATTAGAGAAATTGCGAAAACGTGGTGAAAGTTTGGATATATGGTAAGTTAGTTATATTGTTTAGCCCTTATTGTGAAATGCTCTTGAGTGGTGTGGTCCACTTTTGGTGGCGGTGTTTACTTGAAGTACATTATTATATTGTATAAATGTGTGTATTGGGATTATGGCCTTGAAGGCATAGAATATTAAGTGAAATGATTATTATGATGTTTATGCATGATATGTTTTAGGAGATTGAAATGTGTATCTTGATGATGTTATGCTTAGGTAAAGTATATGTTTATGTGAAGCATGCTAGTGTGTCAAATATGATGAATGAAGGTATGAGTTTGTTTAGGAGTCAATGTAATAAAAATTGTTATTATGTGAAAGGTGTGCTCACATATACTCACACAAACACTTTGAATGAATGAATGAAGTAAATGAATTTGAATGGGGGAGTTTAGGGTGGACACTCTTCGTTAGTCGAGATGAAGTGTCTATACAATCCCTACTATTCCTATAGTATGAAAAAGGGGGGCTCGGGGTGAACACTTTTCGTGAGTTGAGATGAAGTGTTTAGTAGCAACCATCCTATTCAAGATGTTTTAATAATAGGTTGGAGGATTGAAACCCTTCGTGCATTGAGTTGTGGTGTGCAATATTTATTCCTTAACTTGTAGTAATGAATATTTACGACTCTGTGGGGGCTTATGCTTAGCACCGAGAGGATTGTAGAAGAGGTGGTTACACTTGTTGAGTTGAGATTTTGTATACAATATACCACTTAAGATGAGTACTCCTCATTAGTAGAGAATGAGTTACTTAGAAACAATCTCCTCATCCCTTAACTATGTGTATGCATAGGAGTAGATAATGGAGAATCCATGTAAAGGCTGAAGAATGACCCTACCCTACGCAAGTGGGGATCTCACATGCGGTAGGGGTTAATACCGTGATTCCATGTATTTCTCTCATGGTTTATGTTGGTTAAAGCGAGCCCCCACAAAAGAATATAATTAACTAAGTCTTCCAAAGGGTGTACTACTTAGGGTGGTGGTGGTATGGGACAATATCTACCTATTGCACATGTAAGAATTTAGAGGGAGTCTTGGTGTTTCCTTATATAAATTGTATGAATGGGTCATTATGTGATGTAAATGAATTTATGAGAGTTAATGTCTATTGTTCAGAAAGCATGTTAAGGTTATGTCTTGTATGATGAAGTTTATGAATGATGAATGTGGTGTGCCTAATCTAAGTGAATCCTCAAGGAGCACTTGGTGGGAGTAGTATTATGGGATGCTACTTTCACATTGCAGTATTTGTAAATTGAGGGTTATCTTGGAGAATGTTAGAAATATGCTTTTTAATTGCAATAAATTTAATTTTATTGCCTATGTTTTAAGTAAGACTTAGTCAATTAGTTGTTAGTCATGTTTCCCTATTATTTAGGAGTTGTTTAGTGACTTCTAGATCATGTGTTATTATTTTTAATTTTCATTCTAGACTTATATATATAATTTGAAGCATTACTAAAATAGCTCTTTTTCTGCATCAATTCTGTTCTCTTCCGTCTTTATGTTTTAGGTGCAGACTTTGATTTCCCTGTGTTATTTAGCTTAAATAGGTTTTTTAAAACCTTCAATTGTTATCAAAGTCTTATTTCTTAAGGGACCTCTGTTTGTGGGCTTGAATTAGATTTCGTGAATACCATGAACGGAGAAGCAAGTTTTTCTTCAATGGCACCACCAACTTTTGGTGGAGAAAGTTATCAAATCTGGGCTGTTAGAATGCAGGCATACCTGGAAGCTTTGGATCCCTGGGAGGCTATAGAACATAAATACATCATCTTATCCCTTGCCAAAAAATCCAAAGATTGTGAAAATAAAAAATACCAAGAAAGGAAAATTAGGTAATTAAAGGCAAAGGCATGTTTATTTGCTACAGTTTTATCCACTGTCTTCACTCGTATCATGTCTCTTAAATCGGCAAAAGAGGTACGAGATTATCTTAAGGTTGAGTATGAAGGACATGAGAGAATTTGAGGGATACAAGTGCTGAATTTAGTACGTTAGTTTGAGCTGCAAAAGATGAAGGACGGTGAAACCATAAAGGAATACACTGACCAACTTCTTAACACTGCCAATCATATCATATTGTTGAGTTCCACTTTTATCGGTTCAAGCATAGTTGAGAAAATACTTGTAAATGTACCTCAAAGATTTTTGGTGACCATTAAAACCTTATAAAATACTAAGGACTTGTCTAGTATTAACTAACAGAGCTCTTAAGTGCCTTTCAAGCACAAGAGCAACGACGTATTATGAGAAAAGATGGAGATGTTGAAGGAGCTTTACCTGCCAAAAATTAAGATGATGGACGATATAAGAAAAACAAGAATAAGAATACCAACCAACAGATGGAGAAGGTGCACCATGCAACAAAAAATAAAATAGGTAGCTTCGAAAGAAATTACCCTCCTTGTAAGCATTGCGGCAAGATCAGACACGCACCTTTCAAGTGTTGGAGAAGTCCTGATGCTAAGTGTAGTAAGTGTAATTAGTTAGGGCATAAAGCAATCATTTGATCTAAAAAAACTCATCAGCAGGATGTAGATGCTCGATTTATAAATGAACATGAGGAGGATGCTCTATTTGTTGCATCATGTTTTGCAAGCAAGATTTCTAGCAAGTCGTGGTTGATTATAAGCGGGTGCACAAATCATATGACTCATGATAGAGAACTCTTCAAAGAATTGAAGCCTACTCAAGTTGCAAATATTTGAATAGTCCATGGTGGTCACATTCCAGTAAACGGAATTGGAACTATTGCAGTTGAAACACAAGCAGGTACAAAAACAATAACAAATGTCCTTTATGTACCAGACTTAGACCGAAACTTGTTAAGTGTTGGTCATTTGTTAGAAAAAGGTTGCAAACTTTTTTCTGAAGATAAATATTGTTTGATCAAGGATCCCTCAAGCCAAGACCTGTTTAAAGTTAAAATGGAAGGAAAAAGATTGTCATTAGATCCATTTGATAAAGAGCAAATGTTGTATTCAGCAAAGAAAATGTTGTTGAGTTATGACATAAGAGACTCGGGCACTATCATTATCAATGGCTTGTCAAAACGCAAAAGTTGAAGATGGTGGAGAGCTTACCTGATTTGGAAGCTAATTCCACTGAATGGCATGCCTTCCAATTTGGTAAGAAACATAGAAAGCTATTTCAAAATTAAACCTTGACAGCCTCACAAAAGCTAAAACTAGTTCACACTGATGTCGTAGGGCCTCAAAGAACACCATCACTACAAGGTAACATCTATAACGTCCTTTTCATTGATGATTATACAAGAATGTGTTGGATTTTTTCTTGAAATTCAAGTCAGAAGTTGCTGGTGTATTCTGCAAATTCAAGAAATTGGTGGAAAATCAAAGTAATTGTAAGATTCAAGATTTGAGGTATGATAATGGGAAGGAATACACTTCTACGAAATTTAATTCATTCTGTGAGAAGGCCATCATTGTGCATCAACTTAATACACCATACACACTAGAACAAAATGGTGTTAGTGAAAGAAGAAATAGATGGATAATGGAGATGACCAGATGTATGTTGCATGAGAAGGAGTTGCCCAAGATATATGGGCAGAGGCAGCACATACCGCATTTTTTATGCAGAATTGACTTCCAACGAATGCTTTGAAGGATAAAACACTATTTGAAGCTTTGTACGAGTTTAAGCTTTCACGAAGTTTTCTTGAGGTTATTTGTTGTGTTTGTTTTTTTCATGTTCCTCAGGTTAAACGTGAAAAATTTGACAAAAAGGCGATCATAGGCATCCATGTGGGTTACAGTGGAGTTTCTAAAGCCTACAAGGTCTATCATCCTCAAAAAGGAAAGATGACAATTACGAGAGATGTTCATTCTAATGAGAATGATCAGTGGGACAGGAAGAACTCTCATAAATTAGGAAGACGCTCTTTAGAAGCAAACATCAGCACTCTTGGAGAACAAAAAAAAGAATACTGGCGGCAAGAACTAGAAGATGATCATCCACTAAAGGGGAGAAAATTGTTTTTATATATCTATCAGAGTTGTAATGTTGCCATCTATGAACCTACTTGTCCCGTAGAAGCTTTGCAAGACCCAAAACGGAAGAAAGCAATAAAGGAGGAGATCTCCATGATTAAGAAAAATAAAACTTGTATGCTGGTCAACAAACCTGATGATAGAATAGTCATTGGAGTGAGATGGGTCTTCAGAACAAAGTTAAATGCAGATAGTTCCATCAACAAATACAAGGTGAGGCTTGTAGTTAAAGGGTACGAACAAATTTATGGTACTGATTACTCTGACACTTTTTCTCCTATTGAATGATTAGACACATTCAGATTGCTACTCACAATAGCATCAGAAATGGAATGGAAGGTGTTACAATTTGATAAAAATCAACTTTCTTAAATGGCATACTAGAGGAGGAAATATATGTTGAGCAACCATCAGGGTTTGTGAAACGCGGTGATGAAGACAAAGTCTATCTGCTAAAAAAGGCTTTGTATTACCTAAAGCAAGCACCAAGAGCTTGGTATAGTAGGATAGATGATCATCTGTTGAGCTTGGGCTTTCAATAAATCTTGTTCGAATTGACTCTATATGTAAAATATAAAGACACTTATATCCTTATTATGTCTCTATATGTTGATGACCTTCTTGGTAACATGAAATAATACAAGGCTGGTTGAGGAGTTTAAAGAAGAAATGATGCAAGTTTTTGAAATGACATATATTGGTCTTATGACCTATTTTCTTTGAATGGAGATCAAACAAAGAAAATGTGAAGCGTTCATTTGCCAGAAGAAATAAGCGAAGGAAATTCTAAAGAAATTTCAAATGGAGGAATTCAAGTCGATGAGCATGCCAATGATTTAAAAAGAGAAGCTCTAGAAAGAAGATGAAGCCGACAAAGCTGATGAAAGTTATTATAGAATCTTTATTGGATGCTTAATGTATCTCACTGCAACAAGGCCTGATATTTTATTTGTTCAAAGCCTCTTATCTCGTTTTACGCACTATGCAAGTGAAATGCATTTAAGAGCAGCAAAAAGAATATTAAGATATATCAAAGGTACTATTGACTATGGGGTAAAGTTTGAGAAGTATACAAGCTTTAAGTTACTTGGATTCTCCTATAGTGATTGGGCTGGATCCGCAGATGATATGAGAAGTACATGTGGCCATTGTTTCAGCCTAGGTTCAGGAATACTCTCATGGTCATCTAAGAAATAGGAAATTGTTGCACAGTCAACTGCAAAAGCTGAATTCATAGCAGCAACAGGAGCAGGAAACCAAGTCTTATGGCTTAGAAACATCATGTATGATTTACATTTGGAATAGGAGGAAAGTACTATCATTCTTGTCGACAACCAGGCAACTATTGCAATCTCAAATAATCCAGTGTTTCACAAGAATACCAAGCATTTCATCAAGTTGTATTCCTCATAGAAGTGCAACAAAGGGGAGAAGTGACTCTAGTCTACTATAAGTTTGAAATCTAGCTACAAAATCTGTTCACTAAGCCTTTACCGATCAACATATTCGAGCTTCTTAGAAAGAAAATTGTAGTTTGCAGTATCTAAAGCAAGGAGGAGTGTTAGGAATCTGCTTTTGAACTACAGTAAATTTAATTTTACTGTCTATGTTTTAAGTAAGACTAAGTCATGAGTTGTTAGTCATGCTTTCCTATTATTTAGGAGTTGTTTAGTGACTGCTAGATCATATGTTATTATTTTTACTTTTCATTCTAGGCTTTTATAAATCTAATATGAAGCATTAATATAATAGCTCTTCTTCTGCTTCAATTTTGTTCTCTTCCGCCTTTATGATTTAGGTGCAGACTTTGGTTTCCATGTGTTATTTAGCTTAAATAGGTTTTTTAAAATCTTTAGAGAAGGGAAGGGTTCTTATGTAAAGTCCTTAAATGTAAGTATGTACCTCTAGTGTCTTTGATATTGGATGTTGGCTTGTAAAGTGTGGTGAACGCTTGTTAAGTGTTGTGAAGTAAGCCTATCGTTGGTAGTCTTAAGGATCACTTAGGTGTGCATTGAAGGGATTGTATGGGCGGTTCCTTGATGTCTTACTTTAATGAGTCTTAGGATAACTTTGAATATGGACACTTCAAGGGACATAGGTTCACCGTAAAAAATGTAATGAAAAGAGGTCACTGTAAGGTGTGGTCTTGTGTTAAAAATTATGGGAGTTTTACCTTATATGTTAAATGATGATTTATATATGTTTTTATTACTACATTCATGAAGGTTTTACTTAAATAGCATGAACGTCTCATTTCAACTAAAATGTCCCCTTATATATGTGTTTTTGCATAATGTCATACATAGTACATTGTTTGTACTAACATCATACTTTTCTATACTCTATAAGTATAGGTTAGAGGCAAGTGGAAGTTTAGAAGGCAAAGCTTGGGAAGTTGACTCTCTCAAGACTCAGTATGTCCTTATATATTCAAGGACATAGTCTATGTGGCTTGAGTTTTTCATTAAGACTTGTATAAGACTTAAATGTATTCTTTCAATGTAAAGGGTTGTGACCTTAAGATTTTTAAGTTGTGTTTAAGTTGGTCTGTGATGATGAGACTTACTCCCTAGTATTTATAAAAAGCTTCTTATTATTATTCTTTTAAAAAGTTTTATTCCCGCACTAGTTTTCATATCTTATGTAATGAATGACAGCTAAAAGTCTTGTATAAGACATCCGAAGGCTCAAGTACGCCTTATGACGACTCAAGAGTGATCCTTTCTTCTAGGGTGTACTTGCGGGTCGTGACACTTTTCCAAGCTCTAAGCATAAAATAACTTTTCTAATCTGAACTGAAACTTATTTTTACCCCAAATAAATCCCTTACATGATATGGGAAATAAATGGGCGAAAAGACAAGTTTTCCCTTTCTTAAACCCGGATTGGGACTTTCCTCAATCCAATAGACCAACATCAGATAGACATATCTATCTCATAAGATATCAAAAATGTGCAAACTCGTGGGCATTGTAAAGATCTCTTCAACAACTTTCAAACCATTTAAAGAACTACTTCTAACTCATCCTGAGCTAGGAGTTCTCAGTTAAAAATTACCAAATCTCACTTCTTAAACATAGAAAAAAATTCCAGATTTTCCCTTTCTTTCCAAAAGTGATTATTTTTAGTTTCTTATCTTACTCCTAGCTATTTCGAGTTATGATATGTTACAGTATCTTCCCCTTGGGAACTTCTTCCTCGAATGATATTTCTTTCACTAAGATAAGAATAGTAATATCAAGTTTAATACTCAACAATCAAAATAATGTAACAACATGCTTACTCCTAGTTTATAATGTACCAAGAAGAGAATTAGTACCTTGACATGAATTCTCTCCAGATTCAAACAGATGTGGATATCTCTTCTTCAAATCCTCCTCAGCTTTCCAAGTTTCTTATTTAACAAATTTGTTCCTCCAAAGGATCTTGACTCACGCAACTTCATTTGTTCTCACTTACGAACTTGGCAATCTAAAATATGAACCGAAATCTCTTCATATGATAAGCTATCCTTAATAACAACATTTTTAGTTGATACAGTCAATGAAGGATCATCCGTGCATTTCTTCAACATGGAGATATGAAATACCGAATGAATTGCTGCTCACTGTTGTGGTAACTCAAACTCATAAGCTACAGTACCAATTCTCTTTGATATTCTATAAGCTAATATATCGGGGACTAAGTTTCCCCTTCTTACCAAACCTAACAAACTTTTAGATATATCCAATCATCCACTTCAAACTCCAACGACCTTCTCCTAACATATGTATAGGACTTTAGATGACTCTGTTTTGTTTTCAATCTTTCTTGAATCAGCTTCACCTTCTTCATGGCTTAGTGAACTAGTTCTAGTCCTATGACCACTGCTTCACCAACTTTGAACAACCCAATACGAGATCTCCATCTTCTCCCATAAAGAGCTTCATATGGAGCCATCTGTAAGCTTGAATGATAGTTGTTTTTTTTAGCAAACTCAATGAGAGGTAGGTGATCATCCCAATTTACCTTGAAATCAATCACACAAGCCCTCAATATATCGTTTAAGGTATGGATAGTACGCTCTGCTTACCCATCCGTCTGAGGAAGAAAAGCAGTGCTTAAGTTCACCTTCAAACTCAAACCTTTCTTGAAAGACTTCCAGAATTAAGCATAAATTGTGAACCTATATCTTAAATAATGGAGATCGGAACTCCACAAAGTTTTGCCACTTCTTGAATGTAAAACTTAGCATAATCCTTGACTTAATAGGTAGTCTTTACCGGAAAAAAGTTGACTGATTTTGACATTCTATCGACAATTACCCAAATAGAATCATGTTGCCTGCGAGGCCTTTGTATTCCTGTGATGAAGTCCATTTTAATCATCTCCCACTTCCATTCCGGAAGTTATATATTTTTAGAAAACCCTCTAGGACTTTGGTGCGCTACTTCAACTTCTTGATAATTCGGGTACTTGGCAACAAATCCGGCAATGCCCTTCTTCATACCTTCCCTCCAATATACTTCTTTCAAATCACAATACACCATCTCCCTCCTATTCAAAAGACGATACTCTTTGCTTATGAACCTTCGCCTTCAAGTCGAGCAAAATGGGGTCTTGATCTTACTTTTGTTTCACTTATGACACTAATGATGATTCAACAACATTGGTCACCACTCTTCCTCCTTCGGTGGAATCCATAATTATGACTCCTAAGTAACAAAGTATATGCACATCTTTTGCTAGTTCTCTCTTATCTTCTTCTATATGTGAGGAACTACCCATATACGACCTTCTTAAGGTATCAACACCACATTAGCCTTACCTGGGAGGTAATGAACGCTTATGTAAATGTTGAGCAATTCTAACCATCTTCTTTGTTTGATATTAAGATCCTTCTAAGTGAACACATATTGTAGGGTCTTATGATCAGTGAATATGTCAACATGAAACGCCATACAAATAGTGATGACTTATTTTCAAAGAAAAAACTATGGCAACCAACTCTAAGTCATGGTTAGATAATTCTTATCATGAACCTTCAATTGTCTGGAGGCATAAGCTATAACTTTTTCATTCTGCATTTGAACATATCCCAAACCAAATCTTGATGCATCGCAGTAGACCACAAAACCTTGAGTACGTTCCCGTAAGGTCAACACTCGGGTAGTAGTAAACCTCTATTTCAATTCTTTAAAACTTTTCTCAAACTCTTCAGACTATCGGAATATTACTGACTTTTGAGTCAACTTAGTCAAACGAGACAAAATATATGAAAACCCCTCAACAAACCTTTTATAGTAGACATCCAAACCCAAGAAACTCCTTATATCAGTTGGAGACGTGGTTCTAGGCTAACTCTAAGTTGCTTCTATCTTTTGGGTATCCACTCTAATTCCATCACCTGAAACAATATGGCCCAAGAATGCTACAAACTTAAGCCAAAACTCACACTTGGAGAACTTCTAATAAACTTTTTATCTTTCAAAGTCTGAAGGACTATTATGAGGTCACTAGCATGATCTTATTTATTTCTTCAATAGATTAGTATGTCATCAATGAAGACGGTAACAAACATATTTAAATAGGGCTTGAGGACTGTTCATAAGGTCCATGAACGCTGCTGATGCATTGGTTAACCCAAAAGGTACAACCAAAAACCTATAATGCCCATATCTTGTTCTAAAAGTTGTCTTTGGAATCTCACATTCCCTAACTTTCAACTTATGGTAGCTAAATCTGAGATCAATTTTTAAAAAATAGGTGGCACCCAAAAGTTTATCAAAAATATCATATAACCTTGGGAGATGATACTTATTCTTGACGGTAACCTTATTCAATTAGTGGTAGTCTATGCACATCCTAAGGGAACCATCTTTTTTTCTTACAAAAAGATCGAAGCGCCCCAATGTGAGACACTTGATCGAATGAACCTTTATCTAAAAGATTTTTCAGTTGTTCTTTCAACTCATTTAACTCTATTGGTGCCATTCTATATGGAGGAATAGAGATAGAACGGGTATCTGGAATGATGTCTATGCCAAAGTATATTTCTCTCTAAGGAGGGACTCTCGCTAGATCATCAGGGAAAAATCATGGAAACTCGTTTACTATAAAAACTTACTGAAGGAAGATACCTCAGCACTTAGTCATTAACTTGGACTATGTGATAGATACATCCCTTTGAAACTAACTTTCTCGCCATAAGATGCAAAATGAGATGACCCTTAGGCAATACTGAAGTACTACTTAACTCTATGACTGGCTCATTAGGAATCTATAAATTGACAACTCAAGTCTTCCAATCTATTGACGCATAGAGGGCATAAATTTAGTCCATATCTAAAATGAAATCAAAATCTACTATATCTAACTCCATTAGGTCAGCCATGGTATTATTATGATTGAAAGAAATAGGACAATCACGATAGACTCTTTCCACTAAAATTGACTCTCCAATAGGGGTGAAAACACAGAAAGGATCACATTGTTTCATAGAAAAATTTCAAACTTATTTGCAACATAAGGAGTTACAAAAGACAAACTTGATCCTGGGTCTAGTAAAGCATAAACATCAAAAGTAAAGACATTGATCATACCATTGACAGCATCTAGAGAGTTCTCTTGCTCTTTGGGGCTAGTGATTGCATAGAGGCGGTTTGACCCTCCGCCAGTACCAGAAGTGAATCCTCTAGGTGCAGTCATGTCTAGTTGAGAAATTGATGAAGATTAGGCTACGTTGCTTAGATTTCCACTAACTTACATGTTCTTAGGGCACTCCTTCATGAAGTTACCCTCTTAACCACACTTAAAGCAACTTGTATGGCCATCACAATGTTTACCTGGGTGGTTCCTACCACACCTAGCACAAAAATAAGCCCAAGTACCTCCTTGTGTCACACTTCATTGAGACTGCGCTAGTCTAGTTATGAAGTTCTGCGAATTTTGGTTATGATGCTCACCTTTGTTTCAGGGTGCAGGAGGACTAACAAATAAAGATGTAGGCTTCTTTTGTTTATGGACCTGTGGCCGATTTGATCCACCATTCTACTGCCTAGACTCATTTCCAGTCTTAGGTTTCTTGTTTCTTCACTCTTCTCTGTCCCTCAGCTTCTCTTCTTCAAATTGTTGCATATAAACTATCAATCGGGATATGTCCATGTAACCGATCAGCATTGCAGCTCTACCCTCTTTGCTTGATGCATGACCCAAGACAGCGACAAAAAAACTCATTCTTCTCCTCGTGTCCTTAATTTTTCAAGAAGCATAGAGGGACAGCTGGCTAAACTTCAACCCATATTCATGTACACTCAAGGAATCCTGTTTTAGTGTAAGGAACTCTCGTACTTTAGCTTCTTTCAGTTCTCCGTGAGGAAACACCCCAGGAAAGATTCTTCAAAGCAAAACAAACTCGGATGTGGTGCATCCTTATCTCTGCCCTCTTTCCATTGATCGAACCAAATCCTAGTCACATTTGTCAGTTGGTATGTAGCTAACTCGACTATTTCAACATCACCAACATGCATCACATCAAAAACCTTCTTCAACTCTTCCACAAAGTTTTTTGGATCCTCAATAGTGCTCGAGTGGTGAAATTGGGAGGATTCATTCTCAGGAACTCACGAATCCTTGATGTCTCAGCCTCTTCTTATCGAGCTCCTCTTTGTTGCCCAACTTGGTTAGTCACCGCTCAGCTTAATATTCGGATAGCCTCGCGGAACTCATCATTGGTGACTTCTCCTTGAGGTTGCACGTTTGGTGCATCAGGTACCTGTGGCTCCTCTACAATCCTTCTAATTGGACGACCTCTTGCTACTTTTTGTAGAGGCGTGGTTATCTAAAACCCGTGAAAGCATAAATTAGATAGAGACTTTTAGATATAAACTCTAACGCACGAAAAGGAATATGAAAGAATTGAGAAATTTCTAAATATTGCAGCCTTCTAATCATAGATGTGGCATGCTTCACACCGATGATGAGGAATCTACAGATATAGCTTCATAGACTCCTTAGGACTCTTGAACTTTGTGCTCTAATACCATGTTTTTTACGCCCCGAACCTACACCCATAACGTGACCGATATCCAATGACCATTATTGTCCTTAAGTGAATCCTTGTCCTTGCTAACTTAACTTAGCGGAACACTTAACTTAACCATAAAGGAAGAAAACATTCTCAAAAGAATTACTTAAACAAAATAGTTTGACCAAAATAGTACTTAAGTCTCATGATAAAGTGTTTGTAATAAAAACAGACTCAACTGAACTAACTGACTGACTATCTATGTATGAAGCCTCTATAATACTAGGATTAATGTTAAGAAAACCCAACAACGCTCTATAAACGAAAATACTAGGAACCAATAAAAGAGTCCTCCAGAATGCAAAGAGGCTCACCACTAACTCTGAGTGCTCAAACTGTATCAATGAGGCGCTAGATGATAATCCTAATTACCTGCGTTTGCATCATAAGATGATCCAGGACAACTGGCATCAGTACACTAAATGTACGAGTATGTGATCTGTAATGCTAACCTAACTTAAGTATGTGATGTACCATAAAGTATTTGAATCAACTAGAAACATGGTAACATCACTTAGGAGCTAGTAAGGAATATGGTCCACTGGCATCCTTGGCGCTTTGGGAGGCGTCGGGTCCAACGCCCCAAACATCAGAAGACATGTTGGGGCGCTCAAGCTGGCGCTCCTAAGGCCCTACGGACAAAGACTTTCTAGTGGGGCTATAGGTGCGCGGCGCCCCAGGTCCCTACGGATAGGTGTTTCGACTTTTATCATCCGTTCTTCATCTCTAAACCCTCTAAACCTACATGATTCTAAACTCAAGAACTTAGGATCACTAATACCCTTAATACCCAATAGATTCGACTAAAAAAAACTGAAAACACGAAAAAAGTCAACTCTAGGAATGCAACAACTCAACCACCAAAAATTCAATAATATTCTTCAAGAACTTCACTTTTCATCATTCAATCTACTCAAAATCGCTGAATTAAATAAGTTGATGTGTGGTTCACTTACCTGCCACTAAATGATATCACACACTTTAATAGGGATCACCCTCGACGAATTTTCACTCCCAATTCCTTGGCGTTCTTGGTGAAACCTTGATCTTTCCCCTTTTCCTTCTTCTCTTTTATCTTCTACAAGACCTAAGTGTAAATAACTTTTCTAATATGAATTAAAACTTATATTTTCCCAAAATAAATCCCTAAAACGAAATAGGATATAAATGGGTGACTTTCCTCAATCAAATATCCCATCTTCCGATAGGCATATCTCTCTCATATGATATTAAAAATGTGCAAACTCAGAAACGATGGAAATATCTCTAAGGGCTTTCCAACAATTTAAATAACTAATTGTAACTCATGTTGAGCTAGGAGTTACTGTTGTTGAAAATGACCAAAACTCACTTCTTAATTTTAGAAAAAAATTCCAGATTTTTCCCTTTCATCCCAAAAGTGATTATTTTTAGTTTCTTATCTTATTCCTAGCTATTTCGAGTTACGAGATGCTATAATTTCAAGATTTTATCCTTAATTCATTATATTCATCCACAAAATAGGTTTTCATCACCATACAATAGTAAATTGTACAAGAATGTACTCAATTACATCACCTATATTCATTATTCAACATAATTCAAAGTTAGGGTTAAGAGAAGAGGAATGCTAATGGGTCTTTAGAGAATTAGGTCAAAAAAACCTTACCAATACTTAAATTCCTTCAATATAATTCATATTCAATCATAATTATTCAATTCTTGATCAAATGGTCATGCTCGTGGACGTTGAGGTAGTAGCCTCCCTTTTGGGGCAGCCTTTGCTTTTTGCCTTGGCTTGCCCCTCAACGCTGGTACTCCTTCCTTAGCCTTAAGACCTATAAACCCTCCTTAGGTACATATATATTTGTATATTGTATTTTTATGGTCAAGATTTTCGGCATCTCTTTTAAACCCTTCCAGTAGCAGTAGCACAACACTAGCCTAGGTTATTAGTTCACTGGACGTCATGGTCATTTTTAATTCCTTATGAACTTATTTTCTCCAACAATGTTAGTTACCTTCATATAGGACCAAAAAACATCTTTGTAATCCTTTTTAAGTCTTTTTACTTCATATAGGGTTCTAGCCTAAGTCATTGGATTTACGAGGTGTAACATGAATAAGATTTATTTTTGCCAATTTTGGGAGCCAATTGTTCTCTGATTAGTTTTAGCATAGTTATAAGTTGTTATTTCAAAAACTTTGTTTCTATAATTTCTGGCGACAGGACATTTAGTTGTTGGGTGCCCGAGTTTTCCTCAACTATAACACAAATCAGTTGCATAATTGCACAAAACCAATTCCTTCTCTCTCACTCTGATTTGTCCACTCAATTGATTGACAATTTTGGATGAGTGAGTCCATATATTAGCCCTATCAAGATCTCCCTTATCTGAGAAGTTTCTATAGTTAGTTTCCTTACCTTCCCGTTTTTCAAAGATATAATTACTTTTGCATCTTTTAAACTCTTTTCCAAGGTTTTCCTCAGTTTCCTCATTTTTCCTTTTCCTTTCCCAGTAAATGTTGTCTTTAAGATTTCTGATTTTATATCTAGGTTAGACAACTCATGTGTTTCAACATGTTTCTTGAGACACCTATTTTGTTTATCAGTAATAGTTTTGTCATCATTGACGTCCATGTACTTTAATTTTTTTTTCTGCAAAGACTTTAAACAACTGATCTCTTTCACATGTTAATTCTTGAAAGTCATCAATTAACCCATTCATTAATCTTACAAATTTATTTTTTGAAAATAGATGCAGTTTTCCTTTAAGATCAGTTTTCATCATCTTCGATGTCTTAATCTCCTATAGCCATGAATGTTATTTCATCTATTTCTTTATCATCCAATTCTTCATTTCTTGAACCCCAAGATGAAACCATTGAACATTCTTCCCTTTTCTTCTAATTCCTTTACTTTTCTATGATTTCTTTCCTCTAATTAAGTTCCCATTGCAGGAAATTCTTAACATGATGATCAATATTACCACACTTGTACTAGCCACCTTGAGATTTATCATTTACCCACTTCTTTTGATTGGTTTCCTTCTTTTCAATTCCTTTACCTTTCCTGAGATACTTCTTAACTCCTTTTTCTAGGTATGTTATTTTATCCTTATCATACTCAATATCTTCGTCGTCTGGCACATTCAAGGAGAATGTTTTTTCACTAAGCATATCCTTTTTCTTTCATTCATCAATGTTTATCTCATAAGTTATAAGATTTCCCACCAGTTCATCAAGTGTCATGATGGAGATGTCTCTAGCTTCTCTTATGGCAGTCACTTTTACACCTCATTTATATTTTGGGAAGGATACTTATCAACTTGTCAACTTGTTCTTCATTAGTGAGTACTTTTCTCAATGATGACGACTCATTGATCAACTTAGTGAGTCTAGTAATCATTTCTAATAGAGGCTAACCTTCCTTTATTTTGAATGTTTCATATTTAGTGAATAGCATAGCTACTCTGAATTTACTTACCTGACTATTTCTTTCGTGATCACTAACCACTGCATCCCATATTTGTTTTGTAGTAGTACAGTTTGAAATTTTGTTGTACTCGTCTGGTCCAAGACCACAAAAAATAATGTTTTTGGTCTAAGAATTTTTCCTGACGGCTGATAGATCATCTTTAGTGAAGTCAATTCTAATATTTGGTACTTGAAACCCTTCAATAGTCTTCAAAGGAAAAGTAAGTCCAATTGTTATTATCCCACAGTTCGTAGTCTTCTGCTGGAATAAAGTCCTCCATGTGTGCTTTCCACCAACCAAATTGAGACCCATTGAACATCAGGGGTCTGCCAGTTGATTGTCCTTTGTTGTGACCAATAAGTGGTGCAAAATACATCTCAATCTTTTATCTTAGGTGTTATCATGTATAAGATAACCTGCTCCGATACCAATTTTTATTCCATATGACCTAGATTATTTTACATTTATCATACTTTACTTATGTGAACTAAGTTGCATAACATATTTCAAAGATAATGTAACAGTCAAATAAGATGACGATATTTTATGTGGAAACACCAGGCTCAAAAGGTGTAAAAAATTGAACTATTCCTCAACAAGATTTACCCCAACTTCACTAATAAAATACTAGCCTCAGTCAAGAAAAGAGATAACAAGAGTTTATCTAACCTAAAGACTAACTACTTAATCTCAATTCAACCACCAAGGTATGTAATCCCAATGTCTTCGAGTTGCCGCCGTCAACTTCAAGACTAAGATCCTAAAATCGGTTTATAAATCACTGCCCTAGAAACTATAAAAATTAAATATTAAGAAAACTTCCTAGATATGAATTTTATTCTTTGATCAACAACACTTCAGAAATCAACATCTTAATTGTTTTGCTTTGTAAGTGTGTAAGTAGAATGGACGCCTCTTCTTCTATTTATAGTTTTGCTTTCTTGAAGTCTTCTAATCCTTCCGTGACTCCTCTTTCGTTCCATAATTCTATCTTCTTTAGAGTTCTTCTTGCAATGAAATCCTTTATAATATTAGAAGTCCTTCTTGAAACAGTTTCGCATGAGATTACTTTGCCAACGTGTTCTATACATTTCTTCATTTATCAAAACAATGCTTATCCCAAAAATTGTTTCTTAGTCTCAATATATTTCTTAAAAAACTTTCGTGCTCCTCACAACATTTCATCAAGGACAAATATTGGATGCCATGATGAAACCCCATGTCTCTGATGTAAGATTAAATACTTTAAAAGATAATATCAGGATCTTGAACATGATAATGTGACATAGAGATTGTTACAGTCACATATCTTACACGGAAGATATTATTACAGAGTGAAGTGGAAGCGTCAGTTGTAAATTTGTTTCTACCTCCTGGCCCTAACTTTATGTTACCCCAACCGTCAGCGATGAAATTCTTGTAGAGAATATGTGATAACCCTAAGGGTGGAGGGAGGACCCATTTATAGAGGTTATGACTTAATCTGGTACGTCCATCGAATAACCAATGTACGGATAATATTTAATATTATTAAAATTATTTATGGTATTTATTGGGTTACAAGTAAACTTGGGTCATAAGTAAGAAATAATTAATAATAATTTTTACATTCTCCCACTTGGCCCTATAACCATATAACATTAATATTTCATAAACATTAGTTGCGCGTATAATAAATCTCTTCAATAATGTCCATCATACATAAAATAATATAACAAACTACTAATGCGAGTTATGATGGTTGTACATAATTTTTAAGTTGCATACTTTCTTCCATATACTATTACATTTGCAACTTATAATACTAGGTTCATAACTCATAAAAACATATAACATTATGGTCCACGATAATGTCTCATAGAGACTTATATTGTTATTTCTCAAAAAAATTAATTTGTACAAAAGTATGAGAAACAATAAATTCATTAATGTATATCAGAAAAACATAATTTGAGATTAAAATGTAAAAGAATCATAAATGTATAAATCATAAGTACAACCAATACCTATTCTTGAACATATTTTTTAAATGTCTTTGGTTGTAAGCCCTTTGTTAACGGATCTAGAATGATGAGATCACTAATATTCTCAAGTGAAATTATTTGTTTTTGAACTTCTTCATTAACAATAAAGTATTTTAATTTCATATATATGACACCTTTGAATTACTTATCATTCTTGGAGAAGAATACACTGCATCATTATCACAATAATTTCTCAACGGCTTGGTAATGGTGTCGACAACCCCAAGTCCTGAAATGATGTTCCGCAACTATAATTCATCAATTATGGTTTCATAATCAAATTCAAGATTACTTTGATATATCCTAGCATTTCGACCGCAAAACTAATATCCGGTGTTGTCAAAGTTTGAACATATATCAAACTTCCAACAATAGAAGATGAAGGAACTGATTTCATTTCTTTTTGTTCTACATCATACCGGGCATTCCATTAGATTAAATTTGTCCTATTTTTTAAAAGTAGGCACTATTAAAGCTGAACAAGTTTTCATGTTAAATCTCTCAAGAACTCATTCGATATAGCTCTTTAAATATAGTTTCAGTAATACTTTTAATCTATCGCGGAATATTCTATCCTATCACATAGGATGTCTCACTCATATCTATCATTTGGATGTTCATAAAGAAAAAGTAACTTGTCTCATGCAATATGCCTAATCATTACCACCAATTAAAACGTCATCAACATATAGGACTAAAAATATAAACTTACTCCAACAAATCTTTTGGTATATGCACCGATTAACAATAATTTCCTGTAGTCCAAAAGATGTTATTGTATCAGTAAACTTTATATACCATGGTTGTGAGGCTTGTTTGAGTCCATATATTGACTTCTTTAGCTTACACACCATTTTATTTTTCCTTTAATTTTCAAACCCTTGAGATGGTCCATATAAACATCATCCTCGAGGTCTCCATTAGGAAAGGTAGTTTTAACATTCACTTTATGTAACTCTAAATCATCATAAGTTGTCAAAGCTAAAACAATTCTTAATGAGTTTTCATTGATACCGATGAAAGGTCTCTTTATTCAATGCCTTTTTTTAGTGTATCCCTTGGTAACAAGTTTTGCTTTATATCGTTCAATATTACCATTGGAATCTCGTTTAGTCTTGAATACCCATCTACACCTGATTTTCTTAGAACTTTCTGGTAATTGGACTAGATCCCTGACTTTATTGTATTCCATGGATTTTAACTCTTAATTCATGGCATCAATGTATTTCAAACTCAGTGCTTTCTATGTCTTGTGAAAATGAAACCGAATCTTTATTAATTCCAATAAATCCGACCCTTGCAAATAAATCACATAATCACCTGAAATGATTGATTTTCTTTCTCATTGAGATTTTTCTTGATGACACTGTTTATGGTTCATTTGCATCTGATTCTTGTGAGTTAGTTCAACATTGTTAAAAATGTTCTATAACATGAGGAACAACACTTTTTATTGATGTGGAAATACGTACATTCAGAAATATTTTGCTTACCTTATTAATTTCAATGCTTTGTCATTCAACGTTCCCACTAACTATACCCTTCTCAATAAATTTTGCATTACCGATTTCAATAATTCATGAACTATTATTTGGATAGTAGAACCTATACCCTTTAGGTTTATTTGAATAAGCAATAAAATTACCATTCCAGACTTTTCATAGTGATTATAGACCCTAGCTTCCGCTTCACTACCGCAAACATGCAGTTGTCATAAACTAGAACTCCTTCTGATCCATAGTTCAAAATGGTTCTTTGGAGCTGCCTTACTAGGAATCATGTTTTATAAATATACAATGGCTTTAAGAGCATACATCCACAATGATTTGGGTGATGAGGAATTATTCATCATACTCCTAATTATATCCATAAGTTTTTTATTACGCCTTTCTGCAACACTATTTTGTTGAGGTGTTGCTTGCATAGTATATTATACACATATGTCATGCTCTTTTAGGAATTTTGCAAATGGACCTGCACATAATCATGATTTGTTATAGTATTCATCAACTCTATCTTAGCTAATCATTTTCAATTTCTTATCTAATTTTTGTTGAACCTTTCTTACGTCCACTTTTAGAGCGTCCACTGCTTGAGATTTTATCTTTCAATGAATAGATAAATCTATAACATGAAAAACCATAGATAAAGGTTATAATATATTTCCTCCACCAAAATATGGAACAACAAAGGGTCTGCATATATGAATATGTATAATTTCAACAAGTTGAGTGCTCTTTGCGGTGCCTTTCTTAGTATGCTTGGTTTGCTTTCAATTAATGCAATCCAAACATATATCGACATTAATTAAATTCAGATTCGAAAGAATATCATTCTTTGCTAATATTTTTAATCTTTCTTTTGATATGTGACCCAAATGTTTATACCATAAAAAAGCAGAACTTTTCATTTAGTGAAAGTGGCACTCTTTTCTACTGAAAATGACACACATCGGCCTTGAGTTCCTTATGAGCATCATTTGGAATTTTAGCAGGTGCTTTCTTTTTCTTAAACTTGTTGGACTTCACTTTAAGTCCATTACAAGCTCCTTGACTAATGAGATTAATGGAATAACCTCCTTGTTTCTTAAGTCTTGACTCCTCTTGAGTAAGCATATCGGACAATTCACTAACATTCCACTTATTCTTAATAGTGTTATTGTTAATTTGGAATGAACCATAGTCAAGAGGCAATGAGTTCAGAATGACCTAACCAAGAAGGTGTCATCCACATTCATCTCCAAGGTCCGAACTCTTGTTGCAATGTTATTCGTCTTGATGATATGATTTTGCATACTACACGACACATAAAACTTCATGGTCGTGAGTTCAGCCATTAGTGTACCAGCGAGACTTATCAGCAGAATGAAGATGTTTTTCCACAAATTCCAAGTATTCCCTGAAATTTTCTGTTTTGGAATAGCACTCTTAATGTAGTTTGCAATAGTCATTCCTATAAACATAAGGCTTAATGTGTTAGATCACTCCCGTGATTTATTAAAAGATTTCTCATCCTCACTGATCTTATCATTAATGGCAGTAGGTTTCACACAAAGTCAATATCCACATCTAAGTAGAACTCGACTTATTCATGTCATTAACAGAAGTTCAATCTATTGAACACAATAACAGACAAAGCATGTAAATGAAGAAGAATAACTTCACGATAGATATACATGCTTACAATATATCGTAATTCTCCTTTGGGACGATACTACAACACAAATCATAATTAAGATGCCAAATTTTTTCTTTAATAGGTAAGCAAATATTATTAATCAAACATATACAAGATCTTTGGATATACAATATATGTTTGACTAAAAATAGTAATTACCTCTTAATTTTCATTATCCGTAGAATGATAGATTCACCTTTACGTAAATTCTTAAATTCTAGCAATAGTGAAAGTCGATTTATGTATTTATTTTTCAGTATAGGTGTTTAATTAACTTTCATAGATAAACGACAATTTTATGAATGCATATTTTTCTTAACCATACTAGTTTGACCACTTTGGTGACTAACAAACTAAATAAATACAAATGCACACATAATATAATAAAATCTTGTGCATGTGAATAATCTTATACATTGTAGTTTTACCATTTGGTAACTAAAAAATTATAGAAATATAATACATAAATCAATTGATCATAAATATGATATGTGTAGAATTGCCTAGTTTGACCATATTGGTGACTAACAAACTATAGAAATACAAATTCATAAATAATATCATAAAATTTAAGCATGTGAATAATTTTATACATTTTAGTTTGACCACTTTTAAGACTAACAAACTATAGAAACATAATTCATGCATTATGTTGAAAAACCAGACCCACTCTCTCTTCGAATACTAAATATCCAAATAAATAATGAATTGTACAATCCAATATGTCAAGTGATCATAAATTTTATGTGTAGACGTTCATATCTCTAGTTTGGCCACTTTGGTGGCTAACAAACTATATTGCACTAACGATACACATATTATTTATTACTTAGTATAACGAACACTTTAATTTATTCCACAATCTAAAACCAAACACATTATTACATTATGAGACAATTAAAATTTTCCAGAATTTGTTAACTTAAGAGTCCAAAACCTTAAATGGCCAAGCACAAAATTACACTAATAAAAAAATTTAATTATAAGTTTAAACATAATTTAACTAACCAAATTAAACTTACAAGAATTTATTTATTTATTTATTTTTAGATTAAACTTAAAGTGTTTTCCGTGCCATGAATAAAATATTAGCTTGTAACAATACTTCAAATAGTTGATGTTAATCGTCTTAAAAAATTTATAAGCTTATTTTTCAAAATTTTAGTCATCAACCAATAATTGATGTACAGTTAGTCTTAAGCACCACAATCACTAGTTAGATGTTACTTACACTTGAGTTGCAAATTTACTAAACAAACTAGGTAACAGACACCCCAGTGAACTGTTGGGCTTTGTGGAGGCTTGTGAGCCGGCCCGACCCATTACTTGTTAGGACCGAAAATAAGCAGGCGTAAACGCGGAAGCTAGCAAAGCAAACCTCGAAAGACCACGAGTAAGAAGACAACGAGAAATATACCAAAAGACACAAAGATTTAACGTGGTTCGGTCAATCGACCTACGTCCACAAAGGAGATGAGCAATCCACTATAAATATGAGAGTACAAAATACAGAGGGAAACAACCTCAACCAATTCACTCGGAATACATGGGAGGTTCACACAAGTGATAAC
>NC_028640.1:21160443-21203082 GCF_001406875.1 Solanum pennellii
CACACGGTAACGGCGGCTACTCCTCCCTGCACACAGTTCTTCACACAAGAACCCTAGGTGACAATTTCTCACAGTTTGTGTTACAATGTTGTTGAAACCTCACTCTGATACCACTTGTTGGGACCGAAAATAAGCAGGCGTAAACGCGGAAGCTAGCAAAGCAAACCTCGAAAGACCACGAGTAAGAAGACAACGAGAAATATACCAAAAGACACAAAGATTTAACGTGGTTCGGTCAATCGACCTACGTCCACAAAGGAGATGAGCAATCCACTATAAATATGAGAGTACAAAATACAGAGGGAAACAACCTCAACCAATTCACTCGGAATACATGGGAGGTTCACACAAGTGATAACCTATCAAGCTTGTGACCCACAAATTTTCTCCCTAACCAAAACTCTCAAAGCCCTTAAGACTACATTGTGAATGCTGATTAAGTTAGGAGGAACATGCCTCTATTTATAGAGTCCTAAACCTTTTCCTACAAGAAAAGGATTAGTCAATCCAAAACCTTTTCCTACAAGGAAAACCTATTTATGGTAAGAAATTTAGGGCAAATAAAACCCAACATGAACAACCTTATTGGAACTCACATTCTATGTTAGAGTAAACCTTAACCACTTGAAACAAAGGATCTTGAGGGTTAAACTAACATAAATAATTGTCCATCTTGAAAACAAGAGAACATACAAAATCTATTTCATAGATTAAGAGGCAGAATCAACAGTCTTCACTACACAATTTTAGGTCTAAGGTCATACTAAATCTTGACAACACTTTTAAAGTGTTGCCTAAAATATTTTTGTGTACGCCTTTAAAGCGTAGCCTTAACTTTAGGTTTTGGCCACGATGACATTAGAAACATTTTTAAATCATGCTCTTTAGTGGTATAGGCTATTCTTACAAGCGTTATCACATCATAATATAATTTGTTATACTTATTTAGGCATTTGACACACTTTGAAGGTGTTCTATGTTTATATTTCTAAAAACAACACTTTACAACTGTAGCATTATTATTTTTCTAAACTATCACTAAAATAGTGTATTCCCTCCAATATATGTAACACTTCGTCCATTTTTTAATTGGACAAAAAAAATTCATAAAAAATAAAAGTATCACGGTGTTGTAAAACTAAAGCAAAATAAGACATATAAAGCAATAAAAATAGGGAGACAAAAAATCAGAGCATTTCTTATTCCTCAAAGTATTCATCAAATCTTCAAGTGTATACAATAGGAAGCCTTATGCCTCTATTTATAGTGTAACACAGAGGCATACAAAAATTTAGTCATGAACATGACATTAACATGAATATAATGGTAAGGTTATGAAAGTGAAAGGCTACAAGAATAATGGTTATAAAGGTGGAGGTTGTGGAGGTTATGGTCATCTTCATTATGAGGAAAGTAGTGGAGGTAATGAATGATTAACTTCTTGGTGTAGTGGACATCTATACTATAATATTTTATAACACTCCCCCTTGGATGTCCATAGATAATATGTTTCGTTAAAACCTTACTAGGAAAAAACGCCGTGGAAAAAATTCTAGTGAAAGAAAAAGAGTACACATAACTTTTAATATTCTTGAATATTGCCTCGTTAAAAACTTTACCAGGAAAATCCATTTGGGATAAAACCATGGTTGAGGAAAAGAGTACAACACATATTTTTCACCCCCTGACTTGATATCTTGTAAATGATGCATTCAAATCTTATATCACAACTTCTCAAATATTGATATTGGTAATCCTTAGTGAATAAGTTTACATAATTATCACTTGAACGAACCTTTGAACGTTTATTTCACCATTTTGTTGAAGATACTGTGTGAAAAAAATCTTTGGTGAAAGATGTTTTGTTTGATCTCATTTGATAGCATCCTCCCATCAATATTATTTTCATATATAGTGGCTGAATTATCCTTTGCCAAAGGAAAATCACATATTGGTTGAATATGGTAGATCATGATTCCAACCAAACACACTCCCGACTTACTTCATAGATTAATATTATTTCTGCATGATTTGAAGAAGTGGTTACTAGTGTGATTCTTTGAAATTTGAAGATATTGTTGTGTCTCTATATGCAAATATTAGTCCATTTGTGATTGAGCTTTATGAAGATCAAATAAATATTTTGCATCTACATAATCAAATTATTTCTGATTCAGGAATTGATCATTTCAATTTTATTAATGTTCGTTTTTTCTTCTGAAAGAAAATCAGACATCTTTTATGTGTTGAGTCACTTGAATTGTTAGTTTCTTGTCATAACTTGAATAATTCTATACCAATCTTTTCACATAACTTTAGTTATGTATATCAAATAATCTTCTAGCATTTGCATAATCAGCAATATGTAAGTGCACCAATTATATTAATACGTGACATTTTTAATTATTTTCATGAGGTTGAAAAGATTCTTTATTTGTGATAAAGCAATCTCAAAATCATTGGGTACTCAATGGAATTACTTTAAGATCTTTTAAATCCTTGAAGGATTTTCATATAACTTTCACTCTCTAGTTAGACATAATAATCAATCATTATGCATATTCAAGTATTTTATCTATTGTCAGACTGAAACAAGTCTTCTTGCATCTAGTACTAGAGAATATATCTATTGAATAAATCCTTTATGCCCCGAGGCACGAACCTTACTTTATATCTTACGGCTATACTTTTACACAATGATTCATTTGTACCCTCACTAACATATATTTTTATTTATGAACTATATGTTTAAAATCATCACTTTTCTAAGTGAAACAAAATATACTTGAATAATGTCAATCATTTATCTGTGCACACTATATGACATATTTGAATTTAAGATCCTCGTAATCAATTATAACATTGAGTGCAACATCATATTAAATATACTGTCGGCGACCATTCTGATATTGATTACAATACGATATAACTTATCGATATCTCTTCATTTTTCATCATTTTCAGGTACATGAATCTTTGCCAAGGTTTTATAAAATGTTATGTCATAGTGCTCTTTCAAAGTGTTTGCCTCATTAGTAATGTCCATTTTGATAATTTTCTCCTCTCTTTTATTAAGGAGTTTTACATTTGGAATCAATTGGTCTATCACTATTCTAGCGTACCATAGACTCTATCCTTCAAGGATATTTATTGGAGAATTTGCAGCTTAATTAAAATATGGGGTCAACAAATACATCTGACAAATTACTTGCAACATTTTGAAAATGAATTATCTCTTGAACTTCAAGTTCATTTTTTTAACGAAGATCTAGATAATTCACCGAACACATAATTTTCAGTTACTACACATATCTCCCCCTAATGTTACGAAATCTAAGATTCACCCTTAACCTCATTTGGGGATCCATCTTGGTGCATGGAGCAGTAAAATCATATGTGCGCACATCAAATTTTTAGATGAAAATTATTTGGTTCCTCATCCTGAACTAATTGTGTTGGGAGAACCTTGTTGGCTTGATGCATACATGTTAAATAAACTCATCTCATATCAAATTTTATTTGAGAGATTTGTTCTAACAATCAATGTCTAGCTATAATTGAAGGCATACAATTTCTGCTAAACCAACCAGCATTATCGACATGACTTTGTAGTTTGGAACTGTGCTCTTAATTTAATAATCTAGCAAACAACCTTACAAACAATAACTTGTAAGTTGATACAAATGCACATGTGGTCATACCATAAATGCATCTATTAAATCATAATAGTAAATGATCCACATGGCAGGTGAACGGGCTCATATTCACCTTTTTATATGTTCCACATAATTTAAGGGGATACAGTCCCAACCTTAGCTGGTACAATGATCATTTTATCATGAGAACAAGCTACAAAGAGAATTATTGAAGAATCTTTTATTTATTCAACATATAGCCATGTAAATTCTCAATTTCTTTTGCTTCACATTTGAATCTGAATGGCCAACCGATTATGCCAACTGATATTTATTCAAGTAAGTTTCTAGTTTACTTTTGCATGTGATTCCATCACCATGTCCATATTTGTATATCACAAACAACAGGAAAAGATGGATAATTTTTTACGTAAATATTTATTACCTACTTTGATTGTAGTAAATTAAAGATATTAAATCTTCCCATAATTTATAGTCTCAATATAATATTTATTTTCAATTCTTTCGAAACATAAAAAGTTTCTTTTGAGACTTACTACAACCCCAATATTATGAATGATTTCATTCCTCCAGATAATAACAAATTAGCCTTTTCGGAACTACAACTCCATCCTTATGGTGACCATCTTTATCAAGGAGAAAATTATTATTATTGTCATGGTTAAAATTATTACATTCAAGATTTATTTCTTGATAACCAATGACAAATTTGTTTTGTCACACAACAATATTTATTTTGGTCATGGACTCAACATTTACAGAAAAGATTTATTTCTTTCTTTTGTCCTCCAATTGTTCATTATAAAACATACCGCAGTATTTTTGTTGTACTCATAGTATATATATGACCAAAATGACCACTTATCTCAAAATATTTTCTTTCAATCTCTCAAACTACTCGTAGTGGTGAGATGTCACATTCATGTGACAATACATGAACATGTTGTTATCCATACAAACACAAGTTACATTTTCTTCAAAAATGGACCATAACCATTTGTAAATGTTTCATAAGTTTTTATTAGAAACTCACTTTCATATTTTTGCATTATATGACTCACCTCAACATCACTTTAAGAGGTCAAATTTACCAAATGTACTACCACTTTGTATTCCTTTATTTTGATGGAGGCTTTAAAAAACTTTTAAAATTGATTGCACCTACAACAATGTGCCTAACTTCTCATATCTCTTTAATGGATAAAAATTACCTTTAGCAATTACTTTCATTTATGAAGGACCATCTGAAGAAACAATGTGTTCAATAACCTTTTATACAATTTTAATGGACAAAATTATCTTCGCATTTGAAGGAACTTCTTAAGAACCCACAATGTTCTTTATTTTAATTACCATAATGATGACCATTAACATTTTACCATGCTCATGTTCATACATTCAACCACTTGTTATTTTTCAGACAAATTAATACACTGCTACCACATTCACATAAGAGAATAGAGCAAATTAATTGGGTAAATTTCATGACTTTCAGTCAAAAGTATAAAACATTATGTTAGTCATCATCTTATCATCACTATAGTGCATTAGGACTTAAATCCAGTGTCTTACCCATATAAAAACACCTTTGGACACAAATCAATGGGACTTGAACCCAACTTCTTATAATCATGGTGCACCAAGACTTTAACTCGATGTCTTACCCTCTTGGTGCGGTCAAATCTGAATTCACCGTCTTAGCCTCAACCAATGCCTTAATAAACCAAATGCATTACCAAAAAAATTTAACTATCGAAAATCATAAATATAATCTGAACTTGACTTAATATACATGAAAAATGAACAAAATCAACTAATTAGAACAACATGTTAAAATCATATAAAAGTCCCAAGTTTAAATAAATTTAAACATTTTAGTAGTCCCTCTCAACATTGTTATAAAAATTATTATAATTTACTAAGCATTTTAGAATAACTACAAAACAAGTTTTGTTAGTACAAATAATATGTTAATAACTCAACAAGTAAATGTTTAGATAAACAAAAATAAAGAGGTGCAAAGTAACCAACAATAATAAGTCAACCAATATGTATATGCCACATTACTCAATAAAACAAGATCATAAAGAACAATTTCTTTACAAACTTTTCACTTACAAAACTAATTTTTTTTTAAATATATAAGTGATCAAATTAAAAAGTTTGCTAAAAGTAAAAGCAACTTGTTGGACTTATATGATTTTGAGATGTTAAGAAAATTAATTATACATAATAAAAATTAAAATATAAAATAAATAATGTAGTAATTTACCTTGAAAGAAAAATAAACACAAATATTTTTAAGTTCTTTATATTTTCTTTGCTTCAATCCTTCAATAGTAGAACAATTGTGCTGATAACGTGTTGTAAAACTAAAGCAAAATAAGACAAGGAATATAAATGATAAAGCAATAGAAATAAAGAGACAAAATATGAAAGCATTTCTTATTCTTCAAATATTCATCAAATCTTTAAGTGCATACTATAGGAAGCCTTATACCTCTATTTATAGTGTAACATAAAGGCATACAAAAATTTAGTCATAAACATGACATTAATATGAATATAATAAAAATGTTATGAAAGTGGAAGGCTACAAGAATAATGGTTATAAAGGTGGAGGTTATGGAGGTTATGGTCATGTTCATAATGAGGAAAATAGTGAAGATATTGGGTGAGTAACTTTTTGGTGTATTGCACATCCAGAGTATAGTTTTTTATAACACACGGTACTTTTTCCCTACTTCAACATAGGATCTTCTCAATTGATTCAACACAAAACCCTATTTCCCTCTCTTTCACATTTCCACCCATAAAACCCTATTTCAACAAAGTACTTGCTCAATCTATCTCACGGTTCTTCTTTGTTCTTCTTTCTACTGATCATTATGTTACTGTACATTTTTCTCTTCTTTGATTCAGTAAATCAATTCTATCAATATACTCATAAGCTCATTGTACGTTAGTGTACCTTTCTCTCTTTTTTGTTGTTAGTGTACGATTCTACAGATCTTTTTATTATAGTTGTTAAAAAATTAGGGATGGTAAGTTTCCGAACTTCTTCTACGCCTTCTTTTGGGAAACTAGAGAAACAATTCGAAGAATTCCGACATTGTTTAGAGGAGTTTGGGAGTATAGGAAGCGGATATGCATTGTTGTGATGGAGATAGATTCAGTCACTCAGACTCATATATGTCAGCCTTCTTCTCGTTCAACTGTCTTTCTAAGCTGAACGAGACATGGGGATATGGGTTCTCTTTTCTCCTTTCTTGTCTCTTAGCTTGTTTTAGTTTGTTGATTGATTTTTTATTGCAGGAGTTTTTCATTCAATTTGCAAAATCACAAGGAAGAGCATGAGTGTTTGAAAAATTGATATGTTTATTTCACAATGAGGTAGCTTTTGCCAATTCCTTGTATAAGCCTATATCAAGATTGAAAAGCAAATAAATTGATGGGAGAATTTCAAAAACAGTCTTTTTTATTAAGTAGTATATATCATCGTGTTTCTAACTGCGATGCCTTTCATAAGTAATGCTGATAATTCTTTTCACTTTTCAAATCTCTAGAGTAGTTGGGTAGTAAAATTATCATCTTTTCTGTATTTGAGCCTTTTTTTCGGTATGACAACATAATGCTCGAAAATCAGCACTGAATTGTATCATAGATGTCTCTGAGATTGTATCAGGATTGATTTGCATCAGATATTGTTGGCATAGCTTCATTAATCATTAACAAATTTTTATGAACTATGACATAGGAAAACTATTTCACTCGGTTATTAGTTCCATAATCACGTTTGTAGTGAAATTATATGTCGACTAGGGAAGAGTTGTTACAATTCATTTACATTTATTTTCAGATTGTTCTATTTGAGTATGAATTTCTTGGTAAGTGCACATCATAATCATTATGTTGAGCATTACCCACCCAATAATGAAATCCTACTTTCTTTGAATGATATCACTGATTTCCTTTATTTAATGGTTGTTGGTATTACGAATTCTGAATACATACACACTCGTGGACATTTTAGACATTAATAGAGTTTTTCTACCAAAGTTATTAGATTCGGCTGAATCTGTAACCGATACTCTAGCTCGGCCCCTACTCGTGATCTCTCGGGGCTGGGTGGGGGTGAGGTAAGATCCAAGTCAACTCCTCTATGATCAGTAATCTGTATTTGTATCAGAAGTTCACAATGTTACATTGTCTTGAATCTTGATTTTGACTTCTTTTGAAATAAGTTTTGTAGGTTGCAACTCTGGCTCCTAGTGTATCGGCAATGCAAGAGCTACATTTTGAAGCACTGATGGTTGGAGCCGTTTTTTGTACATTAAATAAGCGCCATGATTCTGCTATGGTATTGATACTTCTGATGCATTCGGAAACAGAGGTCATATTTGTGGATCAGAAATTGCTTGAAATTTCTCAAGGAGCATTAGCTATCCTGGCTGGAAAGAAACACAATCTGCCTCGTCTTGCTGATCTTTCAAACTGATGAATTCCGTGTTGTTGAACACTAAAACCCTCGTGATCACGATTATGAAAGTCTCCTCAGAAGTGGGAATAGAAGTTTTTCTATAAGATTGTCGAGAACATAATTTGATACTATTATTATTAACCATCGCGACACAAAGGAGTTGTTTACAGAAACAAAGGTGCGTATCTCAATACCATCGCCACTTATTTTCTTCACAAGATGAGTTTGCTCCCTGTTTATCTTTTAAGCATTCCAATGTTTCACTAGAACGATTGGTGCATCATTTGGGGTCTTGAACTGTTGGGTGGCACGAATGTCTGTCTTATAAATGTCTTTCCAAAAGACATTTGAAAACATTTCATTGCACAACTCCTACAATTTCTAGAAATTCAATTTCATTATATTACATATAAATAAGCTTATTGTCAATTTAAGTTGACCAGGTGTTCTGGAAAAATTACACTTTTGTAAATTGAGTTTTGAGATGTTTGTGCTTCCTTTACTTTGATTTTAGATTATCAATGGACATGTATGTGTAAGTTGTTCTGTAGTTTGAGGTATCATGGCCATGAGGAGAAAGCCAATTTTGAAATATTTATATGAAAGTTTGTATATATCTTTAAAGTTGTCTAATTTCACACCGACTGAGAGATGTTTCTCTTGAGGTGAACATATGAGAAACTTCACATTTAAAAGATAGTAAAGATCACACTGGAAAGTTGTTCTATCCAAATTACAACTCCTACAAATTAAAATTGAGATAACAATGTCGTCAGGATTTTGGCAGCCCACTTCTAACATAGGAACTTCACATTTACGTTTTCTTCTACATCAAACAATACATGCCTACATCTTCTGTAGGTGCTCTTTTGATCTGCATGAATTTCATTTCAAATGTTCTCTATTTTTCCCTGCATTCTATTTGGCTTTTTAGTTGTTGTCTTGGAAGTTAACGACGTAAATATTGCAATTCAATAGTTTCTTGGTTGAAAGCCAAAAATGGTTTAGTGCTATATACTTTGGCTGTCACGTTACATTGACACTAACATATTTATTAAGATTATCAGTTCAAAAAAATCTAGACTCCAATACCACATGTAAGATTAAATATTTTAATTCATAATATCAGGAACTTGAACATGATAATCTTAGATATAGATTTTTAAGGAAATATACCTGATGTGAAAGACATCATCAAAAAGAGAAGCAGAAACGTTAGTCGTAAATAGGTTGCTTGAAATTATTATAGAAAATATGTGATAACCCTAATGGATGGAGGGATGACCAATTTGTAGAGGTTATGACTTAATCCGGTACGTCCATCAAATAGAAAATCTAATACCTGATGGTCGTACCATACTAAGTCATAACATCTATGAATTGGTCCTCCCGCAACCGATTAGGGTTATCACATATTCTCTACAATAATTTCATTATTGACGGTTGTGGTAACATGAAGTTAGGGCAAGGAGGTAGAAACAAATTTACGACTAACGCTTCCGCTTATACATGTGATGACGATCAGTATAAGGTATGTGCCCCTAACAATCTCTATGTAAGATTATCGTGTTTAAGATCCTGATATTATATATTAAAGTATTTAATCTTACATGATGCATCTCTTACTTTGTCCACAATCTATTATGCGTGAACTAATCCATCTTGTCGATGCCTTCAAGGTCCATCACTGGAAAAGTGAAGTTGTAGAACACTCTCGGAAATTAGAACCTTCTAAACATTATTATAGTTACGAAGGACGCTACAACTATTATAAATAATGTAAAGTCATATTTTAATATGAATAGAGTAAAGATGAAACATCATTAAAACATAAAGTAAAATAAAATTAAAACAAATCACGAATTTATAATCCAAAATGAGCACCAAATTAGTGATGTGTAGCCATAATTCAGATTCAGCCTTTACTCCCACTGATTTTTATTGGATGCGGCAACAATAAGTTTTGGATGGGTGAAGAAGTTTTATATGCTATCACTACAGCCAATTTCACGCATGGGTAATGAATATTTAGTCAAAAAATTAACAAATTTAATATAAAATCTCATTTAACACCAATTCTGGCAGTGTAGAGTGAAGGTTGAAGATCATTTATAATTTGTTGTCATCATCTAAGTGTAGTTGATGTCCTAAGAATCAACATTATCAAAATAATTATAACTTTCTCTCACACAAACACATATAAGGAGTAAAAGAACATTTCCAGTGGAGATTAAGATTATTTAAGATTAGAGTCTAATCAAATACTTGTCCGAACATCATGTGTGGTTCTCTTCTACTATATTCTCTTTGTGTTGGTAACAGACCGACCATCCATGAACACTAACACAAACTTAAAGTATGTAAATATTAATTTGTAATGGAAGTAGTAAAGTCTTTGAAAGGGTAAAGCCTCAAATCCAATTTAAAAGGTTTATATTAATTGAAGAATTATTATACCTACTGAATTGCATGTTTGTGGGCTTCTATAACTAGATAAAATATCTAGAAATCATGATCAAGAAATCGGTCAATTCATGATTCTTCATGTCACGACTCAAACCTACACCCTAAACATGGACAACACTCGACAACCATTGTCGGTCCCCAAGAGAATTCTCATCCTGTCTAACTACAAGCAAAAGAATAACTTAAACATACATAAAAATCAATTGAAAGACATTCTAAATCAACAATGTATTAAATCTCAACTGTTTGAATATACCGAGTATTAAACATTAAATTTAAAGAAAACTTCTAAAAATGAAAACTCTCCAAAACTCTCTATCTATAAGGCTCTGTTGTACAAGTGGATCCACATATATTTTTTGGGGTATAGAACACTTCAACTAAGTGGATCAACTAAGATTTGTTGCAAGGAACTTACGATTTATCTAAAAATTATAATCTTGTATCCATGTTGGCATACATGGTTTATGAGGAATGTGAGTTGTCAGGACTCATCTCCATATCATTGCTTTATACTACTCCCAACAATATGTACTCACGCTTAATGTTTGAAAATATACTCTTCCTCAAATATGAGATAATTGCTCAAAGTGTCCTTTTTAAAGAGGTAACTTCTTTAAAATATAGTTGAACTCATAAGTTATTTTTCTAAATCAGAGTTTTTTTTTTCTCAGTGTAAAAACTGATACCTTTAGAAATACTTAGTTACCTAATACTCTTTCTCAACTCATATTTGAAATCTCTTTCTAAAAAATATATCAAAATCATATCCTGATATAATAGTTGATGACTCGGGAAGTCATATTGAATAAACATTGATGTATATTTAGATACCATATTGTTTAAACATTAATGACATTCTAATCATGTTTTTAGAAACTCTTTCTCAAAAATACATCTTTACTTCCTCAAAAACACTTTTTAAAATAAAAACGTTGCTTTAAAAGACTCTCAGAAATTAAAACTCAAAATAGGGTTCGTGCTTAATTTAAGACATGGACAAATCAAACTCAAGGATCCCAATAACAATATAGAAAAGTCAATACTTGGAACTCAGGACTCCAATCTCAATGACACTACTCATCTCAAGTATACTCAATTAATAGGATTTATGATGAAACGTAGACAAGAAAATTCTTCCGAAATCTCCCTCCTAAACTTCCAAAATGGAGAAGAAAGTGAAATGGAAGAAAGGGGCTGATTTTAGCAATTAATTGAATAACTGATAACGAGTTAACTATGTTCACCGTCAGCAAAATTCACTCCCTAAACTTATTAAGGTCTACAAATGGACCCTCAGATACGTTTGAGACTCGATAAAAATAAATCAAACATGCTATCCTACTAAATTCGACAATTTGATTCAATGGAATCGTCGGATGTCTGGAAAAAGATTGTTTTGACAGAAATACCCTTGTAGACCTCTCTTTAGGCCTTAAGCACAACTTAATCGCTTGAACACCCAATTCTCAACCTAAGGCCAAGAAAACCTTACCAACCACTCTACTTGCTCAAACATGACGTTCCGGATATGATGAAACTAACAGGATTCCCATCAAATGCTCAAAACTCAAAATGTTGACCAAACTCAACCTATCATGAACTATCAACTCAACGAGAGTCAAACACACTCGATCGCATTGGGGACTACACCAATTATCCTAGAAACACAAACTAAGCATGAAATTCTACAAGGAAGGGAATAATGGTCATTTGACAATTAAAAACATAATTACAAACAATAAGACATTACAAGTAGATCTCCTATGAATTTTGGATCCATTATAGTCTGCATCTATAGATTATCCAACACAAGTATGATTGTGATTGTTGTACAACAGGCTAGGTCCAAGGACCCCTTTCAATGTAACATAGAATTTTATGTCAAGGCTTCCCAATGTTTGATCTTAGGCCCAAAAATGAATTGGCTAACAACACTTACTACAAAAGCAATATGCAGATGAATCACATTAAGGTAGTTTGATTTTTCCAAAATGTTTTTTATATTTATTAGGATCATTAAAAGGAACAGTAGCATCTTTCATAAAATACACGTTGGGAACCATTGGGTACTGCAAGATTTGACTGCCAACTTTCATATGTCTACAAATCGGAGAAGGGTCTAAAATACCCTTATAGTATTAGAATTGGTACAAAAATACCCCTCGTTTATCTTTTGGCCTTAAAATACTCTTGGGGTTAACCTTTAGGGACCTATTTTGCCCTTTTGGCTAACAGACTACTAAGTCAATATATTTAATTATTTCATTTATTACGTGGCATGTTGTAATTGGTTAAAAATTTCATTAATTAAAATCTAATTAGTTTGACCCAAACCACCCGGGTCGACCCGACCCATCTTTCAAAATACCCAACTCATCCAAATAAAATATTTATTACCCATTTCTTTTTTTAAAAAAAACCCTAAACATTTTCCCCAACATCATCAGTTCTTGGAGATCTCTTGGCTACTCCTAGCTTTGTTGCTTCTTCAAGTCAACAGAGTAGCCAACCTGATGGTCCGTCAAAATCAAAGAAAATTGAAAAGAACCCTACTGGACCTTCAAAGTCAAAGAGAAAAATAATTGTTGATGAATCTGAGGATGGGCAACATGTTGAACCTTCAAGTGCAGTTGCTGATGAGGATGGAGATGAGCATGAAAGTGAAGACTAGAAGACTATTCTAAAGCCAAAGGCAATTTCCGAAGCTAGGACTAGGCTTCAAGCTAAAAAGATGCAGATTCGACCAACTGGTACCAGGAGGATTGACTTCAAAGGAGATGAGAATGGTGTGAGCATTCCAACTAATCTACCATACTCACCAATAAAATTGGCATGGAAAGGAAAAGAAGCTACGACTTCAGATCATTTGACAATTGAAAAGGAGAAAAGAATTGGCAAATTGAAGGCAAAGAGGGGTAGGAAGAAGTAGTTGCATTATGAAGTTTTTTTTTGTTTTCTGGTGTTTTGTTATGGCATGATGAAACTTAAATATTTTGACTTTTTTTATGTTACTATGTCTTGAACAAGTGTCTGTAAGTTTTTGTGGGTTCAAAATATATGACAATGCCATTATCACTTATCTGTGGAGTTGTTGTATTTTGTTTTTCAGTTGCATTATGTATGTTGTTTGATGGTAGTCTTAACAAATCTTGTGAGTTGTGAATCCCTGGTGATATTTCTTTTTAACTAGATTGAGTTGTAAGATTTTGCAGATTACACTTTTTGCTATAAAATTGGCAGATTGTAAATTCCTGTAAAAATTTACAGTTTGCAAATTGATCTTAAAACTGCAGATTGCATTTTGCTGTAAAAATTTGCAGATTGATGTAAAAATTTGCTAATTGTATTTTGCTGTAAAAATTTACAGATTACAAATTGATGTGTAATAGCTGTAAAAATTTGAAGATTGCAGATTTTTATAAAAATTTGCACACTGCATTTTGCTGTTAAAAATTACAGATTGCATGTTGCTGTAAATAATTGCAGTTTGCCATATGTGAATTGCTGTAAAATGCAGATTGCTAAATGGTAAAATGCAGATTGCAAAGAGTTTTTCCATTACAATCAAGAGATTAACACGATTACTAACAAATTTCCACAAGCAAAACACATTACATTAGTTGTAACCTGCAGATTGCTAACATTACATCAAAACACAAATGACTACACCACACTACTATAGACCGACTACACACTAGTAGAACAGAGCTACACCAAACATGATATTCTGTACACAATGCTCATCATCACCAACAAGAGAGGAAGAAAATCACGAACAAGATCACATTTACGCGAATGATGAATCTTCCATGCTGAAAGGTTTCTCCTGAATGGCTTACTATAGTGATATTAACTTGACATTTTTTCTCATGGACAAGGTAAATATTGGTGGATGTATGTATGTATGTACGTTCGAGATCAGCAGTTAGTATCCCACATTCTTTAGCAATGGCTTTGGCTGTCTTAATACTGTCACCAGTGACCATTCGCACAGTAATTCCAGCAGCTAAACATGTTTTTACTGCATTTTTAACTCCAGGGCGAACTGGATCTTTAATCCCGACCACAACAACCAATGTGTAGCCACTATCAGGAATACTATCATTTTCATAACCATCCTCAATGTCTTTGTAAGCCAAGCAAAGGGTACGCAAGGCTTCACCAGTGAAGTCATTAATGACATCCATAATATTTCTTGTTCGGTTATCTGTCAAATGAACAATTTCACCATTAAGATCAATAAACCTGTCACACATTTTAAAGATTAGCTCGGCTGCACCCTTGCAGAAAGCTCGGTTGTTTCCATCTGGGAGCGCAATAAGCACAGACATCTTTTTCTTTTCCGAATTGAAAGGCTCAACCTTCAGCAGTTTACAGCCCCTTCTTTGCTTGTCAATATCACCACAAGAAGCAATCCATATTCTAATATTGCTGATTCTGATGGTGTACCGAGAATAGATTTCTTTCCGCCCTTATCCTTAACAACCTCTGCTACCGTATTGTGAAATATTGCCTGCAGAAGTAATGTCATTTCATTTTCACGTATATTCAAAGTTATTGCATCCCGACCTGCATCAGTTTCTACCTTTTTCGTTTTTTCACAAATCCATATCTTGTTAACTACCATTCGATTTGTTGTTAGTGTTCCTGTCTTATCTGTGCAGATGCAAGTAGCTGATCCCATCGTCCCACATGCGGAAAGATGTCTCACCAATGCCTTGTTATCCATTAGCTTTTTCATTGCAAACGCAAGACTCAATGTCACTGCCAGAGGCAGTCCTTCTGGAACCGCAACAACAATTATAGTTACTGCTGTCACAAAGTAATTCAGAAGAGTCATTGCATCACCAGAAAACCATTTCATGAGCTCATGGTGAAGTACTTTCTCCACAAGAAATCTAACAGTCAATACCATAAACGTCAGCAGAGCAAATGCCAATCCGATCTTTCCAATAATGGTAGCAACACCACTCAACTTAACTTGCAGAGGTGTCTCGTCTTCTACGCCATGTGCTAATCTCTCCATCAGCTTACCCCATTCAGTTTTCATTCCAACAGTTGTAATTAACATCTTAGCTGAACCATCTTGCACTTTGGTTCCCGATAGAATAAAAAGTCTTCCTTCATATATGCTTATTGGCGCACTCTCACCAGACATGCTTGATTGATCAATTAACAAGTTGTATCCAAATATGAATATTCCATCTGCAGGAAACAGATCACCGATAGATAAATGAACTACATCACCAACCACCAAGTCATAAATCGGAACCTTTTGCCTGGATCCATCTCTTGTGACCTGGATAAGTATCTTTTTCTTCTCCTTATCCAAATCCCTGAACTGCAACGACTGCCTATAATCACTAATTGCAGTAACAACGACTACCAATAATATACTAAGCAGAACACCTAGTCCATCGTACGTTCCTTTTGGCCAGCCTTCCGTGGCAAATCCCACACTAATGGAGACAACAGCACAAACCATGAGGATAATGAGAGTGATATCCTGCAAAGCCTCCCAGAAAACTTAACAAATCTGATGAAGAGGATGAACTCCAAGAGAGCTCCAAGAACTGATGATGTTGGAGGAAATGTTTAGGGTTTTTTTAAAAAAGAAATGGGTAATGGATATTTTATTTGGATGGGTTGGGTATTTTGAAAGATGGGTCGGGTCGATCCGGGTGGATAGGGTGGTTTGGGCCAAACTAATTAGATTTTAATTAATTAAATTTTTAACCAATTACAACATGCCACGTAATAAATGAAATAATTAAATATATTGACTTAGTAATCTGTTAGTCAAAAGGGCAAAATAGGTCCCTAAAGGTTAACCCAAAGGGTATTTTAAGGCCAAAAGATAAACGAGGGGTATTTTTGTACCAATTCTAATACTATAAGGGTATTTTAGACCCTTCTCCGGTCTACAAATAGGTCAAGAATAGAGATAAGAAATATTCCCTTCTTTGTTCTATTAACTTTTACTTCAAAAAAGTATCTTAACTGTCCTAAGTCTTTCATACTAAATTTAGAATATAGGAAAGATATCGTATAATCATGTAGCACCTAAGAGTTGTAAAAGAAGGAAAATAATTTTCTGGATTGCAAGTTGTGTCTATGGTTCCCATATAAGGATAGTTGAAGCTTCTATGGGTCGTAGATGGAAACTGTACGAATGAGGAAATAAATTTTAGAAATCAACTCTCAGTAACCTTTTTATGGTTCACCAGGGTGGCCCGTCATTCCTTGTACGAGTCGTAGATAGTTCTTGCATGTGAGTTTTAGACTTGGTTATATTTTAAGGGTCAAAGTCGGGTATTCTGCGGTTGGTTTCTATGGACCGTAGGAAAGACCTACATACATAGAAATGGTACGTTAAAAAGATAGTGAATTATGTTCCCACTACTAGGTGAATGATTTACTTTTATGGAGAATAAAAGGCATACAATCCATATGTAGGTCGGAATCGTAGGCTGAACTCTGACATTATTTATATGGTCTTTTCTCTAATTGTTTTAAATCGAAAATATGTCTTTTTTCCTTTTACCTAGGCCCCACAGAAATGTTTTAAGCCCCAAATAAACCATTTTTAACTCAATCTCCTAAATTTTCTAAAGCTCACCAAGTCATCCTCTCAAATTCATTTAAGATTAAGGAAGATCTAGGAGTCCATCCATGTTTTCAATCCTCCATTATTCTTGGCCATTTCGAATTAAGGAATGTGAGCATTCACCTATTTAGTACTTTCCTCCATGGGGTTAAATGTTTTCAAATTCTCCTTGTCATTTCATTGACTCTAGTTAGGGTTTCAATTCAATCTCATGGGTTTTATTCAATTATGAATGATTATTGATAATTAAGGTGTCTAACACATGATTCAATGTTAGTACATGATATATAGTTTAAATTATGTTGACCCCTGCCTAAATTATTATTTTTCAACTATGAAGCTACGATGAACTCATAGACCTATGAATTATGAAATTTATGAAGATATAAGTGTCTTTCTACAGTTATTATAAATGAATTTTATGATGTTTTGAAAGGAAAGTATCAATGCTATCGTAAGAGGTTTTTTCACATATTATTATTATCATGATTGTGAAAGATATTTCTCACATGAATTCACTTTGATGAAATTAAAGGTTTTTTCATCTATGTTGAATTTTTTTTTAAAGGAGATATTATATACATTTGTTTTGAAATATGTGGATTGGTATTGATCACTGCATTTTCTATTAAAACTTATATTTGACTTATTATGTAGTCCATTAGGATTTAGACTTAGCACCGAGAGAGCTTTGAGGTGGAGGTTCAAATAGGGTAGGCATTAGCAGCAATCTCTAGTACCAAAGTATGTGCTCCCGTATGATTCACAAAACTAATACTGGATCCACTTTAGCAAAACATGATATGTACGGATTCTACCGTGGAAAGTAGTTTCCCCTTCTCCCGGTATGAGGAATATACCAGATTACATGATATATCACTCATGAACTTTTTGTCGGTTAAAGGCTAATTCAATAAAATTGACTATATTTTTGTCAAAGTTTTTCTTGTGTCTTTTATTCCTAATGCATTGACTATATCTTATAATTTCCATGTTTTATATCTTTATGTTAAGAGTTCCCATTATTGATCATATCTACATGTTCTAAACCATTTATACTATCAGGTTTATCTTGATTCAAATTTCCCAATACTTAATACATTTCATGTACTAATATATACTTCTGCCTACATTATCTCATGAACGAGGGTACGACATTCCTTCTCCGCACACTCGTGTCTAGACATCCCCTGGGTGCTTAAGTTAATTGGTGAGTCCTAATTATCAAGGGACTGAGACATAATATATCTTTTGTCTTTTCATTTCAAACTTTTAAATAATGTATGAGTTACGACCTAATCTCTTTCCTCATGGTGTATTAGATGGCTTTGAGGCTTATGTTATACTTCTGCTTTGTTAAACTTTTGCTATATAGTGTATATTCTAGGTGTCTTATGTAGGGCCTCTTGGGGTATTATGCGACATGTTACACCTAGCGTGTATTCTTAGGTGGTCAAAAACTTGCTATTAAGAAAACAAGGTTTAGAATGGTCCTAGAATGTCTTATAAGTCACGTCGAATAAAGACTTATTTAAAAATATGAAAGGAGACACATTTATGAATAGGAATCTATATGATGTTTAGTAAATTCTGCTTCTTTCATCATTCTAAATTCTTGCAGTTGAGTTATCTATAAATGTATCACTCATAATAC
Organism: Solanum pennellii; assembly: GCF_001406875.1. Taxonomy (NCBI): domain Eukaryota; kingdom Viridiplantae; phylum Streptophyta; class Magnoliopsida; order Solanales; family Solanaceae; genus Solanum; species Solanum pennellii. Next base: position 21,179,310 of record NC_028640.1, read on the forward strand.
TTATCTAATACTTTCAAGATATGGATCCTCGAGACCTTAATTTTAGGAGGAGTATAAATGAGAATGTGGAACGAGAATCTCCTCAAAAAGTTCCTCAAGTTTTTGTTGAGCTTTTAGGCGGACAAGTGACTAATGTGAAGTTTCAAGCTTCTCTTCAAGTGTTATCTCAAGCTAATAGGGAGGTTATGGTCCCTTTTAACTCAAATGTGGGTATGACATGATTCTCACATCCAAGGTAGAGGAAGCTCAAGAGCTCATTGATGAGGTCTAAAAGGTGTTGATTATCATGGGAATGACGGCGTTTGAAAAGGTGGAATTTTCATCATATCAACGTAAGGGTGTTGCTCAAATTGTGTCCAACTGATGGAAGGAAGAGAGTACAATTGATGTGGGTCCTCTTGATTTGGAAAAATTTAACGTTGCTGTCCTTTATAGGTTATTTTCCCTCGAGATGAGGGAGGCAAAGGTACTTGATTTCATCTACCTTTGTAAAAGAAATATGAGTGGGAAGGAGTATGTGTTGAAGTTCATGCATGATATTAGATATGCTCCAATAATGGTTGTCAATCCTAGGGCAAGGATGATCAAGTTTGTTTTGAGATATCTCATATGGTGCTTAAAAAGTGTTGTACCTCCATGATCATCAATGAATTGGACATTTCTTATATAATGGTTCATGCTCAATAAGTTGAAGAGGAGAATCTTAAGGAAAGGTTTAGGGTGGTAAAGAGGGCAAAGACTAGAGATGGTGACTTTTCACATTCAAAGTCCGATGGACATGATAATTCTAAGTTCCAATAATGGTTTTCCAGACAAGGTTCCTCAAATTTTTTGGCTCCTAAGTTTTAAAAATAAAATATTTCTAATCCTAAGATTCAAGAAGAAAATAGTGGTGGAAATGGATTTTCGTTTCGCACATGCCAAAAGTGTTGTAAGAGTCATATGAAAAAATGATTTATTGCTACAGATAATTTCTATGGTTGTGGTAAAAGTTTTCACTGGTTCAGGTATTTACCATATATAAATGACAAAGTAAATGATGGTAGGCAAGATCCACGTAGTTGATTGGGTTCAAGTTCTCCAAAGCAAAATTGGTTCTATGCACTTCAGAATTGTCATGATCAAGAGGGTAATCCCGATAATGTTACCGATATGTTGAATGTCATTCATCATGATATTTATTTCTTGCTTGATCCCGATGCTACCTTATCTTTCATGGCGCCTAAGAGGCTATGAGATTTGATGTTCTTCTAGATATTATGTTAGACCTTTTTTTGTATCTACACTTATTGGTGAATCTAATGTGGCTAAGAGAGTCTATTTAAATTGTGTCTTCTCCTTATCCCATAGATTCGCCCATGTTGATCTAATCAAGCTTGATATGTTAGACTTTAATGTTATTCTTCGAATAGATTAGATCCATTCTTGTTAAGAATTTATTGATTGTAGAACCCGAGGGGTTAGGTTAGCACAAAAATTACCTCCTTAATTAAAAGAAATTTCCAGCACAATTTGACATAAACAAAAGAATTAACAAGGAATGAACCCCACATCCAAGGATTATTATGACAAAATTCAGCTTTGTACAAAGCAAGCACATTCAATATGTCAACAATTCCACAAACATGTGGACCCCACAAGAGTTAAAATCCAAGCCACAAAGTGATAAAGGACATGATATCAAGATTTTCCAGCACTCAACATAAGAAGATATACATGCAACAAAGCTACATGTGCAGCTACGTGGTCACGAAAAATATTTATCAGATATGTGTAATAGTTAGTAGTTATATGTAAAAATAATAGTGTATATTAGTATGTGCAAACGTGTAAAATAGATAGCATAATAAGTTAGATTAGTCAGCTCTTTTGAGACCTATTTTAGGCTTTCAACTTGTATCACTAGAGGACATTCAAAATCTTACTGACTTTGAAAACCTCTCTACAATTCTCTCCATTTCCCTATATTTTCCATTCTACCATCCATGTTATCTCTCTTTCCCTATCAATAAAAGGTTTTTATTGGAAGTATTCTCTACTTATTTTATTTTAAAGTTTTAAATTTAAAAATTGTTTACTACTTTTGTTGTCCTCTTTGTTTAAGTTTTCTTAAAGTTTTTCTTTAAGTTTTTGCTCCCTTGCGTTAATCTGCCCAAATTTCCTTTGGATTCTATCTCGGAACTCGGTCCATCACCTCCGTTGGTAAATCGCTAAAATTAAAAATGATCTACAAAATTGGATTATTCCTAAAGAACACTTTAAAAAGGTTTATAAAATAGGATACTTTAATTTTCTTAGAAATTGTAATATTAAGAGTTGTGAGTCTACCATTGCTATTAATAAAAATATTGAAACTATTAGATTATTAGCAACCAATTATATTAATAAATATAAGAGGAATTATAAATTTCTTCACATAAGACTTGTCCAGGTAGCAGTCAAACCATTATATAGATTGAGTTTAGATGTACCCATATATCTTCTTTTAAGAGACAATAGATTATTAAATTTTGATGATTCATTATTAGCAGTACTACAAAGTAACCTTGCAATGGCTCGGTATACTTTAATTGTTATCGTAATTATTCAAGATATCAATCATCAAAACATAATTGATACATTAACTTTAAATGTTAAAACAAAAAATATGAACAGTAAAGCTAATACTAGAGAAATAGCTATAATATATAGGGTATATTATAGATTAATGAAAACTATCTTAGCCCCTAGGTCTAAAATGATAACTAATAAAGGAGTTACCATGATCATGGAAACAAATCATAACCATAATAATACCTTTGTCCCAAAATGATAAAATGCGATGAGGTATTAACAAAAGATGATTGGCATGTTGGCTCCATAACGGAGCCAGAAATTAAAGAAGAGAATCCACATATTGAACAACTAATACAATTTCAAGATTGATCAATAGATTTAAAATTTGTGAGATCCCAATGTTATGACATATCCTCATTACTTATTTCACTGGTATGTGAGGATGCAGTGTTTACTAATTTCATTATCTTTTCATGATTGGTAGTTTTGCCAAGACTTGATAAGACTTCTTCGATCCTTATTTTTAATTCTTTTTTTGAAACATAGCATTTCCTTTGTGATGAAGAGTCGATAACTACCTGTCATCGTGATCTTTCAGAGTCCATCCTTTAATCTTGATAGTCTTGCTTAGATACTTGATCCTTTCAATTTCATGATCTTTCGGAGTCCATCCTTTAATCTTGATAGTCTTGCTTAGATACTTGATCCTTTCAATTTCATGAATATCAAAGGATCAACTAATAATATAAGATATCCTTTAGGAAATAAAGAACTTACACCCTTTAATATTTTCCGGGAGTGTAGTGATATTTTATTCTGCCTGGAACTTCTCAAATTGCATTAAGACTTGTGGTGATAATACCTTTTTATTTCATCTGAACTGGCTCCACCATTCATGAAACCACCGAGGGATCATTGCGCTTTTTATATCCTATGAATATTTAATGAACCAAGTATGAGTATTTGGCCAGAGATATATAAAATTATACCAAGTCGGCTTGTAATCATACCAATTATACGTCTGAGGACGACAAGATGTTGATAATAGAATGGGGCTATGTAGATGATCTACAAACCACTCATATGGACTTAATATTCTTTTAATTGTAAATCTTGAAAATTGAATACTTTCTGGATCATTCTTATTTGCTAATTTATGCTCAATCTTCACTTAATCAATATCTATTAATATAAACGCATAATACCTTCGGGTTTTAAGTGAATCCTCAGTTTTCACATAATTCTGATTTGTGTAACATGGTTTAAGGAGGTCGGGCACTCCAAAGCATTCATATTCTTTATAAATGCCATGATAGGCAGTACCTGCAAAACTGTAACAGGAAAATACTTTTTATCTGACTGAGTAACTTTTTCATTATTTTTTATCGGGGTAGTTGGAACTACCGCCTGTTCGTATGTTTCTTGTGGTTTCATTTCATAACTATCTATTTATTGGTCAAAAATAGATGTTGATGATGGCATATTTACTGATAAGGAGTTGGTTTTTTGAAGGTTTGGAAATTCCGCCAGGACTGAGTAGCGATTCTCTAATTTTTTATCGCCCTCTTTAAAGGTTTTTTTTCTTTTTAGTTTCTGGTTCGACGAGCTATTGTGGGAGCCTCCGGGGCCTTATTCCCGTTACTTCTGGTCTCGTTGTTTCCCTGTAAAATTCTCTTGTCAAAAAGTGGGATAGAGAATTATTTTTTGCTTTTATAAATTCAATTTCAAAATCAAAGCTATATAATAAAGCTTGACATCTGGCAAATATTTGTTTAAAAACCATATTTTTAACATCCTTTTTCAAAACATCTTTTGCTGCTATGAAGTCGACTCTTCATAAAAATTCTTTATTAATTAAATCATTTTGAAATTTGGTAATACATAGTACTATAGCTAAAAAAAAATTAATAGTACTATAATTTTTTTGAGTATCATTCCAAACTCCTGAGTTAAATCTCACTAATTGTTCAGTGGATCATATGGAATTTTTTTGTATAAGTATGTCTCCATACCATATATCAGAGGCATCTGTTTCTACTATCATAAGGGTCTCTGAGTGTGGTATACCTAGATATGGGAGTTTTTGGACTATTAGTTTTATTTTTTTGACAGCACTAGTGTGGTCTAATCCCTATGGATCTGGATTCTTTTTAAGGCGCCGATAAAGAGGCTTACAAACTTGTCTAATATTAGGAATAAAGTCATCAACATAATTTAGACTTCCTAAAAATCTCTGGAGTTGTTTTGTCTATTAATTCATCTGAAAATTTGGATGAGAACTCTATGGATCTACAAATGGGTTTATAGGTTCCTTGATATTAATCATGGTCAAGGAATCTAATGGAAGTTTGGAATAATTTAATCTTTTTAGCACTTGTTACTAGATAATTTTTCTTAACAACCTTTAAAAAGGTGTGAAACTGTTTAAAGTTTTGATCAATATCTTTCGAATATAACAACACAACATCTATGTAGACTATAGAAATATGACAATATTGATTAAATATATTATTCATGATATTTTGAAACATAAATGAAGCATTTTTTTAGTCCAAAAGGCATTACATCCATTCGTATTGTCCAAAAGGAACATTAAAGGTTGTTTTATATTTCTCTTTTTCGGCGATTTGTATCTGCCAAAATCCTGATTTCATGTCAAACTTACTATAAATATCAGCTTTGTAATTTCTCTTAAGAAGATCAGGTTTGTTAGGTATGGGATACCTAATCCATTTTAATATGTTATTAAGGGGCTTATAATTGATAATTATCCTTGGGGTACCTCTTTCCTTATCGTCACTATTATTAACATAAAAGGCCGAGCAACTCCAAGGTGACTTGGATGGTCTAATAATATTTTTAGCAAGCAATTAATAAAACTCTTTTTAAAAATATTCTATTAATTTTGCGTTCATTTGAATGGGTCTCTCCTTAGTGGCGACTACCTTTTCGTCGAATCCCTCAATATAAGATAATTCGACAACTTGTTTTTTCCTTTCCAAAAAAGCATTAGGAAAATCAGAACAAACTTCTCCTTCTTTTTCATATTGTAAGACTTTAATTTTAGCTTCTACTTCGGATTTTTTAAAGAGGATTGATTTTTTTTTATGTTGATATCTTCTTTTAAAATTAATTTGTTGTGAGAGTAAATTTATTCTAAAGATATTTTTATTTTTATATGGTCACCTTCCCTTTTTTATATACTATTTATATATAGGAAGATAATCCTTTTTCCTTAGATAGTGTTGTAAATTCCATCTAGGGTAGTCGTATGCGGTTTTAATTGTAATATAAAGGGAGTGCCTAGAATTGTTTCTTCATATATGTCTTTATTTATTACAAAATCATTTATGAATAAAATTCCATCGTTAAATATATGTCCTTTGTGGAATTTATAATTTATTTTAAGTCTTTCTCCTGTTTCGGAGAATAATCGAGTAGTACTTTTTTCAAGATACTTAGTTGGGATAATTTTTTGAACGATTCAATTTTGATCTGCATCAGTATTTAATAAAATAATTTTTTTGATAGAATATTTTTTTATTAATAACTAAAGTAATGGGTATATGATAGCTATGGCTTTAACTATTGCAATAGTATTGACTCCTGAATTTATTTATTGAGTCATTTCTAACGGTTCTAATTCTGATTATAAACTTTGACTTTTGGTGGATATTTCTTCTGAAGTGTTAAGTTTTTATTTGATTTTTTTTTACTTTATTTCTTTACATGTATTAATTCTGTTTGAAGATCTTGAAGGGTTGTTTCAGAATTTTGTTCTCTATTAGTCATACTAAAGTGTTTAACAATATGATTATTTATTTGTTAATTAAGAATTATATCCTTTAGTGCTCTCAAATATTTTTTCTTCCAGTCTTGATCTTTGATATGCTCAATTTTATCAAAGAAAAATTCTTTATTACTACTACTAATGACATTAGTGGAGAGGTTTTGATAGGTGCAATCTGCACCCTCACTGTATGTTGAATTATTACTTTCAGAATTATCTTTTATATCACGTTTGTTATCTCTACTATAATTTCTTTGGAAGTAGTGTGATTTTTTTTAAGAATTAAGTATAATTTATTAATAATATTATCTTCTAGTCCTAACCTATTTATCGTATCCTTCTTTTTATTAGGGTCCTGATTATAATTAGCATGGTGTCCGTGTTTTCCACAGTTCCAACACACATTAATGTTTTTTATTAACTAATCTATATTTTCTTTTGTAATACTACTGTTCATCATGTTTATCGTTATAATTTTTACGACTATGTTTAGCCCTTGTAATTAAATTTTAAGTTTATACTTGTTTCTAATCTAGTAATATTTATAAAACTTATGAGATTACCATAGGTTAATTCCTTATAAGGTATTTTTCTTTTACACTTATCCTTTAATGTGCTGGTAAATCCAGGTGTAATTATAGTAGGTAATTTCATTTCATATGTCGTAATGGTTATTCCCATTTCATTTTAAATTTGATACTCTATGAGTCCATCAATATTCCATTCAGCTAATTCTTTTTCCGAATGTCAAGTATATGATAGACTCTCATTTTCTTCGTATTGCATATCCCGAAAAGATTAATTATTTTTTTTAGGATAATTAGAGATTATTTTATTAATATTATTATCATTGCTTTTGAATAAAGGATTAGTAATTTTTAATTGGGATTTTAGTTTTTTTTTTATTAATAAGAATATTTGTGATTTCAAACTTTTCTTGGAACTCCAGGAATTTAATATTAGAAAATTCTGGTAGCTTAAATATTGGATGAGTTTCTAGATTTTTAGTTTTATCATTGTAGGAAGGACTTTTTTTACTTTCTTTAGTGTTGATTATATTTATTTGAAAATGTATGGTAGTAACAATTCTACCATTTGTGGTTAGACTAATTTCTTCTAAAGGAGGAATTTTATATTCAACTACCTTATTATTAGTAGTATACCATTTATCAATAAGTATTTCTAACGACTCATTTTGGTCGTATAATTTTCCTCTATATTCAAACCATTTTAAAAAATCTATATTAAATTTTAACCTTCGCATATCACTAAAACATTTATTTCTAAAAGTTGGTCTTTCTGATAGAGAATATCGTTGTATATACCGTTGTTTTTCAATAGAGTTTTCTAGACTAGTCCAAAACTTATTTAAATAATTCAAAAATGATTCAAAAGGTTCATCTAAATGAATCATGTCAATACAATTTTTAAATCTTTTAATGGATTTTACTAAAGTAGTATACTTACTTATTATTTTTTTACAATTTATGGTAGTCAATATTAAATATTCTAAGTCTTTCACAAATGGTAGAGTAGACATGAATAATTAAGAGTTATAGTACAGAGTATCTAGCGGAGAGAAGAACACTATCCTTAGGCTTAAATGTTTACTTCAAATATTACTACTGGAATAATAAAATTTTTTTAGTAATTTTTGTTACCTTTTTCACAATTTTTCTTTGATTTTATTCCTCTAGTCTTCGCGACAGGAACACCCTCCGGGCCCGGCTCTACGACACATACAGTCTAAGCTAATCCAACGGAAAGTATGGGCTTGTCAACATCTAAACCGGGAATTATCTGGTTATCCCACTTCAAGGAATCAAACTAAGAGGATAAGTGGAAGAAGAACATAAACTACCAAACTATGAGTTTACCACACCGACCGCAACATATGTTTCGACATCGTCCGAGGGGGGATAATGTAACACTTTGAAAGTCTACGACCTAATCTAGAGCCTATCATGAGTGTCTAAGGTCTTTGACACAATTTGAAGGTAAATAATAATAATAATGTATAAATGTCATTTAGAAAGTTTTAGAGTCAAAACATCAAGGAACGCCTATGACGTCCGGACAGGAGTGCAAAAGGTGTTACTGTTCCTTAGCCTATTTGACGGGTTTTAAGAGTCAGAATTTGATGAGATTGGGTGTTAAGGTATCTAACATGTACTAAAGTTGTTTTAGGGTAAAACATTCGGGTACGACTCCCTCAAGATCAACAAAAGGATCCTTGAGGAGGACCATTCCAATTTGGCTAAAAGTTGTCTTGAGATAGTAGCCATCGACGAGGTGCAGCGACAAGGCGTAAGGAAATTGACGGGGCGTAAATGAAGAATTATACGTTTTGGCAAGTCTTTCACCAAAAAGATGGACCTGCTGGACGGTTGGTCCCAAGGCCCGTCGACTGATCTAAGCCCCGTAGGTCGGGGTCTCGTAGGTCAGGTCTGCGATTTTGTGTTGAGTTTTAAGTTACTTCATTTAATTATTTAATTTGTTATTTAATTATTTAGGGGTTAAGGGAGGTCTAATTAAGTTATTTAATGACTTATATAAAGACCTAAGCCTAATTAAACTAACCTCTCACAATTCCAAAACACAATTGCTCTTCCTTCTCTCTACTTTCTCTCCCAAATAGAAGAACTTCATGGAAGGGATAGGTCAAGATCATTAGGAAGCAATGAGGGTACTTTTCTCCATGATTCTTCAACAATTAAAAAGGTATGGGATCCTTTCCCCTTTGGAATAAGGGTCTTTCCAAAATTGATTTCAAAAAGATGAGTTTTATGTGGGTTTCATTCTAATACGAAATTGATCTTCTAAATTATATTGTCTATGATGACTTTGTTTATTATACTTAGGTATGATGTATTATGATTAAATGATGCTAGTTTTTGATGAATTAACCTAGTATGTGAAGTAGATCATGAAATTGACCTAAGTCCCTAACCCCAGTTTATGATTAGTGATAAATTGAGGTTTAGTGATTCAATTGACTTATTGTTGTGTTAGTTACTATTGTGTGATGATATTGCACCCATTGTTTGGTCGAATTGTATGGTTGATGGTAAAACCTTGGATGATGGCTTGTGACGGAGATTGGGATACGTCTTGTGGTCTCAAACCTTTACTTTAATTATAATTACATGTGTTTAGTGATGAAGTTCTATTGAAGTACACTTTCTGACAAAATTGATTAGGGTTGGTATGATGTTTAATTGAAAAGTCTTAATTTATGGCTTTTGAGTTGTTGGCCAGGATGTAATGATATAAGGTTGGTGATGAATTGTCTATGTGCCTTATTATGATATGGTGATGTAAATGTGCTAACCTCACATGGGTGAATTGTTGCATTGAAAGGATGTTCTCATGTAATTCCTAATGATCTAAAGACTATGACTATATCAGGAGTAGTCTTCTTTGACCTAAACTAAGTTATGATAATTAATGAAAGACATTTCAAAAAGGACTCTAGCTTAGCACTAAGTGAGCTAGTGGTGAGAAATGTCCCTTCCTACATAGGGAAAGTAGGATCACTATCGTACTCATGAGATTAGAGACTATGATTCATGTAGCATAAAGAGCGTCCAAAACACCTCTACTAGTTCTTGAACTATGTTTCCCCCATAGGAATACTAGCTAGTGGATCCACATAGATGCTATGTTCATGTTTTGGTACTACCTTGGAAAGTAGTCTACCTTCTTCCGGTGTAGGGTTCCATGACACCGGATACCATATTAGCTCATCTGGCCTATGTCGGTTAAGGCAAAATGCTCCCAAAAGTAAAATGAAGTAATAAAGTGAACTCTAAGTAGGATGACCTAAAGGGTTTGACTTAGTCTAGGTAGGAGTATGTGACTCTACCTATACATTGCACTAGTTAGCCTTGAGGGAAGTCTTAGAAGGATATTCTTATACGTTATGCTCTTATGAAATGAATGTTATGCTTATGTTAATTCTTCATGTTAATGGTTGTATTGCTAAATGTCAGTAAGAATACTTATGATGATATGATATGTGGATTTTGACATTATTCATGATCCTATTACTAGTTTGCTTGGTTGAGTGAGGTTATGGGGCTTCACTTGACCATTGCACTAGTGGACTTGGTGAAAGGTTATAGATAAGTGCCTTTACTTATGTTGTAATGTTCTATACTTATGAATATGCTTATTATTATACTATGATGGTAGAGTTACATTGACTATGAGTCTTATTATGCTCTATACATGTTCACTTGGCTTAACTTAAGTAGGTTGGTCTTGTGTTGAATATACTTGTATCATTATATGATTCTTGCTTTGTATATGTTCTTGTATTGTGCATAAGACTTTTCAAAGTAACTTGACATGTTTTTATATAATGTCCATTTTTAGCATGATTTTGTGTTTTATGTACATTTTATTCCATACTTAGTACAAGTGATGTGTTAACCCCTATTTCTCTCTTCCCCCCCACAATATTTTAGGTTCCGATCGTTGAAGGGTTCTTGACGACCTTAGAAACAAGGTTTGGATCATTTCTCCAAATGTGGGTGTGTCCTCATGTTCCGAGGATGATGCCTTTCTATCACTCTACCTATGTTGTTATAGTCCAAAGACAATCATTTCATTCATTTTGTTTCAACATATTATTGTAAGGCCTAAGTGGCATTTCTACATTTGTGTAAAGATTTTGACAAGATTGGTCTATGTCATTTTGATGGTTTAATATGAGTCTTCCTTATTAAGACTATATTATGTATGTTATCTATATGTGTCATAAAAGTAGAAGACTCTATAATCTTTCTTATTCGAAGAGTCTATGTATACTCGCTATGAATATATTATGTGTCAGCGAGAGGTCTAAGTAAAGCTTATGAATGTAGATACAGATGAAATTTTTTAATTTTCCGCACTTTTTAACCTATGAATGTTATGACCAATACTAAGAGTCTAGTCATAGTGCTCTCCGAGGATGACGACGCCGGTTACGTCTAGGGGATGCTCCCGGATGTGACAACAACTAGGGTTATGAGAACCATGGGTAATTAACAAAGTAAACCTAGCAAATAAGCAATTATCAAATAGATTCTTGCATGTATTGATAATTGACGAGGTTGGGTGCTAGTGATGAGAATGTCAAGGTGATGAGAGGTGACCTAGTTAACATTGAACATAAGGTGGATGAACATGACACTACACTATTTTAGGACTAAGGCAACACTAATTCTTGACAACACTTGTAAAGTGTTGCCTAAAGTAGTTTTGTGTATGCTTTTTAAGTGTATCCTTAATTCTTAGTTTTTGGCCATGATGACATTAGCAATCATGCTCTTTAGTGGTATAGTCTACACTTATAAGTGTTGTCATATCATGATATAATTGGTAATACTCCTTTACAGGTATGACTACACTTTTAGAGAGAGTTTTTTTTATAATTCTAAAAACAACACTTTTGTTGTAAACAATTTGTATTATGTGAATGTCTAATTATGTGGAGTACTTTCATGATATGGTTAGCAATCCTACTTGTGCACTAAGTACAACTTTCCCTTTAAATAAAGAGTTTTTCTTCATTGTAAAGAAGATCTATGAATCCTAAATACACTTCAAGAGAAATAAGAAGCTTTTTCTCTTCTCCCTACTTTCTTCTTCTTCTAAATTTATATAGTTTCATAACACGTTATTAGCACGATTGTTCTATTCTTAAATAATTATGAAGAAGACGGAAAAAGTGCAAAAGAGATATTGCATAAGTTATGCAATAAGGTTCTTATATCTTGAAGGTGTGATTTATCTCTATGTTATAATTATTTATGTAATAGATCTGGAGGTACCATATAAAGTAAGTATTTAAAGAGATTTGTCGACTTTCTATACGTTTAATTTTAATCGTCTGGGAAGAGAATTCCTTAATCTATTAAATAATTAAATAAGCACAATTTAGTGAAAGATATATTTTCAATGTTTATATGAGGTATGTGATCTATTAAACTATATCTATTAACTGCTAGTGTTGATCATAAGAAATCATTAGTCTAAGCTTTGTGTGTAATTATAATATATAATCATATTAATGATCATCAAAAGTGATAAAATTGCAATTATTTTCAAAGGCTTGAGGTTGAGACTCATTGTGGGTAAGACAATGAATTTAAGTTATATCGCACCAAAAGAATAAGACGTTGAATTTACGTCCAATCGCACCAAGAGGGTAAGACATCTGAAGTCTTGATGCTTTGTGATGAAAGATGTTGGATTCAAGTCCCTCATTGATTTATGGCCTAAGACGTTGGATTTGAGTCTCAATGCACCATATTGATGATATTATGATGACTTAGGGAAATAATGAGTTTTTTTTATAAAATTAGTCATGAAATATATCTCGTTGAAGCAGATCCATTCTCAAAGTGAATATAGTAGTGCATAAATCTCTAAAAGAAGACAATTGATTAAATGATGCACATGAGTATGGAATGAGGTACCAAGTTATCAAAATTTAATGTACTTAGATGATTGTGTTCCATTCATGAAGAATGAGATCCTTTGATAGATGGTAAAAATACAGATCCATTCTTTAGAGTGAATGAGGTGATAAGCCACCATGCTAGACGTTAAAAAGATATCAACCTTTGGTCAATGATGTGGTATCACCACGAATGTCTGTCTCTAAGAAGACATTTATTATACAAAAATTTTATGTTTTATCTTCAGGCTTGTATTGGACAAGAATTAGTGCAATTGAGGCACATTTTATGGCAAATAAGAAGTTTACTAATTCCAATACTTTCTTAGTTTGACACGATTGTCTAGGACATCGTTAGTCTATAATGTTTAGACGAATCATGGAAAATTAAAATGGACATCCATGGAAGAAACTAATTTTTTTAAATGGTGAATTTTCATGTACTGTTTATTAGCAAGACAAGTGAATTGTGAACCATCATATATGAAAGTTGAGATTGAATCCTCTGCATTGTAGGAACGTATACAAATATTTGTGGACATATTCATTCACCTAGTGGAATGTTTAGATACTTAATGGTCCTATTAGATGTTTCTTCTTGATGGTCTCATGTGTGTCTATTGTTATCTCATAACTTGATATTTGTAAAAAATGCTGGAACGAATAATACGATTACATGCATAATTTTCCGATAATCAAAGTAGTCTATTTAGTGATGGGATCACGACTCATCTTTAAAAGAGGTAGAGTAATTGAGGAAAAATATATTTGAAATGTACTCTCAGAGTATTAAAGTTGAACTTTTCTCATATAATAGTAACAAATTGAGAATTTACTAAAGCAAAAAGGCACATGACATAATAAACTTGGAGTTTACAACTACGAATAATTTATTAGTTGGCATTATTAATTTGGCCATCCCAAAGATGTGCATACTGAGTAATGAACATACATTGAAAAACTAGAAGATTCTTCAAGAAATCTTTTGTCGTTTGTTCTCATGACAAGTTGATTGGATCAACTAATGTTGAGATTAAATCTCTAAATTTTGAAAAATAAAAAACGTGAATGTGGGCCCGTTCACCTATCATGTGATATGATAAAAAGATGTATTTATAAGATAATCACATGTGCGTTTGTTGTCAACCTGTAGTTTGACATTCACAAAATTGTTTGTGCAAAAATAATTGAGTTAAGAGCACAATTTCAGAATATGTAATCAAGACAATTTATCTTGATAATATTGATAAATACTCAAGATGTTGTGACATTAAATGTCAGAGATAGTGAAATCATTACTTGTGAAAATAAAGTTCCATGTGTTCATCTAAAATATGATACCGCATACAAAAGTAATTGTATGCATCAAACCAATAAATTATGATCAGATTTTATTTCAATCAATATGGTCAAGGACCAAATATTTTTCATCTGATTATTAAGGTATGTAGTATATAATCAATGAATATACAATGATGCACAAAGATAGATTCTCCAAATGATTGAGATAGATGTTAGTTTGTCTAACATAAGGGGGAGACTAGAAGACACAGAAGAGTTGTAAATACTCCTATTGAATGTCCCTTAATGATAAACTCTATAACATGCGTGAAGCATGATAGACTAATCAATTCTAAATAAAATAATCCTTGAAAAAGGGAGAGGATCAAAGAATCAAAATAATCATAATAAGGATATAATGTGCTCTTGGAGATCTTACGACATTACACTTTATAAAACCTCATGAGAGGGGTAGCTACCTAAAAATAATGAAGTGATGGGATCTCAATAAATTATGTCGTATTGTGAATCAATGCAAAATGATATATCGTTGACGGTATCTTTGATACAATATCACACAATTTTGTAAAAGATTATTATGATACAAATTCTACGACTATTAAAGAATGCTGGTGTAGAAATAATTATCAAGTGAAAAGTAGAATGGTGCATCTTGGTAAGCGTAAAGCTTATTTGACTTGCAATCTAGGCACTAGAAGATGTCATACATCTAACATTGAATGTTGTCACTTAACAAAATTGAGATGAAAATATCCGATGAGTTCAAAATCTAAAGCATATACAAATTTTTGAAAACTTATTTATCGTCCTCATAAGGATTAAATTGATTCAAAATGCATAGAGCATATACAAGTATTATTACGCAAGTTGACGACTAGAATTAAAACTCTTGAAGAGTTTTCAAAAGGCAATAGATTATTTGCTTAAAGAAGTAGAAGTAAGGAACTTGCAGAAATCTTTGATCCTAAAGGAAAGATTCATAAAAGCAGATAGAAGAAAACATATTTTATCAAGGTTTTCTACACTCATGAGCTCCCAAGAATGGTGATATTAACATGGAACATGTTTGATCAAGTAATACTACAACTGATTTATCCACCAAGTCTCTACAAACTACAACTTTCAAGAAGATGATGCTCAAGATTGGAAAACGGAGATCCAAGTCTCTTGATGTTTTCATGAGGGGAAGTTAATACGTGACGTCCTCTTTTTTCCTCACAAGGTTTTGTCCCATTGGGTGTTCCTTGTAAGATTTTTAATGAGGAGTCAATAAAGCGTAATATTAGATATGTGTACTCTTTTTCCTTCACTAGATTTTTTCCCACTAGGTTTTATCTAGTAAGGTTTTGACGAGACACATAATCTAACGACATTCAAGGGGAGTGTTATAAACAATTTGTATTATAGTAAATGTCTAATTATGTGGATTACTTTTATGATATTTAGGAATCCTATTTTGGGACTTAGTTAAATTTTCCCTATAAATAAAATATTTTCCTTCATTGTAAAGAAGATTTATAAATCGTGAATGTACTTTAAGAGAAATAAGAAGTTTTTCTCTTCACCCTTTTTTCTTCTCTTCTAAATATATTTCATAGCAACTTTACAGTTGTAGCATGATAATTTTTTCTAAAATTATCACTAAAATATTGTATCCCCTCTCATATATTTAACACTCCCTCCAATTATTAATTGGCCAAAGAAAAAGAATTCATAAAAAAAAAGCTCACTGTACCTTTTTCCCCAAATCAAAATAGGAGCTGCTCAATCAATTTACTCAGAAACAAAACCTTATTTCCATCTCCTTCACATTTCATCGCAGAAATTCTCTATTGTAGCTTTATCTAGTTCTTCTTGCTACAGATCTTGTTTTTACGGTACATTTCACTCTTCTTCTATGTCTTCGATTGGGGAAGTGGAGAAACAGTTCAAATCATTCGAACATCGTTTGGAGGAGTTGGGGAGACTACAAAAGCGGTTAAGGATAGTTTCCATCACAACTATATCCTAAACTGGAGGCATGTATATTCTTCCTTATGTGGTAGCAACTCTCTGTTCGAGATGAATTTCAGTCCCTGCTCTCTCCTCGAGATAGAACTTCAGGTATGACTATTTTCATATCTATTTACTTTTGAAACTATTTACTGTATATTTTGATTTTGTGTGGACAAAAAATTACTTAATTTTGTTAATAGTGTTACTTGTTAGCGTGCCTCTCCCTCAAGACTGCAGTATTTGTTTGCATTAGTATTGTCTATTTGGTGAAAGTAAGTCTTGAAGGAGGAGGGGTTTTACTCCTTGTTTTGAGTGTATCAACTTATAACAAATCTTGAACTGTGGAGAAACGAAAAAAATAAGCAAGAATTCAACCATGCTTAGGGCTCTGTTAAGTGTTTCTTGAATATGTTGAATAGTGAACTCTTACTGTTCTTAGAGCCTGTTTGGCTCAGCTTAAAAGCTGGTCAAACTGACTTAAAAGCTGATTTTTGACTTATTTAGCTGTTTGGCAATATTCAAAATAACTTATTTTAAGTTAAAAAAAACTTATTTTAAGCCAAAAGTTAAAAGCTGGGATAGGGGTGCTTTTTTTTTTTTTAGCTTATAAGCTGTTTTAAGTTGACCATATTTTTACCTTTTTGCCCTTAATATNTTTTTATACAATCTCCAAATTACCCACATAATCCTAACATCTCTTTCTTTCATTTTTCCCTTTTTCACGTTTGGCATAGCTGCTGAACTTCTTCGTGTTCTTCCAATTTGAAGTGAAAATAAACCTTGAAGTAAGTTTAAACATGATGAATAACTTTATTTTTACTTTTTAAAAATGAGTTTAACTAATATATCTACAAATTGGTTATATCTGTAGTCTTTGAGAATTTAAATTTCTGTTATATTTGAATTATAAAAAAGGAAAATAACTGTAAAAGGTAATTAGGACTCTACGGCAAGAGAGGGGGATTAGGGAGGGAGTGTTAGAAGATATAAAAATAATAACATAAAAAAAGAGATAAGCTGAAAAATAGTTGGTAAATCACTAGTAAAAGATTACTGACCATTAAATTACTTGACCGTGTAAAAAATATTTATACCATTAATGAATACAAAGTTAACTCTTTTAAAATTATATCATATTTGTTGTTGATAAGTCGAATATGTTGGTAAACATTATACTCATAAGTGTTTTAACAAATTAAAGCAAGATAATAATGATAAAGTTGATGATTATAAAGTCAGACGAAACTTTTAAGCTTCGAAGATGTACATGAAAGCTGAGTTTGATATTGCTAGCCAATTATTAACTCCAATCGAGCTCTAATTAGGTACCCAATGATGTCAACCTTAAAATATTATTAATGGTGCCAACTAATATTTGTAAAATTATTGGGAACATAACTTTTTGATATATAATTTTTTAATTACCTATAAATGAAACTAAAATAAATCTTCAATCGTTCTTTGATCTATTCAAATTATATATCTTTAAAATCTATAACAAGTTTATATTCCTCTTATAAATAATTTGTGATGAGAAAGAAATATGTGAATGATAGCAAAATATAATTATTTATTGCTGTAAAATATAAATTAATTAACTTTTATTATGTTAACAACTTTTAATGGTATTTCGGACATTTTGATTAAAAAAGCTGTTTATCAGCACTTATTTGCCAAACACATAAACAATTTTTTTTTTAACTTCAGCACTTTTATCCAAACGCATAACTGCTTATTTTAAAAATAAGTTTCAGCACTTTCAAAATTACTTTTTTAAAGCTGCTTTTATTAAGCCCATCCAAACGGGCCCTTAATTTTTAAGATGATTTGAATGACAACTTTGTTTATTTTAGATAATACTTGAATAAAATTAAGTTAAGAGAAGTAGAATAAAATGGAAAACTCAAGATATTTGAACAAGTTTTGAGCATTTATTTAACTTAAAATGTGCAAATTGATTAGTTTACTGTACGAACAAGTATCATATAAGTTCTTTAAGCCACTGATAGTAGTTAACTGTGAGGATAGTTGTGTTTTAATTAAGTTTTGGCTGATTTTTTATGTATATAAATGAGTGCATGTATGTATAAGTATTAACTAGTTATGTTGTAACATCTAAATTTGTACACCTAAAGAGAACCCCGCTCCTCAACTTCCTTCAGAAAGGCTATCACAGACGTCAGGCCAAAACAAAATCAGTTATATACTTTGTCCATGAAAATCATATTTCCTAACTCTTTATAACTATCTGAAAATGTCAATCATTTTTCTAAGTTGTAATTATATTTCTTATATGATAGTATCTCTATACAGCATGGTCCCATTATATCTTTCAATATCTAGCTATCCAACTGCAGTTTATATAAGCTTCCAATCCAACAGCTAGAATATCTTTCTTCCTTCTCCTTTAATTCTTGATCTTTAGTATGAGCTCAGATTCTGCAACATCCTGGTGTTGTAGAGCCTACCCAAACATTCTAGTGAAGTCTTCCCTTAATGCAGTAATCAAATCAAATTCAGCAAAGAGACGATGAGCAGATTCCATGGTATTAGTCACATAAATGGATGCTATCAGCTTCTTAATGAATCCCCATCTTAAACAGTCTTCCTTTATTTAGAAATGTCTTCCCTCCACTTCCAACTAAATAATAAATCATTTTTTAGGAATTTTGAATGCAACCCTTAACAACTTTTTCTGATTCCAAACAGGCCTAGTTCAAAGCAAAGTTAAGTAAAGCAGTACATAGTTTATTATAGTCTTTTCTTCAAGGAAAGTTTTCTGTTGTTTTTGAAAATAGAAGCCATTGTGTAATAATTACAACATTTATTTTAAAATGAGTGGTTTACTTTTGTTTCATGCCCCGTTTGAGTTTATTATGATTTGTATAACTAATGAGATTAAGGTGTATGCATTAATGTGGAACCAAGACTTCATTGTCAATATACTACTAATCTATCAATTGTTGTAGTTCGCAAGTCTAAGTCAATTCCTCTTTTTTGTGAAACTTTTATCCAACTATAATGATGTGTGCACACTATATCGACTTAAATCTTCTCGTTTGTTTCATTTTTCCTCTACAAGCTTAAAAATTTCATTGTAACGAACACGTGAAATGAAAAATCAGACACCTTAACTTGTAGTAAATTTTTACTTGTAACTACTTTATTTGTAATCAAACACAAGTTGTAAGGAGAATAACAACATCATGATTCTTAGATAAACGTTCACATGTAACCAGTTGATGTGTAGTAGATAATTTCTATTCGAGAAGTGCCTCAAGCAATGCATCGTCAATTTTCCTTTAAAAATATGGAGTAGGTGAGTATTGAATATAACAGAATTGAAGTATAAGTATCGGTCGATGTCTAAGATTAATTTCGCTTATAGCACCACTATGTAAATAATGTTTCCATTTCTTAACTCACATCTGAAACCAATATGATAAATAATGAAAACTATCATTTCAAAATTGCATTGAAGTCTAATATGCATTATCTACCTTGTATATTCTAGGAAGGATTTTCAGATTAATCATATTTTCATTGAACATATGTATTTGTGGTAGTTACTTTGTTTTAATTGTTTTTGTTACCAGTTTAAATAAAAACATTGTTTTAATGGCCCCAGATCATTACATATTGAGGTGTAGTTCATTGACAATACGTGTTGTGGAAAATTTGAGTTTGCCTGAGATGGCTAACAAAGAAGGATATAATTTTAGTGTTACATGGACTACTTTTTCTTTCTAGGATATATAGAGGAGAGTAGAAGCATCATGATTATTATACTTACATTCTGACGTAACTAGTTGAACTATAAGTGAGTTTCTACATGAAAAACGCCTCAAAAAATTCATGAATTGTGTTCCATAAACAATACATAAGAAATTTATACATTGAATATAATAGAATCATACTAACTGCGTGGGAGTTTCTGCAGGCTACCATGGGTAGTTCCGAAGTTTCACTCCAAAAATTTGTACGTGCCTTCAAATTAGAGAGTCACGTGGGCTGCAATTCTATCTTTTCAACACATATATCTTCTCTGCTACAATTTTCCTTCTTCACAGACCACCAAAAGGTTAAACTTCCTAATGTAGACCTCTTCATGTTTCCGCGCATATTTTGATTTCCCTTTTTCATAAGTCTGGCGATCCTTCTCATCTTTTCTTCGAGAGGGGAACATGGTTGGCAGAAGGGTTATTGAGTTCAACAAATACCTCTATTCATTTTCTAGTAATATATGTAACATGCGACGAATCTTATATCTCTAGCTGGTCCTGATGCTGGGATAGCTTGTATTCCCTGGATCCGTGGTGTATGTTCCCTTTGACCCCCTGATTGGAACTAGACATTTCAAACATTTCTTAGTTATGTTTTGGGGAAACATTATAGTTTCTTGAGTCTTCTCTATTTTCACAGTCAGGTATCTGGAGCATTCTTGAAGAATCTTTACTCAAGTTAGCAATTTACAACAATTTTATCCAGGTCCGCGCTTCTCTTTTCATATGCACTAATACAACTATGTAGTCCTTTATTAAATTGTATTCTTTAATGCAATTCCTTGCACTTCTTGCTCCTGCAGGTTACATAAAAATCCCTACTGTAAGTAACCAAGTTATGTGATTTTTCTATATCTATATATAGCTTTTATGTTTCAAACGCAAGAACAATTCTTATTAGGAGTATACTGAGTCGTTCTTCTCTTTCAATGGAGATATCATCAATAAAAATATTCCTCTTTGTTGTCTAAATCAAAAAAATTAGCTCATCATTATTCGCTGATCTTCTCTGCATTCTTTTGTGGCATTTCACGCTTTCCAGGACATAGCTATTTATTAAAAAGGATGTAAGTTTCTTCCAGTACTCAACAATGAGGTACACAGAAACTCTAATGACAAGAAAAGGCTTGCAAATTTAGAAAATTTAGTACTTATTATGGTGAGTATGGAATATATTCTTTTTTTCATCGCAACACATTGATTTTCAACTTTTACTCTTTATTCCAAAACTTGATAGCTTATAAGTTCTCTTGTTATTTTCATTAGTTTGAAAAGGATGAAATTTTTGTACCAAAGCAGACCTCATGGTTTTGGTACTATCCTGATGGTTCCTTCACCACTCTCTCACCTGATCAGAAGGTAATTATAAACATTCTATGCATCACATAATCTCATATGTTTCTACATAATTCACTTTTTTCTGATCATAAATCAATCTAAGTTTCATTGTTGAAGTACACAACATTTTAAATGTGTCATGTAATCCCTGATTTTTGATAGGATATACCCTGATCTTGATGTATGATTTGTGTATATTTGTAAATTATATTTTCGTCGTTGTACCAGTTGTTATTGCATTTGCAGACTTAGGTGTATGATTTGTTATACAATGGTTGGATCTTTTTGCCTTTTACTCTGTTTCATATACTTTTCCCTTAGCTTTCTTTCTCTTGCCCTTTTTCCCCCTTGCCAACAATGGATTATATGTCCTGTTCTTCCGTAACTATTAACACCTATTCGATCAATTTCAATGTTGGAATTCAACTACAAAGGCTCATGCATGTAGGGCTGGGCATAATATGGTTCAAACCAAAAAAATTGATCGAACCAATTTATTTTTAATTTTGGTTTCAATTTTTCGGTTATTTCGGTCGGTTTTTGTTTTAAATTTTTACATTTTAATAATTCGGTTCGATTTTTCGGTTTTTTAGATTTGAAAATTTGGTTAACCAAAAACGAAATCAGTCCATAACACATTCCTAATCCTCCCATGCGGCCCATACTATTATTTTCAGCAGTCAGCCCAAACCCAACTACATAAATTCCTATTACTCTTACTCAGAAGTCAGTCCAAGCCCAACTATCCAAATTACTAACCCAAATACCCAATTACCCAAGACAATTTCCTATCAATTGATAAATGATAAATCCCTAAATTAACATAATACAACATTACAAACACACACACACACCGACCAGTGACGTCGTCTGTAACGCCGCCACGCCGGTCAATACGCAGACGCAGTCAGCCAGTCACGAGACTCACGACCCACCCTGTCACACAGATACGCAGGCCGCAGCCTGCAGCAGCACTGCTAACGTCGGTCGCCGGCTCGCTGCCACGTCGGTTGCCACTTCCGTCTTATCATCAGTTCGTCACTCTCACTCATCTTTCAACTCTCAGCTCTCGTTTGTCGTCACTCGTAACTTTAAGTTAGTCAAATCGTCTTAAACTCTCATCATCAGTCATCTCTCAACTCTCATGTACTGATTTTGTAGTTGTTCCTACTTCCTTTTGCTCTTGCATTTGATTTTATTGTTTGTTTCCTTGTAAGTTGTAACAAAGCTGAGGGGCGAGGGCTATTTTGACTTTGTGAGGACTGATCCTTGTAACTTTGTTGATTTTTGTTTCACTTTTGTATAGATGACACAAACTGGAAGTAAGAGAAGTGAAAGTGGAGCTTCAAATGAGAGCATACCTTACACCTCATCTCCCAGTGAGGTTGAAGTTGATGTTGATACTTCAAATAAAAGAAAAACCATGGAACCTAGAGCTAATTATTGGATGCATTTTGAAAAGTTTACCGATGAAAATGGAGCTAGTAAAGCCAAATGCAAGTATTGTGCAAAAGCTTATGTAGCCTCTACATCATCTAATGGTACGTCATCAATGAATACTAATATGTGAACATGTCCTAAATTTCCTCGTGACACCGTAGATAAAGGTCAAAATCTAATTAATTATCTACCATCTTCAATGGGAGCAAAGGAAGGGGTCATTAGCACTTGGAAATTTGACCAAGCACAAAGTAGGAAAGCTTTAGCCAAAATGATCATTGTTGACGATCTACCATTGAGTTTTGTTGAGAAAGTGTGTTTTAAAAACTTCATGAGAGTTACAATGCGCAATTTCATATTCCTTCTCGTAGAACTGTGACGAGAGGTTGTTATGAACTATACCTTGAAGAAAAAATCTTTTGAAGAAGGTTTTTAAAGAAGCACGTCCAAGAGTTTGTCTTACAACATATACTTGGACCTCTTTACAAAAAATAAACTACATGTGTTTGACAACCCACTTTATAGATAGAAATTGGATTTTGCATAAAAGAATAATAAATTTTTGTCCTATTTCTAGTCATAAGGGCGTGGATATGGCGTCTTGCATTACTAATTGTTTTCTTGAATGGGGTTTGGATAATGTGTTTACTATTACAGTTGATAATGCTAGTTCTAATGATGTTACTGTGAAAGAAATGTCTAAAAAATTGAGCAATTGGGGAACTAACATTATGGATGGTTACCATCTTCATGTGAGGTGTATGACACATATCCTTAATCTTATTGTGCAAGATGGGTTGAAGGAAATTGGTAAGTCTGTCAAGCTAGTGAGACAAGTTGTGAAATACATTAAACAATCTCCCGCAAGACTTCTGTAACAACCTGTTTAGTCGGTTCGAACAGTAGAATTATTTTTGATAAAAACTGACTGGGTCGACGGACCACGTGACAGACCGTCATGGTCGTGACGGACCGTGATGGACTCCGTCGTCCCATACTTGTGTAATTTCTTCTGCTACTCTCCTCATTACCCTCGACGATAAGTAGGACGAACCGTCATAGACACGGCGGTCCATCGAGGGCCTTCGTTCCAAAACACTTCAACTCTGGGAATCGGGGTAC
>NC_028640.1:21206102-21208384 GCF_001406875.1 Solanum pennellii
AGGTATGCCACTCAGCTTTGCTTCAGTCCACAAGAGCGGATTCGCCGTTTTGTGAAAGGATTGAGGTCAGATTTGCGGATCCCAGCCCTACAGGTAGCTGCCGCAGCAAAATCCTTTTAGGAAGTGGTTGATTTTGTGATAGAGGTGGAGGGGGTGAAGCGAGACGACTTCACCATGGCGTCAACGTCTAAGAATTTCCGTAAGGGAGGTGAGTTTAATGGCTCTTACTCCAGAGGGCAGAGTTCAGGAGTTTACCCAAACCGTCCTATTCAGTCTTCAGTGAAGGCTTTAGCTGGGGGTTCACCGCAGCCCAGTCAGCCTTTTTCTGAGTTTGGAGGTTATCCCCAGACTTCGTCATTTTCACAGAGACCTATGCTTGACTCCAGAAATTGTTATGGATGTGGAGAGACTGGACATATTAGGAAGTATTGTCCAAAACAGAGTTACAGACCCCCAATAGTTAGAGGAAGAGGTGGTCATGGCAGAGGCCGCCATTCTGGAGGACGTGGTGGCCAAGGTAATGGTGGTCACCAAATCAGTCGGGGTGGCGGGCAAGCTGGAACTACTGCAGCGCAACATGGTAGGAGCAATGGACAGACAGGTGATAGGGCCCATTGTTATGCTTTCCCCGGAAGGTCTGAAGCAGAGACATCTGATGCTGTTATCACAGGTAATCTTTTGGTCTGTGATTGCATGGCTTCTGTATTATTTGATCCTGGATCCACATTTTCATATGTATCTTCCTCATTTGCTACTGGTCTTGATTTACATTGTGATTTGCTTGACATGCCTATTAGTGTCTCTACTCCTGTGGGTGAGTCTGTGATAGTTGAGAAGGTGTATAGGTCTTGTCTTGTGAGTTTTGTGGGGAGCAATACTTATGTAGATTTGATTATCCTAGAAATGGTTGATTTTGATGTAATTCTGGGTATGACTTGGCTTTCTCCAAATTTTGCAATCTTAGATTGTAATGCTAAAACTGTGACATTGGCCAAGCCTGGGACAGATCCGCTAGTGTGGGAGGGTGACTACATTTCCACCCCAGTTCATATTATCTCTTTTCTTCGTGCTAAGAGGATGGTTAGTAAGAGTTGTTTAGCTTTCTTGGCACATCTCAGGGATGATACTTCCAAAGTACCTTCGATTGAGTCTGTTTCGATAGTCTGTGAGTTCCTGGATGTGTTTCCTGCAGACCTTCCTGGTATGCCACCGGATAGGGATATTGATTTTTGTATTGATCTAGAGCCGGGTACTCGCCCCATTTCCATTCCCCCTTATAGAATGGCTCCAGCTGAGTTAAGGGAGTTAAAGGCCCAACTTCAGGAGTTGTTAGGTAAAGGTTTTATTAGATCAAGTGCATCCCCTGGGTTGCTCCTGTTTTATTTGTGAAAAAGAAGGATGGAAGTTTTCGGATGTGCATAGACTACAGGCAGCTGAATAAGCTAACTATTAAGAACAAGTATCCTATTCATCGCATTGATGATTTGTTCGATCAGTTACAAGGTGCTTGTGTCTTCTCTAAAATTGATCCGAGATCCGGTTATCATCAATTGAAAATACGGGCAGCAGATGTGCCAAAAACTGCTTTTCGAACCAGGTACGGGCATTATGAATTCTTAGTAATGTCATTTGGGCTTACGATTGCCCCTGCTGCTTTCATGAGCCTGATGAACAGGATTTTTAAGCCATATCTGGTTCTCTTTGTTATTGTATTTATTGATGATATACTGATATACTCAAAGAGCAGGAAAGAACATGAGGAGCATTTGAGAATTGTATTGGAGTTGTTGAGGGAGAAAAGGCTTTATGCCAAATTCTCCAAGTGTGAGTTTTGGCTAGATTCAGTGTCCTTCTTGGGGCACGTGGTTTCTAAGGATGGAGTGATGGTGGATCCTTCTAAGATTGAAGTAGTGAAGAGGTGGGTAAGACCTACTAATGTTACAGAGGTAAGGAGCTTTGTTGGTTTAGCTAGCTACTACCGTCGATTTGTCAAGGGATTTTCTTCTATTGCTTCGCAACTGACAAATTTGACTAAGCAGAATGTTCCATTTATATGGTCGGATGAATGTGAAGAAAGTTTTCAGAAACTCAAGACCTTGTTTACTACTGCACCAATTCTTACCTTGCCAGTGGAAGGTAAGAATTTTATTGTCTATTGTAATGCATCCTATTCTGGTTTGGGTGCAGTGCTAATGCAGGAGAGAAATGTAATTGCTTATGCCTCCAGGCAATTTAAGGTGCATGAACGTAATTATCCGACCCACGATTTGGAGTTGGCTGCG
>NC_028640.1:21208549-21208767 GCF_001406875.1 Solanum pennellii
ACCCAGGAAAAGCTAATGTTGTGGCAGATGCTTTAAGTAGAAAAGCAGGGAGCATGGGTAGTTTAGCCTACTTACAGGTTTCTAGACGCCCATTGGCTAGAGAGGTTCAGACTTTGGCTAATGACCTTATGATGCTGGAAGTACTAGAGAAAGGAGGATTTTTGGCCTGTGTGGAGGCAAGACCCTCTTTTCTTGATAAGATTAAGGGAAAGCAGTTT
>NC_028640.1:21209276-21219743 GCF_001406875.1 Solanum pennellii
TGCCTCCAGGACTCTCAGGAGTGCACCCGGTATTTCATGTGTCTATGCTGAAAAAATACCATGGGGATGAACACTACATTATTCGTTGGGATTCAGTTCTTCTTGATGAGGATTTGTCTTATGAGGAGGAGCCTGTTGCCATTTTAGATAGAGAGGTCCGCAAGTTGAGATCAAAGGAGATTGCATCGATCAAGGTTCAGTGGAAGAATCGGCCAGTTGAAGAGTCTACTTGGGAGAATGAGGTGGATATGAAAGAAAGATATCCACATCTTTTTACAGATTCAGGTACTCTTTATCGCCCTTGATTTTCTTGCTGTGATCATTCGAGGACGAACAATGGGTAAATTGGTGTCTATTGTAACAACCTGTTTAGTCGGCTCGAACAGTAGAATTATTTTTGATAAAAACTGACTGGGTCGACGGACCACGTGACGGACCGTCATGGTCGTGACGGACCGTGATGGACTCCGTCGTCCCATACTTGTGTAATTTCTTCTGCTACTCTCCTCATTACCCTCGACGATAAGTAGGACGAACCGTCATAGGCACGACGGTCCGTCGAGGGCCTTCGTTCCAAAACACTTCAACTCTGGGAATCGGGGTACTGGGATTATTTCTCTGAACTTCATGACGGACCAGCAGGACGGACCATCATGGATACGACGGACCGTCACAGGATCTTTGTTCCGAAACACTTCAACTCTTGGAATCTGGGTACTGGGATCGACTCTCTGAACTTCACGACGGAACTGCAGCACGGACCGTCGTAGATACGACGGACCGTCACAAGCTGCGTAACCCCGACTCGGTCAGACTTCCGCTAAATTTTTAAAGGGGTGTTTTGGACTATTCATAATTATTATTATGAAATTAGTGGGGTAATGTTTATAATTGAGTTAGTTGGGGGTTAAAGTAGATAACTTTAAAATAAATAGTGGGTTACTTTTATCATCTTTTATAATTGATTATATGATAATTAGGGTAAAAAGAATCTGAAAAAGAAAAATAAAAAGAGGAGAAGGACGGGAACGAACGAGGGGAACGAGCGACGTAGATTGAAAAGGTTCAAAGGCCTTGGGGAGGTAGGTCCTTGATTTCAATTCTTCGGTGGAGGTAGGTTATGGTTTAATTCTATGTGATAGATAAACTCTAAATAGCAATTGATATGTATTGAATGATATTGTAAAGTCTCCTATGAACTTGGTTGTGTGGTTGTATGTTCTTGATTGTATGGTTTGTGGTTGGCCTAAAATTATGAAAATGTGAAATTCTAATCTTGAACCATCTCTATCGAAGTAATTCCTTGAATAAAGAAGGCTCGATGAAATTTATTAACGAAAGGAAAAGTGGTGATATTAAATGATAAATTACGTATTATTGGATCGGAGTGTCACGTTCCGACACAATAACACTAAAGGCAAGAAATCTTGAATTTACTTAATGTATTCGAACTCAAAGAACCTATTTCCCAAAAGAGTATGGTGTGGAGACATGAGTCCTCATAGGTGTGCTTGATGTTGTGATTGATGGTGTAACCAATATGGCGTTGTTGTCTATGGTTCACGTGTTTGTTGTTTGCCACCTGTTAAGTATTGTGTTGATTTTATACTATCGTTTAATATATACTGATTTCTATTTTGAGTTGACCGATGATACTTACTCAGTACATGTTGCCTCGTACTGAGCCCTACTTGTTTTCTTCTTTGTTTTCCTTTTATGAATTGCAGCAAGTGTACCATCAACTTCGACTCGCCCTCAACTCTAGCCAGTCTCCAGCACATCAGATTTCAGGGTGAGCTATTATCCCTAGCTCGGGCTGGATTCTCTCCTTCACGTCTTGATGTCTTTGAAGTTCGGACATGGACCATCTTTTTTACTTATTTTAGCTTCTGAAATACTCTTAGACTTGGTAATTTGAGGATAAATGTTCTTGATGTGATGACTTCCAGATTTTGGGAATAATAAGTGTTGAACTTTAGAAGTTATTTAATTGATTACGTTTATAAGTTTTGGATCTTTCGCATTATTTTTACTATTCATAATTGATATAATGGTAAATGTTGGGGTTTAGATTTGTTGGTTCGCTCACCTAGTAGGATAAGTGTGGGTGCCACTCGCGGCTCGTTTTGGGTCGTGACAACTTCGAATGTTTAAAGAATGTTGTGAATATGAATTGATAACTTGTAAGAAACCATTATGTTTAGATGTTCCTACTAGGTGGAACTCTACAAATTTGATGCTTGATATAGCACAACATTTTGACCTTGCATTTGAAAGATATAGTTTTTATGATATTGGATACTTGAATCATCTTCGTACCTTATGTTCTGATTCTTCTGAAAACAAAGATGGAACTAGTGTT
This sequence comes from Solanum pennellii, assembly GCF_001406875.1. Lineage (NCBI taxonomy): Eukaryota > Viridiplantae > Streptophyta > Magnoliopsida > Solanales > Solanaceae > Solanum > Solanum pennellii. The sequence goes on from NC_028640.1 coordinate 21,211,639, forward strand.
GAAGATGAAACTAGTGTCGAAGATGGATCTACTGCAAATATCCTTTCAAGTGTTGACTGGAAAAATGTGAGGTCAATAGTGAAATTTCTTGAAACTTTTTATGTACTTACTTTGAAGGTCTGTGGTTCTATTTATGTCACTAGCAATACACACTTCGTTGAAATTGCTGAACTTAATCTTATTTTGAAAGAGATGATGACAAATGAAGATCGTAATTTTAAAGAAATGGCGGAAGTATGAATGAGAAGTTAAAAAAGTATTGGGGTGAACCACAAAAAATGAACAAGATGATATTTATTTCATCTGTATTGGATCCCCGTAACAAGCTTGATTATGTTCCATTTGCAATTGGGGATATGATTGGAAAAGAAGTTGGGGAAAAGCTATGTTCAGAAGTGAAAAAATACATGAACAAACTGTTTGAGTATTATGTCAAGAAATCACCAAAAAACTCTTTACATGTACCATCTTCACGCACTTCATCTGACAATTCATCAAGTATATCTAGTGTGAGTGGTTGTGGAAACATTGTAAATAGAGGAAGAATGAGAACGAAACAACAATTTGAGAAGCATAAAGAAGTTAGTGGAAGTTCAGGTAATAAATCAGAATTGGAAAGATATCTTGCGGAAGATATTGAGCCAGATAGTGATGACTTTGATATATTAATGTGGTGGAAAGTTAATGAGCCGAGATTTTCTATCCTCGTGTAGATGGTTCGTGATGTGTTAGCCATTCTCATTTCAAGTGTCGCATCAGAATGTGCATTCAACACAGGAGGTCGTGTTCTTGATCACTTTAGGAGTTCATTAACTCCTAAAATTGTGCAATCTCTTATTTGTGTTCAAGATTGTCTTAGAAGTGAGTCTTTTACAATCAATATTGTGGAAGATTTAGAGTATCTTGAACAACTTGAACTTGGTAAGAATTTGATATTTGTATTAACTATATTGAAAATAATTTTGTTACTTGTGTTTCTTAAAAACTAACAAATTCTTTCATATTTTTTAAGATTTTGCTTGTAGTGGGACTAATCTAGTATAATTGATATATAGTTGCAGCTTGTAAGTTCAACTATCAACTAGTGATGTGTGATAATGAGTAAGTAAAGAACTTATTTACATAACTTGCTTGATAGTTTTATATATTCTATTATGAAATGTAGATCATTTGTGTAAACAGATCTATTTTCTCGCAGGTCCATCAATGTTTTGTTATTTTCTTGATTGCTGTCTGCTAGAACTTGGGAGCAATTGCAATGGAGGTTGCAAGTTGGAACGATGTTTTGTTGGATTTCTAAATCTATTTGTTGCTGGAAGTTGCAATGAGCCAGATAATGATGATTTTAGTTTGTAACTAACTCTATTATAGTGATGGACACAAGTTTGTTGAACTTTCTACTGTTGTTGTGTTGTTGTCTTGACTTTTGATAGAGGTTGCAAGTTGCAACGATGTTTTGTTGATTTTCTAAATCTCTTTGTTCCTGGAAATTGCAATGAGCCAGATAGTGATGACTTTAGTTTGTAACTAACTATATTTTAGTAATGGACACAAGTTTATTGAACTTTCTAGTGTTGTTGTGATGTTGTCTTGACTTTTCATAGTTTTTTATTACTACTGATTGAGTCGATATCTAGTTATCACGATGGCCGTTTTACCATTTTTTGTATTAAATTTGGTTAAACCAAAACCGAACTAAAATAAACCGAATCAAATTTATAATAACCGAACCAAACCGAATTTATTTCGGTTTTGTTTTGTTTGATATTTGGCCAAACCAAAAACCAAAAAACCGAACCGATATTTACGAATCGAACCGAACCGACCGAACGCCCAGGCCTACATGCATGACCTTCAAAAAAGTAAGTTGGATTTCTTTTTCTCATGGTTATGTGATCACATATATAAAATCTGGTTGTCACAGAAGTTAGCAACTTAAACAGAATTTTTTTTTGAGTCTACTACTATTTCTTTCAGACAACCAGAATTGACAAATCCTTGTCAAAACAATTATGGACCTGTTATCGAATAGCCCAAATTTGCAAGGCGTATACAAAACAATAGGGATATTTTTATTAAGGTAGTATTTTCAAGTGTTGTTAACCTTTGTTTGTAAATTTGTATTTATGGGAATCACAATCAAGGAAAGCTGACTTATTACTGCTAAGAAAGAAATCAAATAATTTTGATGTTTATGCTAATATGGCCTTGCATATGCATGTACCATGGTCAAGGGAACTAACAAATACATTTATATTCATGTTCTTACCTGAATTACATCTGGTTTGACTCAACGGTGTATTCCAATGAATATGCTTACTTTGCCATCATTAGTTGGTTTCAAATTTTCTCTAATTTTCCCTTTCTTGGGCAACATGTGTTGAAATAGGACTCTAATTGCTGGATGTGTTTTCAACAACACAAATTGCTATTTATTATTGCAGGAAATGTAGGATTCAATAAGAAAAGGCTAAGAAGCCATTGTTGCTACAGATTGTGTTCTCACGGTAACATTTATAATATCCAAGTATTTCTTTTGAATTTAGTTATAGAATAATGATTTAATGAATTTTTCTTAATGGTTGACTATTTAATCTATCTTATGTAGGTTTCCATTTTCTGATTTTGGGATTGTATATCAGCGGTGATACGATGATGGGGATAATATGTCAAGGGATATTAAAATCGTGGCCACAAGTCAATTAAATCAATTGAAGTTGATGCAAAGTTTTTGAATATTAAAATGTTTAATTTATATTTGATTTTGTGGAATTAATTACTAGGGCACATTCTGAAATATTGTTTCATTACTATTTGTTTCTAGGTATTTCTTTTCTAATTCAATTACAATTATATGCATATTTGTGTTATTTTTCACTTAACATACCGCTTGGGATAGTATTTATTAATGTGTTATCAAAGAGACATCAATTATATGGATCATTGATAAAAAATACTTCATTTACATTAATAAAGACTACACTTCATAAATGTTGCTTTAGACAAGTATCAAAATGGCATGTTTGAAAGTGTGGCCAAAAAGGAAGCAAAGGCCACACATAAAAAGTGTTGTTACAGATCATAAAAAACGTTCTCATATAAGGTTCTACAAGTGTAGACTTTTTATAGAATAGGGAGCACTTTTTAAGTGTGGCTTATAAGGCAGTCAAAGGTTATTCTAGTTTAGGCCACCCCTGTAAAAGTGTTGCCTAAAGTAAAAAAGTGCGGACTTTTAACAAAGGCCACACTTTTTGCTAGTTTAGGCTACATTTTACCGGGATAGTCGTAGGCCTTAAATAGTGTAGTGTGTGGTTTCGATTAAGCATCTTAAGTTATAAATGGCTCAAATGTCCACTATGGTGAACCCACGCCAAACTGACATTCTTCCGATTAACACTATCCAAAATCCTAAACATGATGGGCATTGCATGTCAGTCACTACTCGAGTTATTAAGAAGACCATTGATCAACCTATGCCGTCTGTAGTAGAAGAAGATATGAGAAAAGGCAAAGAGGTAGTAGAAGCTAGCGGAGAATTGCTGGACAACACAGTAAAAGAAGCAGTTGTATTTCAGAATGTGGTCCCCATTCCTAAACCTCTACCACCATTCCCTCATAGATTAGTGAAGAAAACTGATGATAAATACATGCGATTTATCACTATGTTGAAACAACTTTCCATCAATGTCCCTTTGATAAACTAAGTTTATTAAGGATATGGTAACTAAGAAGAGATCGGTGAGTTTTGAGAATGATGACAGAATGAAGCATTGTAGTGCTATTGCTACAACATCTCTTGTGTAGAAGAAGGAAGATCCTAGAGCTTTCACTATTCCATGTACAATCGGGTTGCTATGCTTTGCTAAAGCACTATGTGATCTTTGTGCAAGCATACATCTCATGCCTCTTTCCATTTGATAGAAGTTTGGCTTGGGTGAACCAAAACCCACCACAATGCGGTTATTATGGCTGATCGCATTGTGAAGAGGCCCATTGGTTACTTCAATCTGCTTGTTAAAGTGGAGTCATTTATATTTTCGTTCGATTTTGTGATTCTTGACAGTGAGTTCAATTTTGAAGTTCCCGTTATTGTAGGGAGGCCATTCCTTGCCACCAGGTGTGCATTGGTTGATATGGGAAAAAGGCATATGAAGTTTAGGTTGAACAATGAAGAAGCAACTTTCAACATATGTGGATCCATGAAGCATAGTGGTGAGCTCCAGACAGTATATGTTATATCCTATAGGGTTGAGAGTGTATCCTAGGTACAAATTGAAGAGCGACTAGGTGTCGATGCACTAGCAGCAGTGATCATGAATTTTGACAGTGATAGTATTGAAGGGTATGGTCTTTTGTGGATGCACTTGAACGAAATGAATATCGGTCAACCAAAGAAATTGGAGTTAGATATGAAGCATCGCGAGTCTCCACCCGCGAAACCATCTATTGAGGAGGCCCCAAAATTAGAGCTTAAGGCTCTACCACCTCATTTGAGGTATGTGTTCTTGGGTAGAGATTACACTTTGCCGGTAATAATTGCAGCAGATTTGAATCAACGACAAGTAGAGGGCCTAGTGGCAGTATTGAAGAGATCTAAACGAGCCATTGTTTGGACTATTGCAAAAATTATTAGGATTCTCCCGGTATGTATTCCCATAAAATCCAACTCATGCTTGATCACAAATCAAGTATTGAACACTAAAGAAGGTTGAATCCACCTATGCAAGAGGTAGTGAAAAAGTAGATCATCAAGTGGTTGGATTCCTGAGTAATTTATCCTATTGCAGACAGTAGTTGGGTATGCCCTGCTCAGTGCGTGCCTAATAAGGGTGGAATCAAAATGGTACCTAATGATAAGAACGAGCTTGTTCCGATGCAACCATGGACCAGATGGAAAGTTTGCATGGACTACCGAAAGTTAAATGCTTGGACTGAGAAGGACCATTTCCCCATGCCTTTTATATATTAGATGTTAGATAGACTCGCAGGCAAATGGTGGTATTGTTTTCTTGATGGCTATTTGGGCTACAACCAAATCTTTATTGCCTCTGAGGATCAAGAAAAGACCACTTTCACTTGCCCTTAAGGGACATTTGCTTTCAAAAGAATGTCGTTTGGGTTATGTAATGCACCGACTACCTTCTAGCTCTGTACGATGTCGATATTCCCTGATATTGTGGAGGACACCATTTATGGTTTCATGGATGATTTTTCTGTGGTTGGAGACTCCTTTTATCGGTGTTTGAGTAATTTGGTTGAGAATCTCAAAAGATGTGAAGATTGTAATTTGGTGTTTAATTGGGAGAAATGCCACATTATGGTTAAAGAAGGTATAGTGTTAGGACATCACATCTCGGAGAAGGGGATAAAGGTTGATCGATCAAAAGTGGAAGTGATAGAGAGGCTTCCTCCACAATCTGTGTAAAAGGTGTGAGAAGTTTTCTTTGACACATGGCCTTTTACTTGAGGTTTATTAATGATTTTTTTAAATTGCACATTCTTTGTGAAAACTACTCGAGAAGGAATGTAAGTTCTATTTCGATGAATCTTTTTTAAAAGCATTTTAGAGTTGAAGTAGAAGTTGGTGTTTGTGCCCATTATTATTTCACCATATTGGAATGAGCCATTTGAGGTGATGTGTGATGAAAGTGGGTTGCACTTGGTGTGGTGTTGGGATAGAGAAGGGATAAAAACCTTCATCCCATTTATTACGCCTAGATGAAGCTCAGAAAAACTATACAGTCACTAGACATGAACTTCTTGAAGTGGTGTTTGCATTGGAAAAGTTTCGCTCCTATTTGCTTGGCAAAAGGGTCATAGTGCATACGAACCACTCTACTTTGAGGTATTTAATGGCTAAAAAAGATCAAAGCCAAGGTTGATCCGATGTGTACTATTGTTGCAAGTGTTTGCTTTTGAGGTAAAAGATAGAAAGGTGATTGAGAATCAAGTTGCTGATCACTTTTCTAGATTGGAAGATGAAGCTATGCGTGAATTAGGAGAAAAGGCTAAAATTGATGATGCATTTCTAGATGAACATGTATTGGCCACCTCTCAAGATTTGATCGCATAGTTCGTAGACTTTGCAAGCTATCTGGCAAATGATGAAGTCCCGTCCGACTTGTCCTTCCACAAGAGGAAAAAGTTCATGCATGATGTGAAAAAGTTCTTTTGGGATGAGCCTTACTTATACATGAGTTGTGCTGATGGGATTATTCGTTATTGCGTGTTTTGGAGGCATGTCACTCCTCGCTGGTGGGAGGGCACCATAGTAGTATCCATACTGCGCATAAGATCCTGCAGTGTGGGTACTATTGGCCAACCATTCACCAAGATGCTCATGGATCGGTGCAAACTAGATGGAGAAATTTTGAAGGGGGCAAGAACTCCCATTAAATCCTATTCTAGTGATTGAGTTATTCGATGTATGGGGCATTGATTTTAAGGGACCGTTTGTGAGTTCTCATATGATGAAGTATATACTTGTGGTGGTCGACTATGTGTCAAAATGGCTGGAAGCAATAGTGATTCTTAACAATGAAGGAAAGAGTGTCACCACGTTCTTAAAAATAATATCTTCTCCAGATTTGGCACACCTAGGCCATTAGTAGTGATGGTGGCTCTCACTTTTGTAATAAGTTGTTTAAAGGATTATTGAATAAACATGGAGTTCTCCATAATGTGGCTAGTCCTTACCATCCAGAGACTAGTGGGCAAGTTGTGGTGTCCAATCGATAGATTAAGCAAATTCTGGCGTAAACGGTGAATGCTAATTGAAGGGATTGGTCAAGGAGGCTTGATGATGCTCTTTGGGCCTACCGCACTGCATACAAGACTCCATAGGTATGTGATACGCTCATACTTACTTCTCAAATAAGAAGTAAAGCGGTCGTGTCAAGTAAATAACCCAACTAGTGAGGTTGGGATCGTTCCCATGAGGAAAATAGTTTAGACTTAACTTCAATTTATTACTACTAATGTTCAGTCAATTACTTCCTTGGCAAGCAAAAATGATAAAAAGGGGGGTTTCTATTCCTAAAGAAATGAAAATAACTAGCAAATAAAAGGAGACAACTAACAGCTTCGAATGTTGGAGTTTAATCAATTAATCAAAGTAACTAGGGTTTACGTGTTCCCCACAGGTTCATAACTTGATAAGTCTAACTATAACAATTCTTTCCTAGTATCTTGCATGCAAAGTAATAAGTTATGTATTTCTAAATCCTTGGCCCGGCATCTAGAAAATTTCACTCCGCACCTTGGTCCGGCTACGTGTGTTGCTATCCTAACCCTTATCTTTACCTCATATTAAGCATCGTATTCGATACTTGACTAAGTTATTACCTCGTACCAATCAATACTAGCCTATTAGATAGTATACACTAAATCTATGTTGATAATTCTTTTCCTATTATCTACCTCCTTGGTACGGAAAGTAGCATTAAGGCATGTTCTAACGTAGGCCATCCGTTAAAAAGACTTCTAAACGAAAGAATTATCAATGCATGCAAGACACTATTCTAGAATTGTTATTTTAGTTAGGTTTTACCTCATTATTAGCCTATGGTTCCCACAACCCAAGTTATGGAGTTTAGTTACCCATAGTCATAATTACAATATTCAAATATATGATATAAGAATTCATGCACTTACTTCAATGAGAAAGAGTAAAATCCGAAAGTTCACTTGATTAATCAGCAAAAGTCACCAACAATCAATGATAAAAGTCTCAAGATAATCAATAATCTCTCAAAGAGTCTACAAAATAATCAAGAGTCTCCCAATATTCAAAGGTCTAACAATGATCCAGAGTCTAACCCCAAAAACGAGGTTTTTCGAACTATTTATAGAAAATAAAAACCTAATTAAACAAGGACTCTATTTGCTAGAAATCTGTCAAAAATGTGTCAAGATCGACGGACATCGCGACGGATCGTCGTGGTCACGACAGACCGTCATGGACTCCGTCGTCCCATACTTGATGAAATTTCTTCTGCTGCTCTCTTCAGTACCCTCGACGGCAGGTATGACGGATCGTTACGAGCACAACGGTCCGTCGAGGGTCTCCGTTCCAAAACACTTGAACTCTTGGAATATGGGTACTG
>NC_028640.1:21220685-21227119 GCF_001406875.1 Solanum pennellii
AACTTAAGGAAAAAGTATTAATAATACCGTGAAACCACGGTATATCAACACCCTCAACTTAAATTCGTTGTTTGTCCTCAAGCGATGCACTATGACTCAATACCCAATATTTGAACAATAGTATCCATGTTTTATCCTTTGCAATCATTTGGCTATCAATCCCGATTAATCTCATCATATTTATGCATGCTATCACTATTAGGCTTGATTATGTGGAATCAGACCATGACACAGACTCACCATGCACTAACACCTATCCTCTTCAATTTCTCACCGAGGTGCTAATATTTCCGGTAATGCAACTAGTGTCCTCACTTCAAAACAAAATCCTCATTTTTCACACAATGATTTCAGTTTGAGTATAAGGATTACTTTTCAACACTGACTCTCAGAACAAATTCACACTTATTCATACCTATTTCCATAAGCTTGCCCTTATTTTCACTGCTTAAAGTTGGCTGTACAACCCTTAGGATCACGATAGGACTTTCTTAGCTTGTAACATACGCTCAGGGTCAGGTAGGGTATATTAAGGTATAAGTTAGTGACTTTTTGCCCTCCTTAACATATCGGCTAAACATACCATTTTCTATCATTTTATTCTGCCCAGTTTCCCACATTCTTTCACCTTGCTATTTTCCCTTTTTTCTTCATTTGTGTAACTCTCTTCTTTTCTTGCTTGTATATTTTTTTTTCATTTTTAATTTTCTTTCAACTAATTTTTGAGTCACTTTACTTTTGTTCTTTTTCTCTCTTTATTCTTTCAACCCCACTTTCCAGAGCATTCCTCATAATAGCCACCCTTAACTCATGACTTTGCCATGAGTCAAAGTACACAATACCCAAAGTCAGGGCCATAAAAAGGTTGTTTACTTCATTAGCCACCCTCAACTTATGCTTTTGGCATTAGCTGAGGTGCACATGTCCAAGGAGGAACCAGGGCCAACACATTATTCCAAGAAAAGATCAGTTGGGGTGAGAAAGAAAGATCTAATTTAAGCTCAAATCATTTGGATCAAAGAAGGATAAATTTCATTTGGTTTTCTTTTATTTAGGCTAAAAATGGGCTATATTGAATAATGGCCTATGATCCTTTCCTAATTGTCTATTCCAGCTTACTTTTAGCAGGACTAACCAGGCAAGTTCTAGCTCAGTACAAATAGTGGACTATTCAAATCTTCCTCACACTCACTTGACATCTCATCACTCCACCAGATTATAAGACACCTAGTTCGAATTTTTGACTTAGGGTCATGCAGTGGTGTACCTCTATGTCATGCTTAGAGCCACACATTTATCAATTACTATGCCTAGTCATGCATCATTTTCCATTTTATCAGGATATCATTTTAGCCATCATGCTCCAGAATTAAACTATGTACACAAAATATAGACATGCCGCTTCAACGGAAAAAGCAATCAGTCTTTCAGGGAAAAAGAACACAGGCAAGAAAACCCCAAAAGAGGATAGTGAATTGGGCTATTCAGACTTCACCCTAGCACTCACTTTCCATTTACCCCACCCCCAACAAAAAGACATGCAATTGTCCCCAATGCATAAAAAAAATTTAAATACTAGAGTGGTAGGTGACGCAAACCTGGGGCGCAAAGCGCCGACGATCAGCAAGCTGGTGGGTCCGGTTCCCCGGAACCCACTACCCCTGTAATCTGAACACCCTCAATGGTGTCCTCAGCATCAACAACACTATCAGCTGTGCCTCACGCTATCTCCACAATCTGGAGCTAGACGCCCCAGCAGCTAACTCTTCTGCTCTCATCTGACGCGCCCCCTCCGCAACAAGAGAGGCTCTCCTCGCAGCCTCCATCTCACAGCGCTCCTTCTTCCGTGCTCGCGCCTCATCCTCCTCTCGACCCCTACGCCTCTTGGGTGCTCTCGAGGGGGAGGTGGTGAAATCTTTGAAGTGGCGAATAGGGTCGCCATCACTGTGTCTTCAGCAGGCTCTACAGAAGGGGCCTCAGACTCAGGCACCCTAGCCTCGAAGATCATATCAATATCTGCGCGAAGACTGTCGACCGCAGCCTGAAGGGTCGACACATCCACCGGAGGGGCTGGACGGGCTAGCACTCGCAACTCAAAGGCGTCCAAGCGCTGCTGAACCTCAGCGATCATCCGCTCTGTGTGCTGGACCATTCTCCGCTCCAAGCGCTCTTCTGCCTCGGTAATAGACCTTTGCATCCAAGGCTGGATATGATGCAGAATTGTAGCCATTTGCGCCTCTAGTTTCTGGAACCTTGCAAGCGGGACCAGAGCGGGTAAAGCGGTTGAGCGAGAGGAGCTCGGGGCAGTGCTACTACCCGGGATAGACTCGACGGGGGTAGTGTCTGTTGAAGCTGCCTGCATAGCCGTGCGGGCCTACGCTACCGTATAAGCCAGATTGTCACCAAGTAGAGGCAGCTCTTGACGGGGCCCTCTGCGTGGAGCCAACTTATTGGCCTCATCTCTGATGAGGCCGATATCAATAGTGCCCAGAGGGGTCTTGAGCTGATCAATGTGCCATATAGGCACACCTGCGGATCTACATAGAGAAAATATCATGCACAGGAAAGGGCAAGTAGTTGTGACCTTAAAATCCCTCTCATGCATGACCGCCTGTAGAAGCCACACAAAATCCACCTCGAACCCGGCTATCATTGCCGCCATCAGTACTGCTCGATCCCATGTGACGTATTATCAGCGGCTGTAGGGGAAAGGCAGTGGCGGACAATTAACCACAAAAACTTCGCCGTGAAAGTCAGGTTGGCTTTCTTGATGGCCCTCTTCGGCTCAGTCACCCAGTCGGCACCCTCTCGATCAACGGACAAGTGCAGGGCCATCCACCTCTTGGTGGTCTCTCTCAGTGATGGCTCACGCTGAAATTGTCCATCTTTGACAATCTGCCATCGGTAGTCAAACTCGGCATGAGAGGGGTCCGATTAGCATCAACATTCTCGCCGTATAGAAACCGGTGGATAGCAGGCAGGGAGATATCAACCAGAACGCCACGTACTCGGACCTGCTCCAGTGGGGCCTGTTTGGCGGGGGCAGCCCGCCTATCAATCTGCGATCGGAGAATCTCTACATAGGATGCGTAGAAGTCTCAGACCAGCTCTTCACTATAACATCCCAACATACGTGCTGTCCACTCCAGTCGATGTATGGTGAAGAGATTTGTGGATCTCAGGCATCGTCGGGAGACTTCCCGTTAGGACCCGCCGCTCCAATGTAAGTGTCCGAGTCATAACTGCTTTGTCATTCAGGAACTTTGCATCGGAATAGACTTGAAACTGCCCGTCGACATACCACCGGTTGGGCTGGTCAGTAACCGGGGTGAGAGCACGAGCTGGTGAACCGAGTGTGGATTCCGAACTGTCAGCCTCATCAGATGAGGCCGACGCTGCAGCGGTGGCGGGTGCGGGAACCTCAGCAGATCCGGAGGCTTCCTCCGACCACGAAACTCCTAAGGAGCTAGACGCTCCTTCTTCATTTGTGGCTAACCCAGAAGGTGTGCCGGTCAGTGTGCGCTCCTCATCAGACTAGGAGGCAGTGACTACGCCGGACGCCACCTTTTTGGGTGTGGCTCTGGCAGCACGTGCAGCACGGGATGGGGTGGAAGTGCCTGGGGGCACGTTCTCGGGGTCACGCTCATCCTCAGAGCGAATGACAAGGCAGGCAGACGGGGCGATAGACTTCGATCGCCCGTGTGCATAGACTCGATCTTGTTTTTGTGCCATAGTAGATAGTACCTATAAAAGATCAATATTAGTACTAGAAGGAGCAAACAAGACAAGCAAAACCACACAAAATAAATAAAAAAACATTAAAATAAAATGACATTGCTATAGTAACAGTGAAACACAACGGACCAGGTGACGGTTCGTCGTGAGGACGACGGACCGTCATGGGGTCCGTCGTGTCTTACTTAGACTATATTTATATGGAGAACCCTGAAGGAGAGTCTCTGACAAGTATGACGGTATGTGCAGGATGGACCGTCACAGGTACGACGGTCCGTCGTAGGTGTCCGTCAGAGGACACTTGGAAAAAAAATATGGAGACCCTTAGGAGAGGGGTCTCTGACCATCGAAACGGTCATGCAGGACGGACCGTCACAGGTACAACGGTCCATCGTAGGTGTCTTTTAGAGGACACTTGAAAGAAATATGGAGACCCTAGGAGAGGGGTCTCTGACCGTCATCACGGTCATGTAGGACGGATCGTCGAGGGTATGACGATCCGTCGTAGTTGTCCGTTTGAGGACACTTAGAAAAATAGAGAGAGACCCTTAGGAAAAGGGTCTCTGAAAACCAGAACGGTTTTGCAGAACGGACCGTCATAGGTATGACGGTCCGTCGCATGTGTCCGTGAAGGATACTTAGAAAAACTGAGAGACCCTTAAGAATAGGGTCTCTGACAACCAGAACGGTTGTGCAGGATGAACCGTCGCGGGAACAACGGTCCGTCGCATGTGGCCGTTGGTGGACACTTGGAGAAAAATTGGACAGTGGAGTATTAGGGCGGTTGGAACGAACCCAATGACGGTCCGTCCGTCATCGGGGTCTCATTCTGTAACTCAGTGACAGAACTGGAGATGCCCCATTCATCCCCTATGACCCAAATCGAATTGGTAGTGTTTTAACCTACATTTGTTTAACCCATATACCTAGTAAACTAGCAATGCTAAGGCAATAATATCTAGGGTTTTAACACGGCAATTTAGGGAATTTTGTTTAACCTAGGTCAGAAAAAATTTGATAAAGAATGAACGTATCAAGAAAAACTAGACTACTACTAATTGATAAACAAAAATGCAATATAAATGAGTAGAAATTAGAGACACATACCTGAGAATTTGAGAAAAACAAGGGGAAAAGGTACTTGATGATCAAGTAGACACCCACAGCAGCAACTCTCCGACTAGCAGATGATGACTTTTAGGATTTTAGCAGAGATGATTTTGGAAGTTGAAAAGGGAGGGAAATAGGAGGAAGAGTGAGGGAATGGAGTGAAATGAAGGGTTGGGGGTTTTAAATGTTGATTGTTTTTTTAAAAAACCCTAGCCGGGTCGGGTCGGGTACGCCTCATTAATGACGCGACGATTCCACGATGACGGTCCGTCTCATTTGTGACGGTCCGTCGTTGGATCCGTCGCGTGTGCCCTAGTTTGAAAATAACAGAAAGACGTACCTGGCACGATGGATTCATGCGACGGTCTGTCACAGTTGACAGGGTCCGTCGCTGTATCCGTCAGTGACTGCTGTAGAGTAATTTTCTGCCGAATTTCCTGGTGATGTGCCTGCAAATTTAAAACCCATTAGTAGAAAATGCTACCATTACTAGAAAGAAAAACTATAAGTATTGGGTTGCCTCCCAACAAGCGCCTGATTTAACGTCGCGACACGACTGAGGACACTTGATTACTCAGCCTTCATCAAGATGGTATGCCTCTATCACTTCATTCACCGATGCAGTATGCCCAAAATAGAGTTTTATTCGTTCTCTATTCACCTTAAACCGCACTCCCTCCTTCGTTTTTAGCTCAACTGCTCCATGAGGGAATACTTGGGTGATAAAGTAAGGGCCAGTCCGTTTGGACTTGAGCTTTCCCGGAAGACAAGGCAACCCAGATCTTTCTAAAAGCACCGAATCCCCAACCATAAATTCTTGTTTTGCACTTTTTTGTTCATTCTCCTTCTTCATCTTTTCTTTGTGGGATATGGCGGATGCCGATTGGAGCTAACTACTCTGCCTCATGGTCCTACAAATGTTGAAGGTCGCTTCTTCATTATTAAACCGAAATTTCATCTGCCCCTTTTCCATATCAACTAAGGCTCTACCTGTAGCAAGGAATGGCATCCCAAGAATAATAGGTACTTCAAAATCGACTTCACAATCAAGAATAACAAAATCTACCGGAAATATGAATGACTCCACTTTTACTAGCACATCTTGGAGTATCCCTATAGGCCTTTTCACTGTTCGATCAGCCATCAGTAGACGCATCGCAGTGGGTTTTGGGTCACCCAAACCGAACTTCTTGTAAATCGAGAGGGGCATGAGATTTGTGCTTGCCCCCAGATCACATAATGCTTTCGCAAAATCTAATGACCCGACTGTACAAGGAATAGTGAACGCACCCGGATCTTCTTTCTTTTGTACGAGAGATCTTGTAGCAATAGCACTACAATGCTGCAGTCTATCATCATCCTCGAAAGTGACCGATCTTTTCTTTGTAACCAGATCTTTCATAAACTTGGCATAACCGGGCATTTTTCAAGAGCTTCTACCAAAGGGACATTGATAGAAAGCTGCTTCAGCATTTTTATAGAATGCCGATATTTACCATCCTCGGTCTTTTTCACTAATCTCTAAGGTAAGGGTGGTGGTGGCCTAGGCATGGGAATTACCTTCATAGGGACTTCTGCATCTTTTCCAG
>NC_028640.1:21227800-21269398 GCF_001406875.1 Solanum pennellii
AAGTAAATAATCCAACTAGTGAGGTTGGGATCGTTCCCACGAGGAAAATAGTTTAGACTTAACTTCAATTTATTACTACTATTGTTCAGTCAATTACTTCCTTGGCAAGCAAAAATGATAAAAAAAGGGGGGTTTCTAATCTTAAAGAAATGAAAATAACTAGCGAAATAAAAGGAGACAACTAACAGCTTCGAATGTTGGAGTTTAATCAATTAATCAATGTAACTAGGGTTTACGTGTTCCCAACAGGTTCATAACTTGATAAGTCTAACTATTACAATTCTTTCATAGTATCTTGCATGCAAAGTGATAAGTTATGTATTTCTAAGTCCTTGGTCCGGCATCTAGAAAATTTCACTCCGCACCTTGGTCCGGCTACGTGTGTTGCTATCCTAACCCTTATCTTTACCTCATATTAAGCATCGTATTCGATATTTGACTAAGTTATTACCTCGTACCAATCAATACTAGCCTATTAGATAGTATACACTAAATCTATGTTGATAATTCTTTTCCTATTAGCTACCTCCTTGGTAGGACAAGTAGCATTAAGGCAAGTTCTAACGTTGGCCATCCGTTAAAAGGACTTCTAAACGAAAGAATTATCAATACATGCAAGACACTATTCTAGAATTGTTATTTTAGTTAGGTTCTACCTCATTATTAAACTATGGTTCCCAAAACCCTAGTTATGGAGTTTAGTTACCCAAAGTCATAATTACAATATTCAAAGATGTGATATAAGAATTCATGCACTTACTTCAATGAGAAAGAGTAAAATCCGAAAGTTCACTTGATTAATCAGCAAAAGTCACCAACAATCAATGATAAAAGTCTCAAGATAATCAATAATCTCTCAAAGAGTCTACAAAATAAACAAGAGTCTCCCAATATTCAAAGGTCTAACAATTATCCAGAGTCTAACCCCAAAACTGAGGTTTTTCGAACTATTTATAGAAAATAAAAACCTAATTAAACAAGGACTCTATTTGCTGGAAATCTGTCAAAAACGCGTCTGGATCGACGGACAGCGCGACGGATCATCGTGGTCACGACGGACCGTCATGGACTCCGTCGTCCCATACTTGATGAAATTTCTTCTGTTGCTCTCTTCATTACCCTCGACGGCAGGTATGACGGATCGTTACGAGCACAACGGTCCGTCGAGGGTCTCCGTTCCAAAACACTTAAACTCTTGGAATATGGGTACTGGCGCTACTTCTCTGATCTTCATGACGAACCTGCAGGATGGACCGTCATGGGTACGACGGTCCGTCACATTTTCCGTAACCCCACACTTGGTCAGACTTCCCCATCTTCCTTTAGCAGCTGCACTACGCTGCCACCTACAGACCGTCACAAGCATGACGGACCGTCACAATCTCTGTAGGTCGTCTGTTCTGCATTTCTTCGCTTAAAAACCTCCGCATTCATCTTTGGACAGATTTCCTGCAAATAAGGAGAAACTTATATAAAAATTAGCACAAAAAGGCTTTTGGACACATTAAACTTAAGGAAAAAGTATTAATAATACCGTGAAACCACGGTATATCAGTATGTCTCCATACCAACTTGTATATGGGAAGACTTGTCACTTGCCAATCCAGTTAGAGCACAAATCATTGTTGGCAATGAAGATTGAAGATTGATTGGACTGTAGCGGCATACCAAAGACTAAATGAGTTGAATGAGCTTGATGAGTTTCGCCAAAAGTCCTATAAAAGTTCAGCCATTTACAGAGACAAGATGAAAAAGTATCATGACCAATTGATTAAAAAGTGAGAATTTTCAGTTTGTGATTTTGTGCTGCTATTCAACTCTAGGCTACGCTTGTTTATGGGCGAACTCAAGTCCAGGTTGACGGGGGCATTCCTTATCACTAATGTATTTTCACATGAAGTGGTTGACTTGGAGAATAAAGAAGGCGCAAAGTTCATAGTCAACGGGCAAAGGATAATGATATAGTTGGGTCATGCGGAGAGTGTCCATGATGTGGTTAAGGACAATCATCTTGGTGAAGTATAAGTAATCAAGGATCCTGCGTCGTGCAACGACGTTAAATCAAGAGCTTCTTTGGAGGTAACCCAAGGTGTATCCTCTAGCCAACGATAGGTTTTATTTTCTTTGTATAGTCATTTTTGTGTGTCGTTTTGTTGTTGGTCTTGTTTGTGTACTACTAGTGGCTAGAAAATCCTAATAATGTCCAGAAAAACTCAAAAAGAATATCCTAATGGGTGTTACATGTGCAGGGACCAAAACAAAATCTGCAGAAAATGGTCTGGTGCAGAGGTTTACGGACCCAATCGACGGACCGTCGATTGTGCCCATAGATCCCATGTATGTCTTTTATTGTTTCTAAGTTGATAAGTAATCGATGGTCCAGCCGACGGCCCGTCAAACTGACCTACGGAATATCGACGGGGTTTCGTTGATCCTAACTGCTAGCAACCCGGCCCGACCCAACCGGTAACATTAAAGGACACAACAGTTCACATTCATTCCCTCCTTCATATTCTTTTAAAGTTCCCTTCGGAAATGGTTTTCTTCCTTTATTTCTTTACTTAATCACCAAAACTCAACCTCCCATATCCCATTTCACTCCCAAACCAAAATCCTTCCAATATTCCAAACTCTTTCTTCCCCAAATTCCTCTTTCTTTCAAATGTTCTTTGGCCGGTGATCGAGTTTGTCTGAGTAACTACTGCTTGAAAGTTCATCGCACAACCAAAGCCATCCAAACTAAAGATATTTTGATCTCCTTTAACTTTGAATTCTCGTTCATAGTTGTTTACAGAAATTCAAATGTGGGTCTTGACCGTGGAACTAAATTAACTGATATCACATGCTAAATTTTGTGTAATGTGTCCCTCGGAATGATAGAGTGTGGTTGTGTCGCCTTGTAGTCTGTATAAAATGTGGGTATCTTTGTAGTTTTAGCAATTCTGACTTAGGGTTTCTTACTATGGATGAAATAGAACACAAACTTTTTTAAAAGGAAACTCTAGTAATGAAGAATTCTCTTTTTCGGTGTTAAAAATTGCATATCTAAACTTGATTGTGTTAAAAATTGTCTAAAAAAGGCCTGAAATCAGGAATTGTTGGATGAATATTACGGAATTGGGGGTTGAATTCTTCAATGAAGTTCTTGGAGGCTATTGGTAAGACTTTCAAGGTTATGAACACTTTATTGATTTAATGTTGGTATATTCTTTATAATGTTGTTCAATTGAAGTATGATGGATGAAGTTATGGATGTATGATTATGCTATGAATATGATGGATGTGAGATGGCAATAGGTGTATTGTTATGAGGGATTGGAGGTGATTTCTCATTTGCTTCTTATTGCTATGATTATGATATAATATTCTCACATGATGATGGTTTTGTGATGAAAGAACCTTTTTATCTATAACTGTTGAGCTATTGACATGATTATATGAAGGATAAACTCGTAAGACCTATATTAAGAATTGGTGTTAATAAACACTTAAAGACACTTCAAAAAGGGAATTTATCTTAGCACCAAGTGAACTAGATAATGAGAGGTGACCCTTCCAAAAAGGGAAGGTAGGTTTACCAATGTTCTCATATGGTGGAAACTACAATACGGATTAGCATAATGAGAGTTTCTAGTAACAACCTCCTAGTTCCTTCATTATGTGCCTCATAGGAATACTAGCTAGTTGATAGACCTAGATGCTACGATTATGTTCGAGTTCTACCTTGGCAAGTAGAATACCTTCTTTGGATGTGGGGTTTTATGACACCGAATTCCATATTTATCTCACATGATATATTGTTGGTTATGGAAAATGTTCCCAAAAGTAATATAAATGAATGGAAGTAATAATATTGACACTAACTAGGATGAGTTAAGGGGCACTACTTAGTCGAGGTAAGGGTATGTGACTTTAACTATGCATTGCACAAGTCCCGAGGTGTCCAGGATGAGTTCTATGTACTTATGTTATGAATTAACTGCATAATGTTGGTTATATATAATGTTGATCTTATATGATTCTGGTTTTATTTGATATGCATGACATTGGTCTAAATTGCTAGGTATGATGATGACTACACATGATATGATGTTATATGAGGTAAAAAACTTGCTTATGGTCTCTTTATTAGTTTACATTGTTTATGTGGGTTATGGGGCTTCACATGAGCATTGAACTAGTTGGCTTGCATTGAGATGGTGAGTAAGGGTCTTGTAATGTTTTATGAAATGAACTCAAGACATGAAATGTTCATATGGCTTTATGATGATGATAATCTTGTATATGGATATGAATATATCTTAATGATGTTGTGTCTATGAACTTGTATATGCTATTGAAATGTGCATGAAAGCTTTTAAAGTTTATTTTGGATGAAGTTAATGAGTACTCAAGTCTGAGCATGAATCCTAGAACTCTAGTTCATGCTATTTTATTAGTCTAAATACTTTCTTCTATTTCCTAACTTATATAAACTTTGTTTTATTCTCTTATGAGACTTATTGTAAAGTTTTAAGGGCTATGTCCAAAATCTTGTACTCCTATGTTAGATGATTTTGTGTGAGACAATTGTAGAATATTCTATATATGAGAAGTCTATGTGAACTTCATATGTAAGGTTATAATTTTTCAGTATTCTATCTGCCTGTGAAATGCAATGATGTATGTTAAGGGCTTGTCTAAGACCTCTTTGAGGATGAAGACATCGATTACGTCTAGGGGATGCTATTCGGTCATGACAAACTTGGTATGAGAGCATGAGTTGAATAATCTTAGGAATAACGTCTGACAAAACCACGTGTTGTCGTGTCTTGTTCATGATTATGAAGCATGCCACACTTATGAACGAGAAGCTATGTGATGCTTAGGAAATTTTCACTTTTTTGGTATTCTTAATGTTGTGTGTAAGACCCCCAAAATGAGTTAGGGTGTATAGAGACTCACATGTACCTATTAGATTGTTAACATTTTAATTAAGTGTTTTAAAGTATGCTTGGGTGATTTTAAGTTATTTGGAAGTCAAACGTCAAAGGACGACCAAGATGTTCGACGACTAGTCACCACAGGGGCCTTATGTGTTTTTATGTGCTTATGTGTGTGTGATAAGCTTATGAGGTCCTTAAGTGTATCATAATTATGTTTCTAGTCAGTGTGGTGATTTTCATGAAGTTTAGAGGTCAAACGTCAAAGAACGTCTAAGACGTTCGAAAGTTTGCCCTTGAGACATGTATGTGTGTGTCTTGAGTGTGCCTAGCATGTTTGGACGTGTTGCGTGTAATTGTTTTGGGTAAAACTGCTGTGGAGGGTCCTTGAATTGTTAATGTTCATATTTACGTTGGAAACACCTAGGTACGACTCCACAAGGGCCCCGCAAGAGGCCCTCAAGAAAGACACAAAGGCTGTCCAGACACTGGCTTGGCAATCTCAATCGACTTAGCCAACCAATGCCTCGTCAGTCCACCAAAAGCCCGTCGATGGTGAGGTATCGATGGGAACTTTTCCTGGGGAAGTCTCAGCCAAAGGATAGCCGATTGACCAAACGACGGAAGACACAAACTGTTTGTCGATGGGACAAAGGGGTGTCGATGGCTGACCATCGATACAGTCTGCAGCTACTGCTTAGCGACTGTTTCATTAAAGGGATGAATGAGAAACTAAACCCACGTGCTAACTTGACCCTACATGGTTTATTTTGCTATTTTTGGTCCATTTAAGTGATAAAAACGTGACAACCCGATTCCCAATCCATTCTTCACAAATTAGACTTTCCCTCTAAAAATAATCTTTCTAGAACCTCCATTGAAGGTGAACCTCAAGAACAACTTGGAGCTTTGATTTATATGGGGTTTTCATCAAATTTGTAGTTCTTCTTCTACATTAAAGTATGGTGATCCTTCATCTCTTGTTATCCTTCCATCTAGAGAGTTAATCTCGAAGTTTTCAAAGAGATTTGATGATCAAACCTTCAATTTTTCAATCTAGCCATGAGTTCTTTCTCAAAACGTTTTCAAAGGATTTCTCATGATGATTTTATGATAATGTATTGGTTTTAACGTGAATTTCAATCGAATTGCATTAAGAACCCATGTTCTCTTCAACTCTCGATTCAGCCTACGCATGGACATTGTGATTGTGAATTTGAATTGATGGAATTGTGGTTCTATTACGCTGAATTGATTATATCTATTGCTTACATAGTAATGTAATGATGAATTATGTGATATTGGATTCATGTACATTGATGCTTGAATACTTGATCTCTACTTTCTATTGATTGTTAAAGTATGGAATTCACTGTAACAACAATCCTATAGTACATGTATATAGGATTCATTTAGGTAAAGTATAATTGTAGATACTGCCTTACATGAATATTAATGATGAATTGTTGAAAAGTGATCCATGTGGGTCAAGTTTTGATTTGCCTATGTTCTTCTATCTTACATGGATTCCCAAAGTGGCATGCTCATTGTAATCTCGAGTTTCTGGCAATGATAGTAGGATTTCATTTAGGTTATGATTTCTTTAACTATTGCCTTATATTGATTTTATTGATGAATTGTGGGTATGAATCATTCATTATTAGAGTAAAGGAGTATTGGTATGGATTGATCTAGGTTCTTCTAGCCTATAGATTGGATATTATAATGTACATGATGTGATCTTAATTCTAGGGTAGAGGAAGCATGAGTTAGACTTGATTATTATGTCTTTAGATACTGCCCTAAATTTATACTATTGATGAAATATAATTGATTATCCATGTAAGTGAAATTGGTTAATGGTATATGTCCTACTTTCTAGTATATTGGTGATGTATTGTACTAGTTTGTAGCATGGTGTTGTGGTAGCTTCTGCATGACTTCGTATATGATTATTGTACTTTATCTACTTAACTATACTTGAGTTGTTTATGAAAAAGGAGTATTGATCAAGGATGATCAAATGGTAAGAAATTGGTACGAACGCCTATCTTTTCTACTTTCTTATAGTATTGGTAATTGATGAAGCCTTGTATGGCATTGTGAGGTATGGTCCACTTATGGTGGAGGTGTTTACTTGATTGAAGCCTTGTGTGTGTGTGTGTGTGTGTGTCTTTGTGTGTGTGCTAGTGTGTGTGTGTGATGTGAACATGGACTTGAAGGAATTTATACTATGAATGTTTGTTGATGATGAATCACCCTATGTGAATCCTATGCCTAGTTTCCTATTCTAGTTATGATCTAGGTTGTGTTGCTAATGTCATGAGCATGTAAATGGTTATGTTAATTTTATTTGTACTTACTGCCTATGATGAGGTCCTATAATGTTATATGTGATGCAAAGTTAAGATAGGTGCATAAAGACTATAGCTTACTCTAAGACGTTGTAAGTCTCGAATAAATGAGTCTTGTGCTATGCTATCTATTCTATGATGTTGTGTGATTTATCATTCACTAGAATGACTTGATAGGTGTACTAGTATGGGAAAAGGTATGGAACCTTGTCTATGCATTACACCTATGTACCTTGATAGGATAGTTCCTCGGCTGGTCTTCTAAGTGCATGCATAGGATTGTATGAACATGCTATGAATATGACTTATATGTTATGATGTTACTTATATCATATGATAAAGTATGAATCCTTATAGTGTCTTGGTGTGTTAATATGAAAGAATTGCTCATATAGTTACACCTATAGACTTATGCATTGATATATGAACGTATGTGGCATTTATGTGATATGTGAAAGGTTTGCTCATATATAAGTATACACACACACACATGTATGAAGATCTAGTAAATAGAGGGGCCTTGAAAGGTGTTCTCAAGTGTACCCTAAGCTAGATAGGTGCTTACATATGCTTCGTCCATATGAAAGGGTTTCTCACATGATTTAGATTGATGAACTCTCATATATGAACTATGAGCTAAGCATATGTGGATATGACTCTCCTAAGCCTAAATTTTTAAGATAAAGTTAATAAAGGCTTTTCAATAAAAATGGAACTTAGCTAAGCACCGAGTGAACTTGAAGATGATGGGTAGCCCTTTACATTTTAGGAAGGAAGGTCACCATAATTCTCATGAGGTGGATAACCACAATGCCTCAATATGCATAAATAGGGTTTCGATAAGTGAATAACTATAATGCCCCATTTGTCATAAAGAGGGTTTTCACATGTACCTCAAAGTTCCATAACTATGCTTGCCGCATAGGATCTAGCAAGTGACTTCACTAGTATGCTAGATTGTGTTAATGTTCTACCTTGGATAGTTATGAACACCTTCCCTTGGTGTATGGCATTTGCACAAAGTAACTCAAAATATCAATTATAACACCTATGAGCTCAAAAAAAACATCACAACATGAGGAATTTTCTTCTCACAACAACATGGGATCAACATATTATTAGGAGTCAATTATGTAAAATTCAACCTTTCATCATGCTCAATATCATTTCATAAAAGCAACAACATAC
Organism: Solanum pennellii; assembly: GCF_001406875.1. NCBI lineage: Eukaryota > Viridiplantae > Streptophyta > Magnoliopsida > Solanales > Solanaceae > Solanum > Solanum pennellii. The sequence goes on from NC_028640.1 coordinate 21,236,265, forward strand.
CAAGTACATAATAACTGCAACAACAAGCAAACGAGCATTTTCACATGAAACTTCTTTTTAGCAAAAACATTATCATAAATATGCACATCTTTGCAAAACAAAGTCAAATTCAATTTATTTATTATTTTAATTATTAGTAGGAAATAATAACCTTAATTATCAAAGAGATGAGGGTGCGGGACATCATATCGACCTCGGCCTCCCATGTTGCTCCCTCAATTAGGTGGTTCTTCCATAACACCTTTACGGAAGTCACCTCCTTGTTCCTCCACCTCTTTACTTTTCTATCCAGGATTTCAACCAGAACCTCTTCATAGGAGAGGTTCTCTTCCACTCCTATACCTTCAATAGGATGAATGAACTCAGATCACCAATACACTTCTTAAGCATGGAGACATGGAACTTATTGAATGAATCGAAGCCAATTCACTTGGTAATCGCAACTCTTATGCAAACATTGCCAACCCTTTGCAAAATTTCATAAGGGCCCACATAATGAGGACTCCACTTCCCTTTCTTGTCAAATATCACCACTCCCTTTATAGGTGAAACTTTAAGATACACTTTATCCCCCTCTTCAAATTCTAAATCCTTTCTCCTATGGTCGGCATAAGACTTTTGCCGTCTATATGCTATTTTCAACTGCTTCCTTATCATATGAACTTTCTCCAATGTCTTATAAATCAATTCGGGACCCAAGAGTGAAGACTCTCCACTTCAAACCATCCAATTGGAGATCTACATCTCCTACCATACAAGTCTTCGAAATGAGCCATAAATATAGTTGAATGGTAACTATTGTTATATGATAACTCAACCAAAGGGAAATGTTTATATCAATTTCCCATGAAATCAATTATACAAGCTCTAAGAATTCTTCAAGTGTTTGAATAGTACGCTTCGCTTGACCATCCGTTTGGGTATAAAAAGCGCTGCTTAGCTTAACCTTTGTATCAGCCCTTTTTGGAATGACCTCCAAAACCTAGATGTGAATTGGGCACCTCTATCCGATATGATGGATAACGGAATACCATGGCGACACACAATCTAATCTATGAAGATCCTTGCATAATCCTCTACCTAGTAAGTGACTTGACGGGAATAAAATGAGTGGATTTGGTCAACCTATCCAAAACCACCCATATAGAATCATGTTGATTTTGTGTCCGAGGCAAACCTACCAAGAAATCCATATTTATGTCTTCCCACTTCCAAGTGGGAACTCATATTTGTTGAAGTAAACCACTTGGCTTTTGGGGCTAGAATTTCACTTCTTGGAAATTTGGAGATTGTGCAACAATTTTCACTATGTTCCTTTTTAAGCCTTTCCACCAAAAGACTTCTCTAAGGTCATGATACATCTTTGTACAACCCAGATGAATGGAATAATGCGAACCATGATCTTACTCAAGAACCCGATTTCTCAAGTCATCAACATTGGGCACACACAACCGTCCTTGATACCTCAAAACGCCATCCCCTCCAAGGAGAATGACTCATTAAGCTTACCAAGAACTGGTTCCTTCAACTACATAAATGGTTGATCAAGGTGTTGCTTAAACTTCAACTCAACCATCAAAGACAATTCGGAGTTATGATGGACCATAAAACTACCATTTGGAAAATATTCCAATCTAACACCCAAACGAGCCAAACTATGAACATCTTTCACTAGGTCTTTCTTGGATCCTTCTACATGAGACACACTACTCATGGTCATACGACTTAGAGCGTCTGCAACAACATTGGCTTTGCCAGGATGGTAAAGAACACTAATGTCGTAATCTTTCAACAATTCCAACAATCTTATTTGTCGGAGATTTAGCTCCTTTCGAGCAAACACATATTGAGGACTCTTGTGGTCGGTATACACATCAACATGGATAGCATACAAATAATGCCTCCCTATTTTAAGACAAATACCACGGCCGCTAGCTCAAGATCATTAATTGGATATTTTTTTCTCATGCACCTTAGGTTTTCTAGAAGAATAAGCTAATACTTTCCCATGTCTCATAAGAACACACCTTAAGCCCACTCGGGATGCATCGCAATATACAACGAAGCCCTTGGTACCTCTTGTAAATCCAACACCGGTGCAGAGATAAGCCTCTCTTTCAAGATTTTGAAGAATCTTTCACATGTCTCCGAGCACTCAAATTATACACTCTTTTGGGTCAAGGTAGTAAAGGGATATGCAATGGCCTCAAAAACCTCCACAAACCTCCTATAATATCCCGCTACACCAAAAAAGCTTTTAATGACTGTTGGAGTCAATGGTCTAGACCAATTCTTGACCGTCTCAGTTTTCCTTGGATCAACCTCAACTCCCTCACTAGAGATGATATGACCAAGAAATGCCAAAAACCTCAACAAAAATTCACATTTGCTATACTTGGAAAATAGTTGGTTTTTTTAAGCACTTACAATACCATTCTTAAATGATCCATGTGTTCACCCTCATTTTTCAAATATACCAAGATGTCGTCATTGAAGACAAAAACAAATAAATCTAGGTAACTTCGAAGTACCCTATTCATGAGGTCCATAAACACCACCGGGGAATTAGTGAGACCAAAGGATATTACTAGAAACTCATAGTGACCATATCTAATTCGAAATGCCATTTTTGGTATATCCTCACCTCTCACCCTAAGTTGGTGATACCATGATCTAAAGTTAACCTTTAAAAAGTAGCTTGCCACTTGAAGTTGATCAAATAAGTCATCAATCTGAGGCAGAGGATACTTTATCTTAATACTGACTTTATTGAGTTGGCGATAATCAATGCAAATTCTAAGGGACCCAACCTTTTTCATCATAAACAGTACCGGTGCACCCCATGGAGAAATACTAGGTCTAATAAAGCCTTTGTCTAGCAAGTCTTGAGTTTGGCCTTTAAATCTTTCAATTCGGCCGAAGCCATCCGATAAGGAGGAATTCAAATGTGGTTAGTATTAGGTAGCAAGTCAATACCAAAATCAATTTTCCGTTCGGGAAGGATTCTGACATCTCAATGGGAGGATTTTTGGAGTCTAAATCTTTGACTATTACAATATGGTATAACACCCTTTTGACATCATTTTACAAGCCTTAAGAAAAGAGATGATAGGACCTCTAGGAATGGAATTTCGCCCCTTCCATTCTAAGACGGGTTCATTTGGAATTGAACTTGACAATTCTTGTTATACAATCAAAGGAAGCAAAACAATCATTCAGCCAATCCATCCCCAAAATGACATTGAAATCGACCATATAAAGTTCTACTTATTTAAAATGAGTAACTCTATGGGGCAACATTATAGGACAATTTCTCTATACCCTCTTTGCAACCAGCGACTCACCTAGCGGGATAGTTACCATGAAAGGTTCATTTAGGATATCGGGAAAAATATCAAACTTCCTAGATATCAAGGGAGTAACAAAAGATTATGTAGCACCCGGATAAAGTAAAGCATACAGATCAATATCAAAGACTTGTAACATGCCGGTCACCACATCGGGAGAACTCTCTTGTTCACCCATAGAACGAAGAGCATAAAAGTGATTCTTCTTTTGAGCATCCACATTCGATCCACTAGCTTGAACTTGGACACTTCCTTTATATTGCCCCTTCAAATTGGGGAAATCCCTAACCTTGTAACCACTCTTGCCACACTCAAAACAATTGTCCATCCCAACAAGGCAATCACCATGTTTCCTGTCACACTTTTCATAAGTTGGCTTCTTAGTTGGTGAACTAGTACCTCTTCCCTTTGGAAACTTAAGGTTAGAAACCGTATCATCATTAGCCTTAGGAAATATGGAAGGAATATTAATAGAAAACCTCTTCTTGAATCTAAGATTATCTTGAATTTTCCAACCTCCCATTTGAATCATAAAATCATAAGACTTGACCCTATTTGCCTCTCTATTCTTTCTCCTTGACTTAGTTTCTTCCATTTGTTGAGCATGAACCATGGGAAGAGAGATATTCATATTATCATGAAGCATTTTCAAATGACATTTTTCTACCAAGTCTTTGGACACTCCTGTAAGAAAATGACTCATTTCATCCCTTGGATTTGACACCAAGGATGGAGCATACTTGCACAATTTATTAAATTTCATGGAATATTCAAGTACACCCATACCTCATTGACCAAGGTGGATGAATCCTTCCACCTTAACTTCTATCATCTCTCTAGGAAAGAATTTATCAAGCAAAGCCCTCTTGAAGATCTCCCAAGTTCCGGACCATTCCTTAATGCTCTATTATCTTTCCATTGTTTGTAACAGGTTTGGGCCACATCTTTGAGTTGATAGGCCGCCAACTCAGCCTTCTCATTTGAGGTCACACCCATATCATAGAGAATCTTATAGACCTTATCGAGGAAATTTTGAGGCTCCTCATCTGACTTCGACCCAAAGAATATAGGTTGATTCATTCTAGTAAAGTCTCTCAAACGTGAGGCCATAGTGTTAGCATGTTGAGGCACTCGAGGTCCAATCTCCGTATTCACTTTCGCCGTCATGGAAGTGACGACATTAGCTTGCGAGGTCATGGCTTGGGCCAATGTGAGAAAGGATGCCCTTATCTCTCCATCGGTCATCGATGGAGGAACAACCAAAACTTGATCACCCATAGCGACTTTTTCAAGTGGAGGCACTTGGTTGCCATGAGTTTCCACATTAGCCATTTCTTCCTCGACCCTCCTAGATGCTACTTTTCAAGTATTCATACCTATAACCACGATACAAGGTTTAGGTGAAAGCACATAATAAGATTCTAGCGGTACGACATAGGATTAAAAAGATATGAGAGTTTCCTAAGAATAACATAGCCCCTCATTCATAAGTGTGGCGTGCTTCACAATTATGAATAAGAATCTACATACGTGGTTTAATGAGACATCGACCCTAAATATATTCAACCTCATGCTCTTATACAAAGTTTGTCACATCCGGGGAGCACCCCCTAGACGTAACCGTCATCGTTGTCCTCGTAGATGACTAAGACTAGCCTCTTAGCATTCGTCATTACATTCATAGGTTGAAAAGTGTAGAAATTAAAACTTTTTATCTACCTCTACATCATGAGTTTTACTTTGAACTCTGGCTTACACATAATATATTCATAACGGGTATACATAGACTCCTCGTATAAGAAGAAAACATAGTCTTCTACTTCTATGCCACATATTGATAGCATACATAATATCATTTTAATAAGGAAGTCTCATATTAAACCATCTAAACGGATTAGACCAATTTGGGCAAAGCCCTTACACAAATATAGAAATACCACTTAGGGCTTACAATAATATATTGAAATTCCATGAATGAAATTATTGTCTTTGGACTGTAATAATGTAAAATAGGTAGACTGATAGAAACACATCATCCTCTGCACATGAGGACATAGCCACACTTGGAGAAATGATCCAAGCCTTCCTTCAAAAGTCTTCACGAACCCTTCAACGACCGGAACCTAAAATGTTAGGGGAAAAGGGAGAAATATGAGTTAGCACATCACTTGTACTAACTATGGAATCATATGTACATACAACACAAAAATCATGTTAAAAAGGGACATTTTATAAAAGTATGCCGAGTTACTTTGAAAAGTCTTATGAACAATACAAGAACACATACAAAGCAAGAATCATATATTTCTTAATGATATAAGCATATTCAACACAAGAGCAACCTATTTAAGTTAAGCTAATTCAACATGTATATATAATAATAAGACTCATAGTCAATGTAACTCTACAATCATAATATAACCATAAGCATGTTAATGAGTATAGGACATCACAACATAAGTAAAGGCCCTTATCCATAACCCTTCACCAAGTCCAATTGGATAATGGTCAAGTAAAGCCCCATAACCTCACTCAACAAAGAAAACTAGTCAAAAGAGCATGAATAATGTCCAACTCCACATATCATATCATCATAAGTATTCCTCCTCACATTTAGCAATATAGACCATTAACAAGAAGAATCAACATAAGCATAACATTTATTTCATAAGAGCATAACATATAAGAATATCTTTCTAAGACATCTCTCAAGGCTAAATAGTACAATGTATAGGTAGAGTCCCATAAACCTACCTAGACTAAGTCAAACCTCTTAAGTAATCCTTGTTAGAGTTCACTTTTTTACTTCATTTTACTTTTGGGAACATCTTGCCTTAACCAACATAGACAATATGAGCTAATGTGCAATTCGGCATCGTGGAACCCTACACCGAAAGAGGGTGGAGTAATGGCCAGGGTAGTACCAAAACATGAACATAACATATATGTGAATCCACTAGCTAGTATTCCTATGGGGGAAACATATTTAAAGAACTAGGAGATGTGTTTGGGATGCTCTTTATGCTACATGACTTATAGTCTCCAATCTTATGAGTACGATAGTGATCCTATCTTCTCTATGTGGGAAGGGACACTCCTCACCACTAGTTCACTCGGTGCTAAGCTAGAGTCCCTTTTGAAATGTCTTTAATTAATCATCATAACATAGTTTAGGTCATAGGATACTAGTCCTTATATAGTCAAGTTATTTAGATCATTACGAATTACATGAGAACATCCTTTCAATGTAAGAATTCACCCATGCGAGGTTAGCACATTTACATCACCATATCATAATAAGGCATATAGGCAATTCATAACCAACCTTATATCATTACATCCTAGACAACAACTTACAAGCCATAAATCAAGACATTTCAATTCAACATCATACCAACCCTAATCAATCTTGTCACAAAGTGTACTCCAATAGAACTTCATCACTAAACACAAGTAATCATATTTAAAGTAAAGGTTTGAGGCCACAAGACTTACCCTAATCTTCTTCACAAGCCATCATCCAAGGTTTTACCATCAACCATCCAAATCAATCCAACAATGGGTGTAATATAATCACACAATAGTAATTAACACAATAATTAAGTCAATTAAATCACTATACCTTAATTTATCAATAGTTCATAACCTAGGGTTAGGGACTTGGGTCAATTTCATGATCTACTTCACATACTAGGTTAATTCATCAATAAATAAAGAATTAAATAATAATACATCATAATATAAGGATGGTAACAAAAATAGCCCATATAAAATACATTTTTGAAGATCTATTTCATATTATAAAGAAACCCACATGAAACTCATCTTTTTGAATTTTTTTTTGAAGGACCCTTAAGAGAAAGGAATCCCGAAGGTGAAATGATCTCGTACATTGTGAATTGTTGAACAATTATGGATAAAAGCACCCTCCTTGTTTCCTTAATGATCTTGACCTAGCCTTCTATTTGGGAGAGAGAAAGTCGAGACAAGGAAGAGCAATTGTATTTTGGAATTGTGAGAGTAAGGTTAGTTTAATTAGGCTTAGGTCTTTATATAAGTTAATAAATAACTTAATTAGACCTCCCTTAACCCCTATATAATTAACTAATCATCTAATTAATTAAATGAAGTAACGTAAAACTCACCGGAAAATTGCAGGCCTGACCTACGAGACCCTAACCAACGGGCCATAGGTCAGTCCACGGGCCTTTAGCCAACCGTCCTATAGGTCCGTCGTTTTGGTCAGAGACTTGCCAAAATTTCTAATTCTTGACAAAGGAATCGACGCCTTGTCGATTTCCTTACGCCTCGTCGCCTACACCTCGTCGCCTACACCTCGTCGATAGCTACTGTCTCAAGATATCTTTTAGACAAATTGGAACGGTCCTCCTGAAGGACCCTTTTGTTAGTCCATGGAGAGTTGTACTCTGACGTTTTGACCCTAAAAAACTTTTTGACAATGAATCCTCCTAGTTTCACCGGATCTAGTATTACTGAGGATCCGAAAAACTTTGTTGAGGAGTTGAAAAAGTTATTTGAGGTAATATATGTGGTCGATACTGAGAGGGTTGAATTAGCTGCATATCAACTAAATAGTGTGGCTAGATATTTGTTTGTTCAATCGAAGGATGGTAGAGCCGAGGGTACATAACATCCAAGTTGGGCTTATTTCAAAAAGGCCTTCTTGGGGAGGTTCTTTCGTTTCAAACAGAAGGAAGCAAGGGTACGGGAGTTCCTTACTTTGAAATAGGAACCCATGAGTATTCATGAGTATGAGTTGAATTTCACCCAGCTATCTCGCTATGCTATGTAGATGGTGAAGGACATGATGAGCTTGATGAGTTTGTTTATTGCCGGATTAGGTCGTACTTTATGGAAGGAAGGTAGGGATGCCATGCTCATATTCTTCTTTATGCTGTTAAACCAATAAAGCTCCTCAAATTCATGGTACATCTTGGTGTCTCCTCGGTTAATGTAATATAAATAACTACGTGATTTCGATAAAATTTGCTCCCTTAAGTCATCAGCTATGGAAACAAACAAACAACCTTGATATGAAGTTACCTTCTCCCTCTTGGGATAAAGCCTCAACAAATTTTTTAAGTAGCCCTTCCTCTTTTTAACCAATGACCTTTCATAAATTTCTCATCTGACACAAACGACTATTTTGAACCATTATGGAAAATAACACCACCCTAATCAGAATCAACCAACCAAACACCCAATGTGTGATATATGAACATCACCAAACAAAATCTCTCTTATCTTCCATAACATGAGAAGCACTACCCATAGATAGTCGACTAAGAGCATCTGCCACCGTATTTCCCTTACTAGGGTGATAGAGAACACACATGTCATAATCCTTCAATTTTTTCTAACAATAAGTGGTCGAGATAGAGAATAAGAAAGTTGCAAGGTCACAGTCAACGAGCAAAGGATAAAGATCTACCCGGGGCATGCAGAGAGCATTCATGAAGTAGTTGAGGCCTATCATATTAATGAATTCTGAGTAATCAAGGGATATGCATCGTGCAGCGACGTTAAATCAAGCATTTTTTGTGAGGCAACCCAAGGTCTTTCCTCAAGCCAATGATAGGCTTTGTTTTCCTCGTAGGAATAGTCATAGTTTTGTTTCATTTTTTTTAGTATTATTTCATTCTTGCTTGTGTACTAGTGTTTGCTAGATATTAGTGTAGGGTTCGTGTCTCAAATGTCTCCATAAAAACACAACATGAATGGCCTAATGGGTGTTACATGTGCCGGGAGCAAAAATAAAAATCTGCAGAAAAGGTCTGTTGCGAAGGTCTACGGACCCCATCGAATAGCCGTCATTCAATCAATGGACCGTCGATGGTGTCCATAGATCCCAAGTAGGTTTACTATTTTTTCAAAATCTCAAAGAAATCGCAGTTCTAATCGACGGACCATCAATTGGGTCTCGTAGGACCAACTTTGCCAGTTACCCGATCTGACCTGACCAGTAATATTAAAACACATATCATTCAACTTCATTCCCTCTTTAATTTGTTTTAAAATTCCCTTCCAAAACTATTTTTCTTCCTTTATTTCGTTCCTATAATATCAAATCCCAACCTCTCCTATTGTCATATGACTCCCATATTAGAAACCTTCCTTTCCCAAACACTCTCTTCTCTGAATTCTCTTTCTCTCTAGTGTTCTTCGGCTGAACTCGATGGCGTCGACTACTCCTTGAAAGTTAGCAAGTGCACACAATCACTCCACTGCTCAGAGAGGTATTTTGATTACTCTTAAACTTTGAATTCTCGCTCATAGTTTAAATTAGGAATACGGGAGTGGGTCTTGACCTTGGGCCTATATTAGATAAAATTTCATTCTAAAACTTGTGTAGTTACATCCTTTGGAAAGAAAGAGTGTTGTTGTGTAGCCTTGTAGTATATATAAAATGTGGGTATCTCTGTATTGTATGACAATAATGACTTAGGATTTGTTACTCTTGTTGAATTAGAACAACAATCGTCTTTAAAGCGAAATCCTAGGAATGGTGAATTCGTCTTTTGGGTGTTAAAATTGTGTGTCTAAACTTGAATGTATCAAAAGTTGTCTAAATATTGGACCTTGAAAAAAAGGACTTAAATTTGTCTTAGGCCAAAAGTATTGGACCCCGACGACAGACTGTCGATGTATTGACGTGCCGTCGATGGGGTCTGTCAAGTGCATCAACAAAAAAATTTGTAAGTCTTAAATAACAGAAGTTGACTATGGTTTGTTGATTGATCGACGCACCATTCTGTACGTCCGTTGTTTCTATCAGAGAAACTGTTTTCACTAACTTCTAAAATAAATCAAATTGTTAGATGATGGAAGTGGACTATGGTCCGTCGATTATCAACGGACTATGCTGCACGTCCGTCGTTTCTATCTGAAAAGTCTGATTTTTCTCATAATAGAATAACTCTAAGTTTCAGATGATGGACCCCATTGACGGACTGTCAATTGATCGAGGGGCTGTCGATGGTGCCCTTTCACATGAATCTACTGAATAGAACTATGTTGTTTATTTTTCAGATTGTCTGCGCCCGGTATGTTTCAAGTGTGTAGTAATGCTGAGTTGAGACTAAGAATTACTCTATAAGTATGAATGGAGCCCATGAAGGATATAATCTACTAAAAAAGGGGCATATCACTTTGGTTGCCCTATATCGTCAAATGATCATAGAGTCTGACACCGAGCAATACCCATCATATGTCCCTCCAGGATCCACAACGCCAACTACAACACGAGTCACTAGAGGTGCCCCTCAGAATGTGAATCCTGGCGTAGACACTGCCTCCAAGTAATATGAGGAGCTCACAGTAACCGTTCACCGTTCGTGGTTGCCTCGAATTCTGAAGGGGGCTCAGCATTCAAATTTGAGTCTGCCTCCGCTTCAGGTTCAGCCTAATCTACTTAGGGCAAAAACGGCCACTACTTCTGATTCCACTGACCATGAAGCCACCAGGTCGGAGTGCCACAACCAACAAGCTTCATTTGATGAGGCTACCATTTTGGATTCTACTCCCGCACCCCGAGCTGATGACCCCACACCTGTTGAAAATGAACCAAATTGTGGTGCATCGAGGACCAAAACAAGGTGTACATAGATGCAAAGATGTTTCATGAAAAGGGGGTAATAGATTGGCTAGTCACATTAGAGCATCGGGTCCTCGCAGTAAGTTTACACACATTCCCTGAGCTGCACAGACTGTAAAATCGGCACAATTTTGATTGGATGGCTCATGATTGGCGATCCTAGAGTGAGGATATAGTAAAGGAGTTATATGCATCCTAGGTCTCTACTTTCCAAGAATCCTTATATAGGAGGGCAGGACCTGCCAAACAGGCCCCTCTCACATATACACTAGTTCGGGGCTGCCAGGTTGATTTATCTGAGGCTACCATCCACCATTTCTTATACGGTCTTGTCATTGGCCCACAAATGACACAAAATATTGATGAATTTAACTATAGGTGGCAGGTGGTAGAGAGTGGTGAGTTTGGTCGGAGTACTGCTCATCGAGAGGCGATGAAGAAGTGGTTGGCGCAATACATGGAAAGCGATAATGAGAGGGAAAATTGGGTGATAGACCCCCAGAGGCTGATCAAGAAGGCTACCCTCACTGTTATAGCAAATTTATTAAGGCTACTAGTCTGACACAAGTTATCGCCCACGCAAGCGGATAATGTGGTCATGTAACATCTCATAACTTGAAACAACTTCAAACAAATATGTTAAAGCTAAGAAACAAAGGATATTCATTTTTGGTAACAAATAGGGATATTTTGAAAATTTTCAGATTTCAAAAGTGACTTTTGGTCATTTTAAAACGCCAATGAGTTCCAGCTCAGGAGAAGCCTTGATGAGTTATTTATATAGATGGAATAAAATCTTTCCAATGACGCCGAGTTTACGAAATTTAGAGGTCATATGAGGGAGATATGACTTCCAGAAATTGGGCTCTTGGATAGAGGAAAATTAAATTCGGGTTTGTTAAGGGTGATTTTGTCTTTGCCTTAACCAATTATTTAATTTCGTTTTTGGGTAATAAGTTGGGTACTAAACTGATCCCGTGCAGTTTATGCAATTAGATAACTAGTTAGGGTTTTGAGAGAAGAGAAAAGAAAAGGAGAAAAGAGGAGAAAGGAGAAGAAGAAGCAAGAACGCCAAGGATCGTTTTGTGGATTTCGTCTGGGGTGATACCTTTAAGGTATTTGGGATCTTTTGTTTTGGGTTAATTTACTCACACACCAACTTGTTTTAGTTCAACGAGTTTGTTGATGTATTTCATGTTAAGAGTTAAGTTCTTGAAAGAACGTTTTCATTTCTTGATTGATGGGATTGTTGGCTGCCATTGTTGATTAGGTACTTATTAATCCGAGATAGTTTTAGTTGAATTCAGTAGTTATTGATAGTACCAATAGTCCCTGTCACATCCCAAGTCCACACACTAGAAGTTAGGATACAATCTTGGATTGTAACAGGTGTACTCGACCTCTCGGAGGTCTTATAGAGGCCCTTCATATCATTCATCACATAAACATAGTGAAAAGTAGCGTGGAATTATAACTTTTCATAAAATATAATATAGTCTTCAAAATCTCTTTCACATAAAACTAATAGGAAAAACTATGTCTCAATCTCATCATCTTAAGACACTAGAATACTTGGGACACGACCCATACTTCAAAATACGAATATAGAAATATTTAAGTCTATTACAATACTCTGAATGAAAAGCATAAAACACATATATGACCTCGAGTCAAGTAAGGACATACTTCAACTTCTATTGAACGATCTTCTAATTCTAATGTCTGCATTTCTCAAAGCTCGTCAACTACCAAGAACTACATAGATAGATAAAAGAAAGAAATTAGTACAACCACATGTACTAAGTATGAAATTATGCATAAAAATCATGAAAACGGACATTTATTGGAAATATGCATCATTTCATTTAAAAATCACATTATAATCATAAGACAATATTTAACAACTTAAAAAAACATGAGATAGCCTTCAAACCGAAAACCATATTTTTAGAACTCACTTTACAGTAAGCTCATTCACTATTACAATGAATTACTTCACTGCACAGTGAAGTGACTTATTCTTCCCCCTAGACACCCTTTAGAATGTAATCTTCTCACTCAAAGCTATCCTAAGAGTCACTTAAGTCACACAAAGAGAGATCGCCCATAACCCTCTCTAGGTGTGCCTAAACGACCTTTAGGATTACTTATAATGAGTCACATGCACATTTAGAAAGTATCATGAACATCAAGGTAAGATTCTTCTACCAAAGGTGAATTCTAAGTCTCACTTGAGTGAGTTGTGAAGTGAGCGCCCATACAATCCCTTACACACACACTTAAGAGATCCTATAGACTCCATCAGATAGAATCATGCTCATATAATACATCAAAACATAGGTGATACGATATTCTCCTTCCAAAGGCTATCAAAAGACCTACTTAATTAAATGAAGAAGATAACGACCACAGTGACCTCTTAAATATTACCTAAATAGTCCTTAAGACTACATAAGTCTAAGATCATGTACACAAAATCAACCAACTTCCCTAACTAGAGTCATCCTCAAAACTTCCAAAGATAAGACATGAAGAGATCATCCTTTATGCTTTTGATACACTTTAGCTAAGGAATTCTTAAGTCACTTTAGTTAGGTACTCATTTATTTATATACTTCTTAACATAAAGCAGTTCATTAAGACTCATACATCACATAAAAGACATTCAAATAATGGTCTTGGACAAGACCTAGGAACTTCACATAACACCTTCAAAGCCTATTGTGCAATGTCTAGATAGCGTCCCATACCACCACCTAAACCTCATAAACTTCTCCAATGCTAATATGTATTCCACATGATGAGAATAGGAAATAACCGACATAGACCATGATAGAAAGACATGGAATCCGGAGTTCTATCATACTCCGATGAGTTTTTTCTACTTGCCAATGGTAGAACTTGGACACATCCCATGTAGGCACATGGAAAGGGAATATGAAGGCCTTCTTTGTATTCTAGTCTCATACTTAACTAGAACTACTTCCCTTACCATACTCACTCGGTGCTAGCCTTACAGAATTTATATCCTTACCACTTGGTTCAAGGTTCCACATAAATGACCTTCGTATCATCATGTAGGGTCTCACCTATTTTCATTAATTCAAGACAAAGACCCTTTAGGTCTCTAAGTCAAGACATCACATATTCATATAAGCATCAAGTAAGGGACCCAAGTGTACCTAAACAAGACACAACATACTTCCATATAATACAAATAGCCTATCTTCCTTTAGACTCTTAGAAATGACCCTTAACCTTATTTAGTCAACCTATTAATTACCTTAACATTATCAACCTAACCATTTTATACTCATTTATCCAATTTAGGATCAAACATGTATCAACTCTAAGACTACACACTTAATACAGAGCCATAACATAACTTGATTAACTAAATAATATCAATAGTCTAGCACAAACTTTCACATATAGGTAGATATGATCACACATCATCAAATAAACCACACAAATAGCCATATAAGTTCAAGTAGTGCCAACAAATCCATGATCATCAATATTCTAGAAAGTAACACCGACAAGGCCACATCAATTCACATAACTCCGCCACCAAAGGTAGACCAAAACAATCATAACATAATTGAAGTATAAATAACATCAAAATAAATGAAATGTGGCAGCATACCTCCACTCCATCATCAACACTTTAATTCAATGCTAATTTACTCAGTTCGATAACACAAGACCCTTACCTAAGGCCATAACAAACAATTCAATATAAAAACTACAATCATCCATGAACTAGGTAAAATAGATGTACATTCATCAATCTAACACAACCCAGATCTCAATTTACTACAACTATTACACCAATGAATAGCCCACATGAAACTACATAAGAATTCATCAACATTAGTTCAATATCAAGTAACCCAAAACATAGTCAAAATCTAGGGTTCATCCAATTCATGTGTTAATAGGTAATTTACATTTAAATCATAAATACAATATAAATTAGATCATAATTCAATGTTTAGAAATCATTTATGCAAGAACCCATGGTAGAATCATGAAATTGGACAATTCAACTTTAGAAAACATCTTGAGAGTTGGGCTCCTTGATGAAACAAGTTTCAAGGATCAAAATCCATACGTAAAAGATGATAATTCTTCACTTTGATGAATAATTTCCACTCAAAACGTCACCTCCAAGCTGTTCCTTGATTTGGACTTCAATGGAGACTTTGAGAAAATTCTAAGGGATTTTGGGTGAATGAAATATTCTAAGTGTTAAGCACTTATATACTTGTTTAAAATACCCAATATACTCTTAATAAACCGCCAATACATTCATTTAGAAGTGGGGTGAATTTACAATTCATCCCTTGACTTGGCAGCAGACCTGCACAAAAAAACAGCTACCACTGATGACTGCCCTCGTCGGGGCGTCACCCCACTGACGGGCTGTGCTGGTAACCGTCGGTGGGTTCAGATACTTGAAAAGTATCTCTTCCTTCCCCAAGGACAAGTCCCCATTGACGAAACCCATTGACGGGGCATCAACAGGCCTACGAGCCATCGACTGGTACATCGTTTGGGGCCTGCCTTTGACAACCTTGACACCAAGTTGGATCCTTCCTCAAAGACTCTTGGATGGTCCTTGGGGATAATTTACTGGACGTTTCCAACCCAAATACGATTTTCTATGAGTTTGCAACTCTTACATAAAATTTATGCAAAACAAACATATAAAACTCGATGAAACACGCCTAGATGCGCAAGGTCACTTCAAGGCATATCTTTCGAACGTCATGGATGTTCTTGAACATTTGACCTCCAAACATCTCGAAACTCAACAAACTAATGATACATGATTTAATAAATCATTTAAGGACCTTAAAACCTCATGAAACACACATAAACACATATAATCACATATGAGGTATTTCAGTGACTTAGTCGTGAACGTCTTGGTCGTCCCTTGACGTTTGAATTCCAACACACCTAATATTTTAGCTACTGCCTCTATAACATATTTTAGATATATTTAGGAACTTATAAAGTCAATACCAACATGTTAGGATCTAGTTAACCTAGGTCATTTTTGGGGTCTTACAGTCCCAATCATTAGTGAAAGAAGTAGGAAGTTTTTGAGGGTTTGGGTATAGAATGCGAGTTGAAAAATTCTTCAAACACACTTAGATACGGGCAGGCGTGGCTCGCTTGCAATGCGCTTGAGTCTTTCTTCTGTCAAACAAGGCCTTGTCTGGTGCGCCACCAGTGTACCTGAATGAGGCCTCAATCAATTAAGGCTGGTGTAGCGCGCCACCAGCATGCACAACCCAACATTTTTCCTAAATTTTTTGTTGTTTTGTCCTTTTAATCCCTTTAAGATGGAGAGTTTGCATGGAATACCAGAAGTTGAATGCTTGGGCTGAGAAGGACCAATACCCCATGCCCTTTATGGGTTAGATGTTAGACGGACTCGCAATAAAAGGGTGGTATTATTTTGTTGATGGATATTCGGGCTAAAATCAAATATATATTGCCCCTGAGGATCAAAAAAAGATGACTTTCACTTGCCGTTATGGAACATTTGCTTTCAAAAGGATGTAGTTTGGGTTATATAATGCACCGGCCACCTTCTAGTGTTGTATGATTTCGATATTCTCTGATATGGTAGAGTACACCTTTGACGAATTCATAGATGATTTTTCTGTGGTTGGCGACTCCTTTCATCGGTGTTTGAGTAATTTGGTTGAGGTGCTCAAAAGATGTGAAGATTGTAATTTGGTGCTTAATTGGGAAAAATGCCACTTTGGATCATCTCATCTTGGAGAAGGGGATAGAGATTGATAGAGCTAAAGTGGAAGTGATAGAGAGGCTTCCTCCACCCATCACTGTAAGAGGTGTGAGTTGTTTTTTGGACATATAGACTTTTATTGGAGATTTATTAAGGACTTCTCGATAATTGCACACTTTTTTTGCAAATTGTTAGAGAAGGAATGTAAGTTCTATTTTGAAGAATCCTATCTGAAAGCATTCGGAGAGTTGAAGGAGAACTTGGCATCCACATTCATTATTATTTCACCAGATTGGATTGAGACATTTGAGGTGATGTGTGATGCTAGTAGAGTTGTACTTGGTGTGGTATTGGGACAAATAAGGGATAAAATCCTTCATCCAATTTACTATGCCAATAAATCTCTAAATGAATCTCAAAAGAATTACATAGTAAAGGAACAAGAACTTATTGTGATGGTGCTTGCATTCGAAAAGTTTTTCTCCTATTTACATGGCACGAGTGTCATAGTGCATACTGACAATTCCGCTTTGATGTATTTGATGGTTAAGAAGGATGCAGAGCTAAGGTTTATCAAATGGATACTACTGTTGCAAGAGTTTGATTTGATGTTAAAGATAGAAAGGGGATTGATAATCAAGTTGCCAATCAGCTATGCAGGAGTTAGGAGAAAATGCAGAAATTGATGATGCATTCTAAGATGAACATGTATTGGCCGCATCACAAGATCTGATCCCATGGTTTTCAGACTTTGCGAAATATCGGGAGTGTGACTTGGTTCTGTCGGACTTCAATTTCCATCATAGGAAGAAGTTCATGCATGATGTGAGAAAAATCTGTTTGGATGAACCTTACTTATATCCGAGTTGTGCGTATGGAATTATCTGTCATTGTGTATCAGAGGTTGAGATGTTGAGTGTTTTGGAGGCATGTCACTCGTCACCTATGGGTGGGCACCATAGTGGCATTCGAACTATGCATAACATCTTGCAGGTGTGGGTACTATTATTCAGCCATTCATAAAGATTCTCACCAGTTTGCCAAATCATGTAATTGGTGCCAACGAAATAGAGGAATTTCGAAGAGGCATGAACTCCTTTTAAATCCTATTTTGATGATTGAGTTATTTGATGTATCAGACATTGATTTAATCGGCCCGTTTGTGAGTTCTCATGGGGTGAAGTATATAATTGTGGCGGTGAACTATGTATCAAAATGGGTGGAAGCAATTGCGCTTCCTAACAATGAAGGAAAAAGTGTCACTGTGTTCTTGAAAAATAATACCTTCTAAATATTTGGCACACCTAGGGCCATTATTAGTGTTGGTGGCTCTCACTTCTGTAATAAATTGCTCAAAGGGATATTGGAGAAATATGGTGTTTGTTATAATGTGGCTACTCCATACCATCCATCGACTAGTGGGCAAGTTGAGGTGTCCAATCGTGAGATCAAGCAAATTCTGGTGAAAACGGTGAATGCTAATAGACCGGTTGGTCAAGGAGTCTATATGATGCTCTTTGGGCCTGCCGCACTGCATACAAGACTCCCGTAGGTATGTCTCCATACCAACTTGTATATGGGAAAGCTTGTGTCTTGCGGTTCGAGTTAGAGTACAAGACAATGTGGGTGATGAAGAAGCTAAAAACGGATTAGATTGAAACGACAAAGCAAAGACTTAATGGGTTGAATGAGCTTGATGAGTTTTGCCTTAAGGCCTATGAAATTTCAACTATCTAGAAAGAGAAGATGAAGAAGTATCACTACCAAAGAATTGAAAAATGAGAATTGTGATTGGTTATTTGGTGCTTCTCTTCAACTCTAGGCTACGCCTGTTTTCGAACACACCAATTTGCCAAGGATTTTGAGCCAAGACTTCTTCAAAACTATCTTCGTTATCTTCAACTTCAGCTTCATCTAGACTCAGCTGGATACAGGAAGAGTCCAATAAATCTTTGAGAACATTTGAATCTGAAAGGATTTCCTTATTTTAATACCACCATGAAGAAGCTTCATCAAATATCACATTCCGAGAAGTGTAACATTTTCCCGTGCCTAGGTCACAAAAATGCCACCCTTTTCATGCACTGTCATACCCTACAAATATACAGCTAACAACTTTTTTATCCATCTTGCTACGTACATGGTTAGGTAAGAATACATGGCATACAAATCTGAGAACACGAAAATAGCTTACTGATGGTTTCATATTCCATAACTTCTCAAAAGGTGAAATAAAACTTAACCTTTGTTGGGGAATTCTATTGATCACAAAAGTTTCAATTTTCATAGCTTCCGCCCGAAATTATCCCATAATATTTTTTGCGTGAAGCAAGCTTCGACAAATTTATGCTAAGAGTCTATTCTTTCATTCTTCTACACCATTTTGTTGTGGCGTATTTGGACATGTGAGCTGACGAGGTATTTTATGCTTTTGAAGGAATTCAGAGAATTCATATGCGGTGTATTCCCAACTATTGTCAGTTCACAGGCAAATAATCTTCTTGCAAACTCCTACTTCTCCAACTTTTTTAAATTCTTTAGATTTTGAAAATGTATTAGACTTTTCCTTCAGAAAATAAATCCGTACATACTTGGTAAAATCATCAATGAAGGTTAACATATATTTCATCGCACCAATAGAGAATTGCTTGACATGTCCAAATACATCAGAGTGAATTAACTCTAATGGTTCCTTAGCCTTATATTTTGACTCCTCATACGGTAACTGATGTGCTTTACCATACTGGCAACCAGCACATATAATATCTGTCCTTACTGGGAGTTTTGGAAGACCCTTCAACATTGACTTTTCCATCACAACACTTTGTTTAGAGTAGCTGACGTGGCTCAACCGCATATGCCATAAGTCTGCAGGCTCATTCTTCCTTATCTTGTCTATATATGCGGTTTGTGCCGACATTACATAGCCGGAATTCAATATTTGTCCCTTCATAACTGCATCTTTTTTAATCTGAAGATCATGATATATTCTAACATCTTGTGGACCAAACAGAATAAAATGATCCTTAGATGTTAGATGTGCTATTGAAAGGAGATTTTTCTTCATATCTAGGACATGATAAACATTTTGAAGCAACATCAGATCAGCACTACTATTTGGTGAAACTACAGCCTTACCGATATGAGCTATCGATAATTTTGTATCATCGGCTGTCACCACCTCACGACTTCCCTTGTACTTGGTTAGATTTTGTAACTTATCCTTGTTACCAGTCATATGGTTTGAGCACCCTGATTCAACAATACAATCATTCTCATAATCAATTTGTTTAGAGGTTGTTACTGCAAGAGCTAACTCCTCTTGTTCTACATAAAAAAATGCCTCAGCATCCCAATCATCTTCACTCTTTTTGTTTGGACTAAAAGTGGCTGCAGCGTTGCTCTCAACAACCTTATTATTGAAGCAGCAAACCTTTGCTTTATATCCCTTCTTTCCACAGTGATGACACTTCCTTCGAACCTTTTGTTTTACCCC
The DNA here is from genome assembly GCF_001406875.1 of Solanum pennellii. Lineage (NCBI taxonomy): Eukaryota > Viridiplantae > Streptophyta > Magnoliopsida > Solanales > Solanaceae > Solanum > Solanum pennellii. Next base: position 21,256,487 of record NC_028640.1, read on the forward strand.
AATAGTTCTTCGAAGCTCCCTATGGACGATAATTCTACACTCCTTGATGATTTTTTTCCTTATCATCAATTTTTTTTCGTCCCAGCTACATCGTCCTTCTTGGAGTTCCATATGCTTTTGTTTGTTTCCTCCTCGCCTTTTTGTGAAACTCCACCCATTTGCTTAGCCATGGCTTCTTAGTCAGCAAGCATATTCTCAAACTCCACAAGTGATGGTTGAATTTGTTATCCCTGTACTGCAGTGACAAAGTTTTTGTACTCAGATATCAAACCATGAATGATTATTCTTTTCATCCTGGTTTCCCCGATTGGAGCTATTTGTTCCAATTCTAAAATTTCACATTATATTGACTTTACTTTGTGAAAGTATTGTGCGATGCTCATATCATTTTGAGATATCGACAATAACTCACTTTTTAGAAGTTGTAATTGTGTGTCATTTCTCTTTGAAAAGAGTGCTTCCTTTGGTGTTCCAGCAACTCGTATCTGTTCCAACACGTCTTATTCGATGGTCGTGTCGAGGGCAAATAATGCTTTTCCTGCTTTAATCTTCTATTTTTGTGATGCACCATTTGGTTCTTCTTCCCCTGGTTTGACTTCACTTCCATTGACGACCTCCAAAAGATCTTGACCTTCCATGTAGGAAGTCAGACATGTCATCCATGTTTTGTAATTCTTATGGTTGAGTTTCTTAAATCCACATATGACTTGTATATCAGCCATCACAATAGATGTGTGACTTCTCTTCTCTCTTATAAACCTTACTTATATACCAAATGACGAAGACAACTTTGATAGAGAAATCAATAGTTGAAAAAGGAAATAACAGGAAGAATAAAAGATGGCAAAATTCTATTGCAGAGATTATTACTGTATGATTTTATTCAATAGGTTATGTAGCCTTATATAGGTTTAAATGTTATGGAATCATATTCCCACTACTGTAATTCCACTAAACCAATTGAACTAAACATTAGGAACACAATTCTGCAAATACTACACAATAGGAAAACTATCACATGAAAAGAAAATAACTACCAAGGGAAAGCTAAAATATAGTTATAGTGCAGACTTAGTGAAACTAAACAATAGAGGCTGATGTTGTACAACTTTTAACATTGAATTAATCTTCAATTTTCTCAATCCACCATTTTGTTCTTCTTCTCCTTGTTTGACTACACTTCCATTGACGACCTCCCAAGATCTTGACCTTCCATGTAGGAAGTCATATATGTCATCCATGTTTTGTAGTTATGATGGTTGAGTTTCTTAACTCCACATATGGCTTGTAAATAAGTCATCGCAATAGAAGTGTGGCTTCTCTTTCTCTCTTTTAAACCTTGCTCTAATACCAAATGGCGAGTACACCTTTGATAGAGAAATCAACAGTCGAAAAAGGAAATAACAGGAAGAATAAAGGATAGCCAAATTATGTTGCAGAGATTGATACTGGATGATTTTATTGAATAGGCTATGTAGCCTTATATAGGTTTAGATGCTATGGATTCATATTTCCACTAAACCACTATTATAATTCCACTAAAAAAACTCAACTAAACATTAGGAACACAATTTTTCAAATACATCTAAGTAGGAAAGCTATCTCGTGAAAAGAAAATAACTACCAACTGAAAGCTAAAATATAGCTATACTGCAGACTTAGTCAAACTATACAATAGAGGTTGATGTTGTACAACTTTTAATAGTTTCGCACGTGGTTTGATATATTTTAAAAATAGAAAAATAAGGCTGAACAAAATTATACGTAGGTTTAATATAATTTTTTTTCAAAAAATGTTGGTAAAATTAAAATTTCCATAGGATCCACTAAACAATTAGTGAGATTCACCTAAGGATTTTGGAATGATACTCAAAACACTTATAGTACTATTAAAAAATAAATTTTAATTATAGTACTATGTATTAGAAAATTTAAAGATGATTTAAAAAATAAAAAGTTTTTTTAATTAGAGTCGACTGCAAAGCAGCCAAAGATGTTTTGAAAAAGAATGTAAAAAATCTGGTTTCAAAACAAATATTCGCCAGATGGCAAGCTTTATTATGTAGCTTTGATTTTCCAATAGAAGGAGAAAATAATTCTCTACCTGACTTTTTTATCAGAGATTTTTTACAGGGAAATAATGAAACCAGGAGTATCGGGAATCAGGTTCCCGAGGCTCCCAAAATAAAAATCTTGGGTAGAGTAACAGAAGGGAGCAAAAGAAAAACATCAAGAAAATTTGAACACGAAAAGAACAAAAGCAGTAAACAAACATAAATTTAAAACTTTAAAACATAAACTTAATAATTAAAATAAGTGGAAAATAGTTACAATAAAAACTTTTTATTGATAGGGAAAGAGAGAGAACATGGATGGGAGAATGGAAAATATAGGGAAAATGGAGAGAATTGTAAAGGGCATTCAATGTTTATCTTCTTTTGCTGAAAGTTTATTTTCGAAACATATATCTTGTTACTTGGTCCTTTTGTCATTTTATAGCTTTTGACTTTATTCCTGAGGGGTCCGCCTGTTTGCTTATTTGTTGACATAATAAATGTTGACATAAGCTTGATACTTTCTTGTCTTTATTGAAGATGATACATATCCTCATTACTTTTTTCACTGGTATGTGAGGATGTATTGTCTTATTGTCCATAATCTTTTCATGATTGGTAGTTTTACCAAGACTTTATTAGGTTTCTTCAAGCCTTTTTTTAATTCTTATTTTGAAACGTCCGATTTCCTTTGTGATAAAAAGTCGATAACAAACTCGTCATCGTGATCTTTCTGAGTCAATCCTTTAATCTTGATAATCTTGCTCAGATATTTGATCCTTTAAATTTCATGAATATCAACTGACAAACTTATAATATACGATATCCTTTTGGAAATAAAGAACTTACACCATTTAATATTTTCAGGGTGTTTGGAGATATTTCTCTCTACCTTAAACTTCTGAAACTACAATAAAAATTGTGGTGATAATACCTATTTATTTCCTCTGAAATAGGAGGGTTCATCCTTGTAAAGTCTCTCAATCGAGATGTCATAGTGCTAGCATGATGAGGCACACAGGGTCCAACTTCCCAATTAACTTGGGCCGTAATGGTTTGGACTTAAGAAATATAGCGTTAGCTTGTGAAGTAATGGCTTGGGCCAAATTGAGAAAAGCTGCCCTTATCTCTCCATCAGTACTCAGTGGAGGAGCAACCGAGACTTGATCACCCATAGAAACTTCTTCAAGTGGAGGGACTTGATTGTATTGCAAAAGAGCTTGGTTGTCGTGAGCCCCCCCCCCCCCATTAGAAATCCCTTTCATGTCCCTTTATGCAGCTGCTCTTCGAGTATTCATACCTATAACCATAATAAAAGTCTCAGGTGAAATCACACATAAAGTAGACTCTAGAGGAACCGCATAGGATTACAAGAATATGAGAATTTCCTAAGAATCATATAGTCTCTCATTCATAAGTGTGGTGCGCTTCAACATTATGAATGAGAATCTACATAGACGTTGTTTAATGAGATATCCATATTAAAGATATTCAACCTCATGCTCTGTTACAAAGTTTATCATAACCGAGAAGCACCCCCTAGACGTAACCGGCATCGTCATCGTCGAAGAGGATTTAGACTAGCCTCTTAGCATTCGTCATAACATATAATAGGTCAAATTGCAGAAAATTTAGAACTTTTTATCTACTTCTACACTGAGGTTTACTTAGACTCTCGCTTACACATAATATATATAGGGAGTTTACGTAAACTCCTTACATAGGAAGCACTAGATAGGCTTCTACTTTTATTTCACATAGCAAAGATAGAAATATAAATTCATAAGAAATCTAGGACACGTCTCATATTAACACCATATAGAATGAGTACAACATTGGGCATGACCCATACTTTATGACAATAAAAGCCATATACAATAATACTCTTCAATGAGAGGGAAAGAACTGAAGTGTATTTAAGGCAAACAATATCCAATAGAAAGATAGTGGCATCGTCCTCGAAAGTGAGGACCTACCAAACTTGGAGAATGAGTATCCAAGTCTTCTTCAATGTCCCTCTAAAAGCTCAACGGCTTGAACCTACATTTTGTAGTAATCATAGAAACATGGGTTAGTACACTTCGTGTACTAAGTATGGAAACATGCACATAAAACACTCAAAAGAATGCATGAGAAAGGGACATTTACTTTAGAAAACATGCTAAGTCATTTAAGAGTCTTTAATGCACATTCAAGAAACATATAAGCCAATAAGAACATATTCATTAAGACAAGATAATATATATCACAAGACCAACATCATGAAGTATAATCAAGTAAATATGTATAATAGCATTCTTGAGTACATAACCAAACAACTCTAACATCAAGTTATAACAAAAAAGCATGTACAAGAGTTCATAACCTTACATTACTTACAAGACATGTACTCATAACCCACATAAAGTCTACATGTGCAATGACCAAGAAAAGCCCCACACCGTTACTCAATCAAGTAAATGAAACAAAGGATCACAATTATTGTCTAACTTCACATAACATAGCATCATGAGTAACTATAATCATATTTGATAATATAGACCATTAGCATGTTCATAAGTGAACTAAAATCATATCGGATCATCAACATGTAAAGTCAGCATATGCATAACATTTACTTTATATAACATAACTACAACCTTCTAGGACTCCCCTCAAGGACAAGTAGTGCAATGTATAGGTAGAGTCCCATACCCCTACCTAGACCAAGTCAAACCCTTTAAGTCACCCTAGTAAGTGTTCACTTCATTACTTCATTTTACTTTTGGGAACACTTGCCTTAACTGACATAGACCAAAAGAGCTAAGTGTGGAATCCGGTGTCATAAAACCCTACACCTAAAGAAGGTGGACTACTTGACAATGTAGTACAAAAACATGAACATAGAATTCTGGGTTGATCCACTAGCTAGTATTCCTATGGGGGCAACATATTTCAAGAACTAGGAGATATGCTTGGGATCCCCTTTATGTACATTGAATTATAGTCTCCAATCTCATCCGTACAATAGTGATCCTACCTTCCCTACTTGGGAAGGGACAATCCTCACTACTAGTTCACTTGGTGCTATGCTAGAGTCCCTTTTTGAAATTTCTTTAACCCTTTATTGTTCATCACAGCTTAGTTTAGGTCGTAGGATACTAACCCTTTGTATATCATAGTCATTTAGCTCATTAGGAATTTCATGAGAATGTACTTTCAATACAACCCTTATATGTGAGATCAACACATTATCATAATCATCATGTCATAATAATGTGCATAGGCAATATATAACCAACCTTATATTATTACATTTTAAGCATAATCTCACAGTCACATAATCAAGATATTTCAATTTCATTATCATACAAACACCTACCTAATTCAATTACAATACATGCTTCAGTTGAACTTCATAACCAAGTAAAAGCCATCACAATTGAAGTAAAGGTTTAAAATCACAAAGTCTTACCAATTCTCCTTCGAAAGCCATCATCATTGATCTTACCCTCAACCAATCAAATTTCATCATAAATAGGTTTAATAACATCATTCAATAGGAATTAACACAATAAATAAGTCAATTGCATCATGACTAAACAATTCAACATAAGTTAATTCTTGATCTAAACAATTGCATCACGACTAAACAATTAACACAAAGTCTTACCAATTCTTGATCTATTCCACACAATACGTTAATTCATCAAGAACTAATGTAAATGAACAATAATACATAATAATATAATCATAATAATTAAAGTATAACATAAACAATACAATTTAGAAGATCAAATTCTTATTAGGAAGAAACTCATATGAAATAATCTTTTTGAAAACCAATTTTGGAAGAAACCTTTGGGGAAAGGAATCCCAAAGCTGAATGTTTTCCATACCTTGATATTTTTTGAAGATTTATGGAGAAAAATGACCTTCTTTCTTCCCTATAACCCTCAGACCTTGGTCATCTATGGAGACTTCTGTAGGATAGAGAAAAAGTAGAAAGAAGGAAGAACAATTTGGGTTTGGGAATTTATGAAGTGATAAGTTGAGTTTAGGCGTAGGGTAGTTTATACAGTCAATTAACTAACTTAATTTATCTAACCCTTAATTAAACCCCTTAATAATTAACAAATTAAATGAAACCAATTAAGTGTTGACAGAAAAGTTGTAGGCCTGACCTACGAGACCTCAATCTACGATCCGTAGGGCAGTCGACGGCCTTGCCCCCCACCATTTTGCATAACCGTCAAATTGCTCAGAGATTATGAATTTCATACATTTTTTGAAAATGTATAAGTGTTGCTGAACGGAGTCATCGACTCCCCGTCGATGGTAGGAGTAGGTGCAGTTGTCATTTGATAGTTTTTTGGTCATTTGGAAAGGGTCCTTCTCAAGGACCCTTAGGATTGTCCTTGGGGTGTCGTACCCGTAAATTTCGACCCTAATCATACTATAATACAATTTTGACACCCTTCGACAAAATTTCATCAATTTTTGACTCTTAAATCCTTGTGAAATAGGCTAAGGCACTGTAGCACCTATTTTACAACTCTCCGGACGTCATGGACGTTTCTTGATGCCTTGACTCTAGAACTTCCTAAATAACTTTAAATATTATGTTTGACTTCAAGACAGTATTTCAACCCTCATACACTCATGTGAGGCTTTATATTAGGTCTTGGACTTTAGATGATTTGGAAAACGGTCCAAACCATAAAAATTTAATAATGTGAAGACCTCTTTCATACAAGGAGGCTTACCAAATCTAGTTGGAGTGCAAATGGTATCAACGGAGCTCTGGTTAATGACCTTGAACAACTGAATCAGAATCATAAAAAGATGAAAGTCGAATAAAGTCAGTAAATTTAATGTACGTTAATATAACTAGAGCCTAAACGTATGAATAAAAAGGGTAAAAATGACACCCCAAATTTTTAGTAAACCATGTACGGTTTAAATGGTGAATAGGGGTCAAGGCCATGAGGCAAGTGCCATGTCTAAGGGAACAAGCCAAGGACAAAAAGGGCAAGGCTTCCTAAAGACATTTTCTACTCACTTACCCTTCACAAAAGGTTCCAGGAGTTGTGGTCCTCACCATGGCTCGTAAAGTTGACGTGGCCTTGCCTTGGCCACAAGAAGTTTGCTAAAAAATATCACATCCACTGCCTCACAAACAAGGGGAAATACCACGGCCCCCAGTGGACCACACGAACCGTGTAGGTGGTCGTGAAGGTCACTTGGGACCAAGGAACTAAGGCCTTGCCAAACAATATGAAGCCATGACCATGACCATAAGCATGGACAGTGGTCCTTACCACATATTGTTGGAGGCTTCGTGGTCTTTCATTTTCCATTTGTTGGCTTGGAAACAAAATAAATGTACTGCCTCAAACAATATGGGCAACACCACGGTTCGTGGTTCTCTTCACAGACCATATAAATTTCCTTTGTCCGTGACGGGGACCAATAAATGAAGGTTAAATTAGACTTTTCCTTTTTAAGTCTTATTAATGGATGGGTGTTTTGGATATTTTAGGGGCGAAATATATATTGTTTTTAATTCATTTTTCACCCATTATCATGTTAAAAATACAAACACTCAAATATTCTCCCAAAATTTAATTCCCTCAAATATTTCTCTCTCTACAAATATCCTGAATTGAAGAACACCAAGCATTAAGGATAGGAATCAAGCTCAAAGGTTTTCAATCCATATTTGTGGACATAATTCAATTAAGGTATGGATGGTCTTCAGTCTTGTGATCTTTGCCCTACGAGGTCCTCTCAAAGTTGGATTTCAAAATGCCCCAATTTATAAGTTTTCACTCATATTCGTGGGTCTCTTTATAAAATCATTTCCATTGATCTATAAAGGATTATATATGATTATTTATGGATGATTTCATGTAATGTTTATCGCTTTTGAACAATTTCCCACAAAAACCATGCTTTCCCCTTCTTTGTCTAATCTAAACCGTAGTATTTGTTAATTGTTGAATGAAGGATGAGAATCTAGTATGTTTTTGTCACGACCATGGAGCACCCGGTAGAAGCGATATCGCGTACTAGTCCTCTCGGAGGTCTTGTAAAAACCCTTAGACGTCTTTCATTGCATATATATGAAAAGTACTATGAAATTAAAACTTTTCATTATAATAGTAAAACTCTTTATAGAATATAAGAAAACTGAGTCTCTTCATAAGCCATCTTAGACACATATAATATCATAAGGTCACGGCCCTTACATAAATTTCAAAACAAACTGTAGTCTACTACAAAGTCTTCGAAAGAGGAAACCAGACATAGCCATGTCCTCGCACATATAAGGACATACCGATCTTGAGAGAATGTTATTCCCAAGCATTCACTTCTAAGAATATCCTCACTTGCCACCTACCCTTGTAGAAATAGAAAAAATATGGAATTAGCATATTGAATGCACTAAGTATTGTGACATGAAATAAAACCATGAAAAAAATGTTTTTTACTTTAAAGGATGCTTATCATGCTCTTTTAATAAAATTAACCTCATAAAACAAGTATAAGGACCATCTTTAAGTAAATATTTACATATAAGACATAATCAAGTAATCCACAATATACAACTATCATCACTTAGAAACCATATAAACATATAGACCTCCTACCAAAGGTAATCCTAAGATTCACCTAAGTAAGATATAAAGCGGCCGCCCATACAACCCCTTCACACACACCTAAGTGATCCTCAAGACTTCCCAAAGTAAGATTATTCTCTTTTAATCACTGGAATCCCTATCTAAGGTTACTCTAAAACACACCTAAAGAGATTTTCCATACACCCTGTTCAAGCCTACCTAAGCAATCCTCAAAGTTACCCTAGATATGATCATTTCTATTAAACTTGCATTCACTTAAGTCATCATTTTTCTGTAAACCAGATAAATAACATGTAAAATTTAGAGAACTTCACATAATGTTTTTTTGCATGACTTAGGAAAATCATCCTAGCACCTTCAAAGCCTACTCGTTCCATGTATAGATAGCATCACATTCCATTACCTACACGTTGTAGAACTTCTCAAATACTAGAATGAACATCCCATATGATGAGAATAGGAATTTATCGACATAGACAACAATATCTAGGTATGGAATCAAGTGTCATAAGACCCTACACCCTGGGAGGTGTTCCACATGCCTAAGGTAGAACTAGTAATCATCCCATGTTGGCACACGGTTAAGGAATATTAAGGTTTCTTTCTACTCTAGACTCATCTACACTAGATCTACTACTACAAGCATATCCACTCAGTTCTTTCCCTTCATTCTCATAGAGTAATCCATACTAGTATTTGAGAAGGTACAATCACCAAGTCCTACCAACTCATAATACTCTTTCTTCCAATGATGGGTCCACTAGGTATACCAACCAAGGTCTATTAGGATAGCTCTTATGACTTCGTTAGAGATGGTTTCATGTCATTTTAGCAAACCTACCCATAAGTGCATTATTAAACTCAAGAAGTACAATATTACGGTCTTTCACTTCAAGGCTTCTATTAACCTTTTTTTCACTATTCAAGGTTTCACATTCACTTAGGTTTCTAGACTTATCAAAAAGGGGAACCATGCTTAGCTCTAAAGGTTCAAGACATACTCTAGAATACCTCATTTAGTCATTCAAGGAAGGGCACCAACTTAGGTTTACCGATCTTATACTTTCATTCTTTCACTCATTCAATAGCATTGAAGTATCATGTAAGTCCAACAAGTCCACCACACAAGATACCACATTATTCTATAAAGTCTCTCCCTAGTCCTCCATATCATATATCATCAACTAGAGAAGCAACATATCAAATCATTGCGTTATTGAATCATACCAGATCATATAGACATTACATGAAAACTTCACATTATACTTTTTCATATACATTATGATGATCATGCCATATTTCTCATTAAAATGTCGATAAGGCCATGTTCATAACGATCGTATCAAGTGAACACCGCCGATATTAGTGGAACATACAAAACAACAACAATTCAATATCAATTAAACTCTAAATGAAGGAATTAGGTCAATTCACAACCTTCCCATAACAATATTCATCTTCCATTAGACGTTCCGATACACATTCACATAATAGAGATTACCATAACAATATACATAATACTAAGAAAATAATTCAACTAAATCAATGATCCATCGGTTCTCAATATAGATATCAACATTATAATGCAGCCATTAACAATTCTAACATTAATCAATACACAATTCAATAGCCCAATACAATCTACACATGAATTCAATATAATTAAGTCATGATCAATACATACACTTTAGATCCAAGAATAGGAAATCATGAAATACATGTGTTCATAGGAGTTTATCTAAAACATTCAATTAACATCAATTACTTCATAAAACATTGATTTAAATTTTTTCATGCAAGAACCCATGTGTAAAATTAAAAATAGAACTTTATGGTTTTAGAAAGTGTTAGAAAAGCCTTTGGAATTTGAGTCCTTTAATGGAAGAATAATTAAGGATTAAACACCATACCGTTATTGAAAAAAGACCATGAAATTGGTGGAGAAATCAATGAAAAAATCCAATCCTAGCTTCAATGGAGTCTTGAGAGAGAACTTAATGTTGATTTTGGGTTTTAATTTTGAATAATAAACTGTAAAATAGGTTTTAGGATTATAAACAAACTTAAATTACCTAAAAATATTAAAATAACTGCCTATGAATTATTTATTATGCTATGTGAATTTCCCAAAACAACTCCACTTGGCTGAGACACCTATTAAAAATTGCAGGTGTCAATCGATGGTTGCTACTGACGGAGCATCGACCAACAATTGGACCGTACAGCTGGTCGTTGGTTTTGGTTAGAGACTTTACAAAGGGGCTAAAATCCCACCACTAAGTGTGGGGATACTCCCCCAAACCAAGGGGCGTCGATTGTTCAATGATGCATCGTTGGTGGGGCGTTGTTTGGACGTTTTTTGGCAGCTTCTTGCCAAAGTTTAGGTCCTCCTTAAGGACCCTTAGGGTGATCCTTGGGGAGTCCTTCCCGGAATTTTAGACCCTAAATAGGTTCATTTATATGTTAGGGTCCTCTCCTATAAATTTAGACACCAAACAACACGTAAAACATGATAAGTCACACTAGAACAGACAAGGACTAGTTTCCAAACAACTAGGACGTTCTTCGCCGTTTCACATCCAAACTTTTAAAAATGACTTCTGTCACCATCTAAAATCATGATGCACATGTTAGTATCTATTTTAACCTAGTTTGTTTTAAGGGTTGTTACATTCTCCCCCACTTCGACAATGACATTTATCCTCAAATGAAACTAAAACACTTTCAGGAGATAAGTACTAAAGACTAGAAGCTCATTAATATACCACATATTACCCAGTACACATAGCTAGGAGGATAATCAACTCAATATGATCAAGAGACTCATAACACAACAAGAAAGTAGGAACACATCAATGAATTATCATGGATTAAAACTCTACCTTGTCGTTTCTCGTAGGATGAACTTGTTTCTCCCCATATCATCATATTCTCATAAAATTATTTCTAAGCACATTTTGTCAAAACTTATAAAACATAATTATGCGACATTTTCAAGGAGCTTACTGTTAAGCATGCTTACTAGTTGATTTCTGCAACTTTTCTTTTAGACAATTTATTAGTTATGCACCCCTCATAAAGATTCTTGTAATCTTACTAAGTTTGGACTCTTTAATGGTTGTGAATACACCATAAGTCTAGATAAGTTCATGTCCTTATGGAGCATAGCCTTTTGACACTCTTTTTTCACAAGGTCGGCGACACCGATCACAAACCTACTCATCTCATCTCTATGGTTAGACACCAAAGATGGAACATACTTAGAAAATAGTGTAAATCTCATTGAATACTCCTCCACACTTATATTACCTTTCCTAAGGTTTATAACCTCCTCAACCTTCAGTTTATCTTCTCACAACGAAAGTACTTTCCTAAGAAGGCTTCCTTAAACTCTTAGTATTTTATAGAACCCGATTCAACCGGCCTATTATTTTTCATTGTGTGTGCCACACTTGAGTAACTTCCCTCAATTGGTACAACACCTAATTCACCTTTCTCTCTAGAAGTCACCTCATAGCACTCAACACCTTATAAACACAATCTATAAATTCTTGGGATCCTCTCCCACCTTAAAGCCAAGAAAACTAGGAGACTTCATCCTCACAAAGTCTCTAAACCTAGAGGTCAGGGTACTCTCAAGAAAATTCTTTCTAGGCCTTACATCTTCATTTGCTTGAGTCGTCATGGCTTGAACTACGGTAAGAACAACTCCTGTAATCTCCTTATTAGTCATGTGCGGGGAATCATCTAACCTCATTCCCTTGATTAGTTATAGGGACTTGTATAACAAGAGGAACTTGAGCAACTTGGGAAACTTGTTCAACTCGGGGAGGAACTCTCTCATTCATCACTTCCTCATGAACTCCTTGCGGGCGTCCTTCTTGTATTTATATCCTTTAAACACAAGAGAAGATAATAGGAAAAGACAATTATAACCTCAACTCTATGGCACAACACAAGAGTAATGAAGAAATGGAAAATTTTATCGTCCTATACCCTCTCACTCATATATGTGTCACGACTCACCAATGATGAACAAGACTCTACTAGACGTGGATTTTATGAGACTTGTAATTTTAAACACTACTTCATAACCTTAAGCTCTAACAAGTTTGACACAACCGGTGAGCACTCCCTAGAAGCGCCACAACATACTTGACCTCTCGAATGTCTTGTACAAGCCCTTAGACATATTTCATCGTATATATATATATATATATATATATATATATATA
>NC_028640.1:21270178-21414907 GCF_001406875.1 Solanum pennellii
TATATATATATATATATGAAAAGTAGTGTAAAATTAAAACTTATCATTATAATAGTCAAATTCTTTATAGAATATAAGAAAACTAATTCTCGTCATAAGCCATCTTAAACACATATAATATCATAGGGTCACGACCCTTACATTAATTTAAAAAGAAATTATAGTCTATTACAAAGACTTTAAAAAACGGAACTAAACGTAGCCATGTCCTCGAACATATGATGACATATCGATCTCGAGAAAATTCTATTCACAAGCTTCAACTTCTAAGAATATCCTCACTTTCCACCTACACTTAAAGAAATAGAAAACATATGGAATTAGCATATTGAATGCACTAAGTATGGTGACATGCAATAAAATCATGCAAAAATAGAATTTTAATTTAAAGTATGCTTTTCATGCTCTTTTGATAAATAAAAACCTAATAAAACAAGTATGGTAAAATTCTTCAAGTCAATATTCACACATAAAACATAATCAAGTAATCAACAATGTACAACTATCATCATTTAGAAACCATATACACATATAGACCTCCTACCAAAGTTTATCCTAAGACTCACCTACGTAATATATGAAACGGCCGCCCATACAACCCCTTCACACAAACCTAAGTAATCCTGAAGACTTCCCTAAGTAAGATTACTCCCTTTCATAATTAGACTCCCTATCAAAGGTTACTCTACGACTTACCTAAGTAAGACATGAAGAGACCTCCCATACACCCTGTTCATGTAACAAACCTAAAAATGACTATGCTAAGTAATTTCTAACGTATCAAGAATGCCTAGATTAGACCGGGTTTAGAAGGATTGGTGCGCGTAGAACCAGACCTCTAAACCTCTGTAACATCCAAGCCAACTAACTTAGTGAGTTATTTTAGCTAGTAAAGGTTGGGTCCAACCATTTAGGGCACCTGAATATGAAGATTTACCCGGATGAGTCTTAACCGGACTTAAAAAGGGGTAATCTTAAGTTTGGAGGGTCTAGGGGTAAAATGGTCTTTTCCAGGATAAGTTATCATTTTAATTATCCTAATTAAATAATTAATTAATATGGTTAAGGGGGAATTTGGGTAGAGGTGGCCCAAATTGACCCTTTAAGCAAAATCTTGCTCCACCCAGGTTCGAGCCTTGGTGGAAGCAATGATGATTTAATTGATTTATTGTATTTAGTGAATTAGTTAAATTAATTAATATTTAATTTGCTGATTTAATTAAAGGAAAATCAGATTTTTAATAAAATAATAATGATAATAATAATAAATAATGGGGAGTCCTAGTTTGACTAAGTCTCCACCTAACTCTTCTAATCCTAATCTTCTCATTCTCACGTCTCTCACTCTCATTCTCACGTTTTTCATCAGCAAAAGAACTGAAAATAATAGTTCTTCGCTCTTGAAGAACTAACACACAAAAACTCAAACGAAAAAGCTAAGCTGAAAATGCAAAACAACAACATTCTTCTCTACGGATTAGGTTTTGGATTTTGGTGGTGAGGCAGTGGTGTCGTGGGAATAGGCAGCATTGAAACAAGTGTTGAACGACATTAATATATGAGTTTTCTTATCTCTTGGGACATTTACCAAGAGACCCTAAAGTTTCGATTTAATCGCGATTGAAAAATTAAGGTTGTCCCCGTTGCATGCCCCTATCATTAGATCCTTTGAAATATTCAAAGCATGTGTTGGTATATCTTCCGGTAGATAATTTAGGTCTAATTGTGATTATGTGTTGAATGTGTGTTTGGAAATCATGTAAGGGATGAAAAAAAATACTCCGGAAAAGCATATTAAGTTGACTGGTTTGAGCATGTGTGTGCTGAAAATTTACTATATTTGCTGCCTGAAATTTGTATGTTAAAATGTTGTGTTTTCCGTGTATAAAAATGTTAAAACGTGACGTTCATATAAGTTTAAGGTGGATGACTTAATTTCACTCAAAATACTACAAAAATCAACATAAGAACGAGACAAAATGGATTGGTAGAGACAAAATTTCCAGCTTGCTAGAAATTGGTGGTCTCGACCGAGAATTGAAAAAAATGCTATATTTTAGAATATTTTTTTAAAAATTGTCAGGTCATTGGGAATTGACCCCAAGACCTCACCAAATGTAAATTACATAAAAATTTCAAGAGAAAAATGAAAGGAAAATTGATGTTGTGAGTGGGGATTGAACCCATAACCTCTTGAATATATGAGAGAGTAGGAGAATAATAAAGGAGGAAAAAATAATTGTGGTGAGTGGGTATTGAACCCACAATCTCTTGAATAGATAAGAGATTTAGGAGAAAAATAAAGGAGAAAAATAAAATGAGGTTAGTGGGGATCGAAACCACAACCTCTTGGATGGGTGAGAAAGTTAATAGAAAAATAAAGAAAAAAAGAATGATATTGTGGGGGTTTGATCCCACAAGCTCTTTGCTTTAATCGAGAAAGAGAATAGGTAAAAGAAAGAAAATATTATTGGGTGATGGGGATAGACCTAGGGTCCCCCAAATATGAATAATGCAACCAAGTTCAACATAATATTGAGTGTTGCTCAAGGGAATTGAAATCGAGTTCCCTTTCCCAATTTAGTATTGAAACATAAGTCGTACGTGAACAAATAAATAATGAATGCTTCCTCTAAGGATTGAAGTCAAGATCTTGGCATACCAACAAGATGCATAAGTCTTGTAGCACATAATCTTGGTTAAGTATCAGTCACTTAGATGAATTATGAATGAATCATCATATTGTGTGTATGGATCCATAAGTCTAGCATACGTTTAAAAGTAAGCAAACCTAAGATGTATGTAATGAAATGATATGAACCTAGGAGGTTTTAGTAAGAGTATGGAACATAAAAATAAGTCCAAGTGAATTGGTGTATGACGAAATGAACATTCATGTAAGGGGAGCGTAGAATGATGCAATGTCAAATCTCAAGCATACTCCAAAATAAATTGTTAAAAATGAATTCATAGTTAATATGTAAAGAAAAGAATGACTTCATGACAATAGGCTAGTTCAAGTGAAACAAGCTGCATCTACGCCTAAAATCAATGTTAATAAATGAAATGACTAAGAGAGTATATTTATGCTAAACAATTAACAAGAAAAGAAAGAGTTGATACATGAGGATAGGATAGTAAAAGTTAGACAAGTTGTATCCGCGTCTAAAATCAATGTCCCTCAATATGAACTCCAAGAGAGCATATATATGTTATACGATGAACAAATAATGAAAGGTGAGTAAATATGAAATGAGAAGATGTTAAAAAAAGAACAGGGTGGCATCACAATATGAGGCTAGTGCAAGTGAGACAAGTTGTACCTACACCAAATATAAGGTCACCAAAAGTACTCACCTAAGAGAATGTTGAAAATTAAGAGGCAAGTCTCAACAATAATCTATATGTGAGTGGAAGGACAATTCACACTTAAAACGTAATGATGAGATGAGAAATCATCTAATGAGCTATGACGCCTAATGCTAGAATAGAGCTTCTATCATGTATGAGATGAATGTAATGTAACTTTATACTGAGCACCGATAGGCTAGCTATGAGTTGTGATTCCTTCTTTGGGGAAGGCAGAGGTTCATGTAATTCTCATAAGATGAGATTGTCCATCCAGACAGGTATAGGTCTCCTTATATCTCCTAGTCTTTGAACCTATACTGCCAATATAGGGTTCAAGCAGGGTTTGACTCCCTATATACGCTAGCATGTTTTGGTTCACATTGGCCGGTGATTCCACATCTTTTCGATGTGGGGTTAAACTCTGAATTTCATGATGTTCACATGATCTATGTCGGCTAAGGATAAAGTTACCAAAGAAAGAATGAGGCTGGCCTCAAGTAATGCACATAATGAAATGAACGATACCAGAGGTGTTAGGATAGGATAATCAAGAGGTGATCTAGACTTAAGTAATGACAATAGGTCATTTTTTGTCATTGCACAACAAACCCGATTAAAGTCTTAAACTACATCCTAGGTATGGTTGGTGCTTACACTAGCTTACAAACGAAAGAATATGAAGTACATATGAATGAATGAAGCAGACTTTGTGTTTGCTAAAGAAGGCTCCCTAGTTGAGGTCCCATATATTGAGCCCTCAATTTAGGAAGCCCTAATGTTAAGTCCACGATTCCAAGGTCTCATTGCATATGGATGAATGATATGAAATATGTTATGTGCTAATAAGCATTATGTTATATGTTGTCTGCAATATGTTACGTATGATGATGCATATTACTCTCATAGCATGACTTTCCTAATCCGATTTTGGCAAGTCAACTAACTTGACTTTCAATAATTCATATCGTTAGGAGAGTGATCTTCTTAATCATGCATGTCCTTGGTGTTTGCTTGCATATACCCATACTTACTACAAATGTGTACAAATGCCATACAACTCTCTACATTTAGGTGCATGTGAAGGTGAACACTAGAGCATTATGAGACTACGCTGAAGTTATCCGGACGTGGAGCATTCATTCAAACTTTGTAGGCCCTCTTTATTTTGAGGATGATATCTTTTATATTCTAGTTTAAATGTTGGCATGAGCTAGTGGAGGATGTTCCACTAGCGTTTCTTTCTCACTTGTTTTAGATATTGTATTGGTGCCATTTTGGAAACTCTATATTTTATAATGATATTGACTATGTCTTTCATTTGATTATCTTGGTATTAGATGGTTGTTGTGAACGCTTATGAGTTTATGTAGATAGTGTTATGCGAGTTCAATGTTTCTCAGTATGAGCTCTAAGTAAACAAAAAGTTCAAATTTTCCGCTAAAATTAACCTAGATGATGTAATAATGACGTATGTAGGCTTGTCTGCGAACTCTGAGAGGTCAACCACGCCGGTTTCGGCTAGGGTTAGACTCCGGTTGTGACAGTTCAAGACTACCTAAGCAATCTCAAAGCTACCCTAGATAAGAACATTTCTATTCAATATGCATTAACTTAACTCATCATTTGTCTTTAAGTTATTTAAAAGACAAATAACAATTTGAGGACTTCACATAATGGTCTTGGAGGACCTAGGAACTCATTCTAGAACCTTTCAAAGCCTACTCGTGCAATGTATAGATTGTGTCTCATTCCAATACCTACACGTAAAAAAATTTAATAACTATAATGCACATCCCAAATGATGATAATAGGCATTAACCGACATACACCAAACTATCTAGGTATGGAATCCTGTGTCATAAGACCCTACACAATGGGAAGAGTTCAACTTGCCCAACGTAGAACTAGTAATCATCCCATGTTAGCGCATGGTTAAGGAGTATAGAGGGTTTTGTTATACTCTTGTCTCATCTAAAGTAAAGCTACTACCACAAGCATATTCACTCAGTCCTTTTGCTTCATTCTCAAAGAGTAATTATTCACGAACTAGTATTTGAGAAAGTACCATCACTAAGTCTTACGAACTCATAATACTTTTTCTTGCAAGGATGGGTCCACTAGGTCTGCGAACCAATGTCAATTTGGATACCTCTTATAACTTCCTTAGAGATTATTTCATGTCGTTCAAGACAACCTACCTCTAAGTTCATCATTCCACTCAAGAAGGAAAACATTATGGTTTTTCACTTCAAGGCTTCTATTAACCTTCTTTTAATTATTCAAGGTTTCACATTCACAAAGGGTTCTAGACTTATCAAGAATGGGATCCATGATTAGATCTACCGGTTCAGATTTTCTGTAGAATACCTCAAGTCGTCATTCAAGGAAGTCCACCAACTTAGGTCAACCGATCCTATACTTTCATTCTTTCAATCATTCAATAGAATTAAAAGTACCTAGTAGGGACAACTAGTATACCACAAAAGATACCACATTATTCTATAAAGTCTCTCCCTAGTCCTCCACATCATATATCATCAACTATATAGGCAACATATCAAACCATAGCATTATAGACTCATAACATATCACATAGACACCACATGAAAACTTCACTCCATACCTTTTTATATACATTATCATGATCATGCCATATTTCACAATATTATGCCGACAAGGCCATGTTCAGAACGATCTTATCAAGTAAACACCACCACCATGAGTGAATGATACAAAACAAAAACAATTCAATATCAATTAAATTCAAATTCAAAGAATAGGTCAATTCACCACCTTCCCACGGCCATAGTAATCATCCTTTAGCCTTTCCTATACAAATTCACATAATAGAGATATTACCCATAACAATATACATAAGGCTATGACAATAAATCAACTAAATAAATTATCCATCAATACTCAATATAGATATACACATTATAAGGCATCCATGAACGATTCTAAAATAAATCAATACATAATTCAATATCACAATACAATGTACATATGATTCAATAGTAATTAAGCAATGATCAATTTACCACTTTAGAGCCGAAACTAGGAATTCATGGAATACATGGGTTCATAAGAGTTTTGATCTTAAAACATTCAATTAACATCAGTAATTTCCTAAAACATCGAGTTAAACCCTTTGATGCAAGAACCCATGCTTCGAATTCAAAATAGAACTTTATGGTTTTAGAGAGTATTAGAAAAACCTTTGGAATTTGACTCCTTCAATGGAAGAAGAATCAATAATGAAACACCATACTATTTATTGAATAAAAGACACAAAATTTTTGGAGAAATGAATAATGAAATCCAATCCTAGCTTCAACTTGAGTTCTAGCTTCATGGAGTCTAGAGAGAGAACTTAGTTTTGATATTGGGTTTTAATTTTGAATAAGGAATTTTCAATTTGGTTTTAGGCTTATAAACCAACTAAAAATACCTAAAACGCGTAAAATAATCACCCATTACTTAGTTAGGACGCGAGTTGAATTTCACAAAACACCCTCCACTTTGCCGAGACACCTGTAGAAAAGTGCAAGTGTCAATCAACGGTTGCTACTGACGGAGCGTCGACTGGCCAATAGACCATCCTTCTGGTCCTTGGTTTTGTTAAGAGACTCCACAATGGGGTATAAGCTCCCACGACTAAGTGTGGGACTACGGCCCCAAAAGACACGACGTCGATTGGCCAAAGGGGCGTTGATGGTGGGGCGTCGTTTGGACTATTTTTGACAGCTTGTTTCCAAGGTTCGGGTCCTCCTCAAGGACTCTTACAGTGGTCCTTGGGAGTCGTGACCAGATTTTTCAAACCTAAATAGGTTCATTTAGATTTTAGGGTACTCTCCTATTAATTTAGACACCAAACAATATGTAAAACATTCAAAGGCGCACTAGAACACAACGACTAGTTTCTAAACGTCTTGGACGTTCTTTGATGTATTACTTCCAGACTCTTCAAACTTACTTCTATTGATATAATTCATCATTTTTTCACCTTATAAACTCATGACATACATGTGAGGCTCTAGTTTAACCGAGTTCATTTTGTGGGTTGTTACATTTTTTATGTAATTCATCATTGTATTTTGATGTTACACTATCTAATATATGAATATCAAGAAACTAATGTTGAATCTTGAAGAAATAATTGAAGTATATGATTGAAGGTTTTCAATTTCATGAGTATTCTTATATTGATATGTTGATCTACTTATGGAGGAGGTTCTTACTTAACTTATGAATTTTTGTGTTGAGAATTGATTTCCTCTTCCCTAAAGCCCAAATTTTGATCGAGTATATTGTGATATGATTATGTATGTTATGCCATGATATGAACATGAATGATATACTATTATATAAACATGAACGTTATGCTATGATTATTGTATTGTCGGTATGTTGAATAAAAGGAAATTCTCACATAAGCTATATGATAATGATATGAAAGGACATTCTCACATGTTATTTGTTTTATGATTGAAAGATTATTCTAATCTTTGGAACCATTGAGCTACATAATCTATGAGTGGTTGACTCCTTAAGGCATTCTTATGAAAAAAATGCATAAATAAAGGCTTAATATTACTTTAAAGGAACTGTATTTAGCACCAAGTGAACATGAATATAAGATGGAGGGTTTTATGTTTAGCAAGTCCAGCTTCCCATATGGGTTCCTTCTAGGTTTAGAAAGTTTTGGTTCCCGATATATATGTGTTATCTCATGAGATGGAAACATTCTATGTTTAGTAAGTTTAGGTTTATAGTATAAATCTCCTTGTTCCTTTACTATGTGTCCTCATAGGCTTTAGCTAATGGATCCACCTTATAACTAGGTATGTCTAGTTTCACCTTAGACACCCTTGCTTGACACTATGTTACCGACAAACTCCACGAAGTTGAAAAAAAAACTCGCATTTACTAAACTTTGCGAACAATTAGTGATCTTTGAGGGTTCGGAATACAATCCTCAAATGACTCATGTTATCATCCTAGGTTCTAAAATATACTAAGATATTATTAATAAACACAATGACAAACAAGTCTAGATATTTCTAGAAAACCTTATTCATGAGATCCATAAATGTCGCCTAGGCAGTAGATATACCAAAAGACATCACAAATAAAACCACAGTGTCAATACCTAGTTTAGAAAACCATTTTTGGAATGACAACTTCCCTCACCCTAAGTTGATACTAGCTCGAATAAAGGTCGATTTTTCAAAGGTGACTAGCCCCTTGAAATTGATCAAACAAGTCATCAATTCTCGAAAGACGATACTTATTCTTCGTAGTGAACTTTTTCAATTGGTGATAGTCAATACACATTCTTAGGGACCTGTGTTTATGTTTAAAAAATAATATTTAAGAACCCCATAGAGATATGTTTGGTTGAATAAAATCTTTGTCTAGAAAATCCTTGAGTTAAGCTTTCAATTCCTTCGATTTGGTCGGAGCCATCCGGTTAGAAGGGATAGATATGGGGTTAGTATACGAAAAAATATCAATGCCGAGATCTATCTCCCGTTTGGGAGTGATTCGGGGAAAGTAATTCAAAAAGACTTCAAGAAATTCCATTACTACGGGGATCAACTCAAATGAAGGGAACTTAGATTCAACATCTTTTACCCTAACAATGTGATATACGCATCCTTTGCACTCATATTTTCTAGTCTTTAGTCATAACATAGTTTCACCTCTAGGAATAGAATTATTCCCCTTCTACTCTACACTAGACTCATTAGGGAATTGAAATACACTTACCAGTGTTCTATGAATGGAAAAATAACATTCATACAACCAATACATACCAATATTTATATCAAAATCAAGCATGTTTAATTCTACCAATTAAACCAAAATGACTATATGATATAATGAAATAGCACAACTTCTATAAAATCTCTTTGATATAACCAAGTCACCCACCGTGGTAAACACCAAAAAAAGTTCATCTAAGATAATGGGAAGTAAATTAAATTGCCTTGCCACTAAAGGTGTTACAAAATACAATGTGGCACCAGCGTCTAACAATGCATCAACATTAATAGAAAATACTTGTAAAATATTGGTAACAACATTCGGAGACCCCTGTAGATCACTTCGGGATTGGAGAGCATATAAGTGATTCTTCTTATGAGCATCCGGAGTTAGGATCACTTGCTTGTTCTTGCTTATTCTCCCTCCTTGAACTTTCAACATAGGGAAATCTCTCCTCATATGACAACTTTTCCCACAACCAAAGAAATTATTTGTGCCAACGAGTCACTTGCCTTCATTCTTCTTGCAACAGTTTTCACAACTAGTTCTTTGAACATCAGAACCACCATCTCTTCCTCCTTGTGTCTTAGTGTTAGACACCTTACCTTTGTTGACCCTTGGAGCATTGGAAGTACCTTGGTTGGAAAATATCTTCTTAAACATTTGATTATCTTGAATCTCAAGTTTACTCTTGGAAGAACCTCCATCATTCAATCTTGCCCTTGTGGCATCCCTATTCTTATTTCTAACACTAGTCTCCCGAACTTTTTATGAAGACACCACTGTACGTGAAATGTCCATATTATCATGAAGCATTTCTGCATGACATTTCTTTCTCAATGGAATCAGAAATTCCAGTCACAAAGTGAATCATTTGATATCAAGGATTAGACATCAAAGAGGGATTACTTGTAAATGTAATGAACTTCAAAGAGAACTCTTGGACACTCATATGTCCTTGAAAAAGTTTGATGAATTCTTTGACTTTGTCCTCCATTTTCTTCCTAGGGAATATTCTATCAAGAAATATTTTCCTAAATACCTCCAACTAATGGGAACCGCTCTTATAACTCTATTATCTCTTAATTGACAGTATAATAATTGAGTCACATACTTTATTTGATATACGGCTAATTCGGCCTTCTGATGTATTGTGGTCACGCAATGTTTTCAATGCATTTTGCTTAAGAGTTGTGTGTGTCTAGAGCCTTTTTGTAGTAGTTTTAAGATGCTTTTATGTTTGTTTTGCAGGAAAGATGTTCAGTTTGAAAATGCAGAAGGCAGCCAAAAAAGTGTAGAAGACGACCTACAAAGGCCATAGACATCATGTAGTTCAATTGACGATCTATAGGTGGTGACCGTCGATGTGCAGTTCAAGCAAATGGAGAAGATCACGAAAATTTTACTAAAGGTGGAACTACGAGAGCATACGACGATCATCGATTGACTATCCTGGTGAACCGTCGACTTGTTTAGAGAAGGTTCTAGTTAGTAATTACCATGCAATGTCCATCATTTTTAGGATTTTGAATGGTATTACTAGTAACAGTGCCTTGTTAGCCTGGGTTCACAGTAGTAGAAAATTGGGCCATGTGTAACTCAAAATGCTTAATCGAGACCATATGTGCATCCCCTTTTGCCTAGTGTTATCTAAATCACCTCTCAATTCCTTGGCATGCTCATCACTAACATCAAACCTCCTCCTCATCTTTTACAAGATATCATTAACTTGCGCCATACTACCACCATCATTCCTAGGAGAAACTTCCCGATTTTCAGTTGGAAATCCTATTTGCTATGGGTGTGACTACGGGTTAAAAGGACGAGTTGGCCGCCTCTCAACTCAAAGATGTGGCGAAAACTTGGTACACCGAATGGAGAGATAATAGTGTGCTAAGAGATGGTCTAGTGACTTCGGAGATCTTCAAGAGGGATTTCCTTGATCGATTATTTCCTAAAGGGTTTAGGGAATCTATGGTGGAATAATTCATCAACCTTCATCTAGTAGATGTGAGTGTACCTGAATAATCCTTAAATTTTAAAAAAATTTCTAAGTATGCTCCATCCTAGGTTTCTAACCCAAGGAATGATAGTCTCCATAACATAGTGAAAGAATATCATTCGTCTATGCTTCATGATAATATGAATATTTCCCATCTAATGGTTCATTCTCAACAAGTGGAAGAAAGTAGACTAAGGAGAAAGAATAGAGAGGCCAAGAGGGCAAGGTCAAATGAAGGTTATTCTTCAAAGGGTTGGTTGCAAATTCAAGATAAGCCTAGGTTTAAGAAGAGGTTCTCCAATCATGTCCGTTCAAAATTTTCCAAGGCTCGTGAAAATAGGGTGTCTAACCCTAAGTCCCAAAAGGCTATAGGTGGAAAGTCACCAAGTGATAAACCAACTTGTTTCAAGTGTGGTAAGAAGCATTGGGGTGAATGTTTGGTTGGGACTAGGAATTGCTTTAGTTGTTGAAAATATGGCCACAAGGTTAGAGATTTCCTTAATGTGAAAGGGCAAGACAAGGGGAGTGGATAAGCAAGTGGTTCAAATGTTGATGCTCCAAGAAAGAATTGCTTTTATGCTCTCCTTTCTGGAGTGAACAAGACACTTCTCCTGATGTGGTGACCGGTGTGTTACAAGTTTTCTCAATAAATGTTTATGCTTTATTTGATCTGGGTGCTACCTTGTCATTTGTTACTCCTTTGGTAGCTAGAAAGTTTGATATTTTACTGATCTTTATAATGCACCTTTTATGGTGACTACACCGGTAGGTGAGTCGGTGGTTGCAAAAAAGTATATCGAAATTGTCCTATAATGTTGACTAATAGAGTTAGCCATGTTGAATTGGTAGACCTTGATATTATAGATTTCGATGTCATTTTAGGGATGGGTTGGTTGCATGCTTGCTTTGCTTCCATTGATTGTAGGACAAGAGTTGTCAAGTTTAATTTTCATAATGAACCCGTAGTAGAGTGGAAGGGGGAAAGTTCTATTCTAGAGGTCGTATAATTTCTTGGCTAAAATCTTTTAAGATGATCTCTAAAGGGTGTTTATACCATATTGTAAGATTCAAATATTAGACTCCGAAGTTCCTCCAATTGAGTTAGTCCTTGTAGTGAGGGAATTTACGGAGGTCTTTCCTAATGATCTTCCTTGAAATCCTCCCGAATGGGAATTTGGTTTTGATGTTGACTTTCTACAGATACAAATCCCATTTGATTCCTCCTTATCGGATGGCTCCAGCCGAATTAAAAGAGTTGAAGGCTCAACACAACGATTTACTAGACAAGGGCTTCATTCAACATAATATTCTCAATGGGGTTCTCTGTTATTTGTGAAGAAGAAGGATAGGTCCCTTAGGACGTGTATCGATTACAAGAAACTTAAAAAAGTGAACATTAATAATAAGTATCCTCTCCCTCGGATTGACGACTTGTTTGATCAACTCCAACGGGCAAGCTACTTTTCCAAAATTGACTTAAGGTCGGGATATAACTAACTTAGGGTGAGAGATGAATTTATTCCCAAAACATCCTTTCAAACAAGATATGGTCATAGAGTAATGTCTTTTGGGTTTACTAACGCCCCGGTGACATTTATGGACCTAATAAATAGAGTGTTCCGAGACTACCTAGAAGCCTTTGTTATTTTCTTCATAAATGACACAATTACCTTAACCGACATAGATCACATGAGCTAAATGTGGAATCCGGTGTCATGAAATAGAAAGACGCTGTCCTACTTGCCAAGGTAGTACAATAACATGAACATAGCATTATAGGTGGATCCACTATCTAGTATTCCTATGGGGGCAACATAGTTCAATAACTAGGAGACATACTTGAGACCCTCTTTATTCACAATAGAATTGTTATCTCTATCTAATGAGAATCATTGTGAACCACATATGTGGTCCTTCTACATTTATCAAGTTTGGGTTCCTGATATATATTAGTTGTCTCATGAGATGGAAACCTTCTAATTTTAGCAAGTCTGAGTTTCTACTAGCGAAATCCTTGTTCCTTTTTTATATGCACGCATAGGTCTTAGATAGTGGATCCACCTTATATCTCGGTGTTTCTAGTTTCACCTTAGGCAAGTGAAACACTTATTTTCGCTTGGGGGTAAACACCGGATTCCATGTAGCTCAAATGGTCTCTGTCGTTTATTGTAAATCTCCCTATGATGTAGGAATATGAACTAAGATATGACTATGACTTACATATTGGAATATGAACTCTAACTTGGGCTTCTTGAGGGGTAGTACTTAGTGGAGGTAAGGGTATTGGGATTAACTTATGCATTGCACAAGTAGGTCCTTTGAGATGTTCTTGTGGGAGCCTTTTATACATGATGACTTATGAATGATGTTAAGGTTGATTTAACCTTTTATTATGGTTATTGTGTAGGTGACTACTCTTGTGTTTTCTTGATAACTTTACTTGGTATGTATAGGGGTACGGGACTGTATACGTACATTGCATAAGTGAACTTGAAAATGGGATCATGGATGGTGTCTTTATGGTATGATGTTAATTTAACTCAAATATGTAAGATATGAATTATGGCTATGTATAATGTTACTTATCATCATAAATGTCTCTTTATCTTATAATGATATGTATTATGCATCGATTTCGACATGTTTTAAGTGGTTTTAATTGCATGGATTCCATGCTTAGTACAAGTTGATAGTACTTACCCATATTTGTATCATTTTTCTACTAAGTATAGGTTCAGGCTAGTAGGTTCTCTTTGTGAGGAAGAGAAGGCTTGGATTGCATTCTCCAAGAATTTGGTATGTTCATCAGTTTTGAGGACAAGCATGATACCACTACTGGTTCCTTCTATTGTTGTAGACTAATATACTACTTATGTACTTCCGATTATGAAACAATTTTATCCTAAAAAGATATGGTACCTATTTGAGACTTATATGTTGTACTAAGATGGTTGATGAGAGGAAGTCTAGCCATTTAATTTTCTATTATGAAAGAGTTTGACAGTGATTGTTAAAAAGTTTGTGAATTCTTCATCATTCAATGTCTTATGCAATGATGATTATGCTAAGGGTTTGATGAGACCCCTTCGGGGTCAGGTACGCCGTGTTACGACTAGGGGGTGCTCTCGCGCCGTGTCACATATGTATAGTTGAACAGATCACCTGGCAAGTTCCCTCTACAGGAACTAACCCCATATAAAATGGGATCCTCTGGGACACCCTCTCGTCTAAACTATCCAGCCTACGCTGTATCCACACTTGTTGTTTGGACGGGAGTGCTTGGATATGGAACTAGGGTTCACCTCTCTTGGGCTGAACCTCATGTCGACCCACCCATCAGGAAATCATTCTAGTGGTGCTAATTTCACGACCTCTCTCTCAAGCAAGCCAAAGAAACATCGGTGTTTTGTATCTTAAACTAAAACCCATTAGATTAAATCACAACCATTAGGTTAAATCACCATTAAAATACAATCTAAGCGACAAGAAAGAAAAGACCCAACAAATTAATCAACCCATAATTGCTAAATTACACCCCAAGAATGGGGTTTTTAGCCACACATCAAGGAATAATAAAATATACTTAAAATGATAAAGAATTCAAGTAGGAATAAGAGATTAAACCTTAAAAGTAGTAAAGTAAGGTAAAGGGAGAAGTTTCACTTCCAAAATAGGAAGAAGAGCTTCTTTCTTCAAACTTCCACAAAACACTCTCAAAACTTTAGAATATACTTCATAATAAAGTTTATAAAATAAAAATATCAACTGTAATTGTTTCACTCTCTAATCTTCCATATTTAAATAAGAAAGAGTTCAATATTTGTAGACTTCAAAATTGTGTTGGCGAATCTTTTCGGCGCAGCTAGTCATTATTCATTGAGTAGCCCTTTGTTCAGTTTGTCACCGCTTGCATGTTTCCTCCCTTTTATATGTGTTCTGCATCGAATGGATGAGATCTTATGCTTTGAAGAAGTGAACGGCGAACCGCCGACTACTCTTCTTCATCGCCTTTTGTTCCACTTCCTTCCGGGATCACTTGTTGTAACAAAAGGAGGAACTTTTCTATACGGAGGACCACCAAGTGTGCATGGCGATGCGCACCTTTGCATCTTCAGCTCTTTTTCTCCATTTTGTGCCTAATTGTCCATACTCTAGCCAAATCCTCAAATATCTGAAATTTAGAAGTTTTTATCAGATATCGAGATAAAATAAAAAATTGAGTACACCATCTGTATTAAAATAAAGCCCTAGATGAGTCGAATTTGAGGACTCATCACCTCACCATCAAGCCACAACATCCCCCACTAGGAGAACTCACACTAGCTCTTTCAAAGATCACCTCCTCCTATTCTAAGGTCGAAGAAAAACAACATCAAACCTTTTTACTCATCACGCCTATACATTTCTAACACCACATTTCATCATCTCTTTCAACCTACGTCAAAAAAACAAAATATCTAAGTTGGGTTTTATCAGCAGTACTCACCATTATAAGGTAACTCATCCAACCAAAGGTCATCATCACAACCTACCATATCACATCTATCAAGCCACATATAGTATTTTCTCTCCCTCAACCTTTTTTTAAACAAATACCTTATAAGGGAACATACACAAAGTACCATCACATAAGGAACAAGGGAAATATTTCATAGAGAAAAGCTCTTAGGAACGATTAGAAGTATCAAGAAGGGATACTTTCTTAGAATCTAATATCCTTCCATTCATAATGTTACATGCTTCACATTATGAGAAAAAATCTACTAGATGTGGTTTTGGAGACAAGCTAAGGTCATCATATAACCTTATGCTCTGATACCAAGTTTGTCACCACCAGAGAGAACCCCCAAGTCCTAACCGGCTTATTTGACCTCTTGGAGGTCTCATACAAGCCACATGGATCATTCATTGCATACGATACTTAAAAATAGATATGAATTTTAACATTCCTTCTGACATGAAGAACACTTTGATTAATAAACAAGCGGAAGAACTTCAAACATCTAGCTTTCTAATATGTCTCATAAAACCATATAATAAATTTTGGAGTACAACATTTAGGACTAACCCAATACAAAACTTAAAATAAAGATTAAAAGACCATAAAATAACATGTAGGGTCTTTCCTCAAATTTATGAGAACTCATAAAAATTTATCTTTAACTACCAAACTTCCAATTCCTTGAGTTTAGTCAAAAGTGTATAAGAAGGGGTTAGCATATTAAAACACTACTTATGGAATCCATTAAAAAATAATGAAAAAGGAACATTTAGTATAGAAACATGGTTCATGACATTTCTATCACAAAAACCTTCATCATAAGAGTTTAAGAGATATAATAGAAATCAACTTTCATACATAAGATATATTCAATTTGCATCAATCATATAGAACTTAATTCCATATTCAACAAGTAATCCTTTTCATCATTTGACTCTACCTAAGGTTACTCTTAGACCCACCTAAGTAAGACATGAAGAGACCACTCATACACCCTCTTCAAGCACACATAAGTTTCTTCAAAGCCAACCTAGATAAGAACCTTTAAAATTCAATTTAATTTTACTAAGTGAACATAATTCATTACATACATTTAGGAGAAAACTAGACAAATAGGGTGATTAAGATAATGGTCTTCTAAGACCTAAGGAACTCACTTTTGAATCTTCAAAGCCTACTTGTGCTAGGTATATATCGCATCCCATTATACTACCTACATGTAAGACCTTGAAAATGACTAAGGTGACTAGATACTAATATTGTTATCATGATGGTGTAAGGTCCTAAATTGGTATATTATATGGTATTGAGGCAGTGTCTAAGAGTTTAGGTGCATTGGAAGTCAAACGTCATGGGACAACTACGAGGTTCGACGACTAAGTCACCTATGTGCTTCACATGTGATTTTATGTATTTATGTGAAATTCATGAGGTTATAAGGTAATTAAATGATTTATTAGGTTTATATAGGAAATGTGTCAAGTATCGTGATGTTTGGAGGTCAAACGTCAAAGAACGTTCGTGACGTTCAAATGGTTTGCCTTGAAAGGACCTTGTGAGCCTAGGCATGTTTCATCTAGTTTTACGTAGATGTTTTAGGTTAAATTCATGTGAGAGGTGCTAAAATCATATACAATCATTTTTGGGTTGGAAAAATCTAGGCAAACATCCCCATGGACAATATAACGGTCCTTGAGAATGGACCCAAAGTTGGTGCCAAAACTTTCCAACACAGCCCAACCAACGGTTGGAAATCAATGCCCAATGGGACAGTTGACACCCCTTTGTTGGGGTATTGTCAATTTACACTTATTCATGGGGGATAGGAAGCCCATGACATGTCTCATTCCCTGACCACGGACTAATAGGATGGTCTGTTGGTCAAGGGACGGAGCGTCGATGGGGTCTGCACCCTGCGCAGGTTCACTGTAAGTTGAGGGGTGAACTTGTAATTTTACCCCTCTTTAAAATAAGAGGTTTGGAGGTTCCTAAGGATTCTTTTAGGTATTTTAAACATGTACATAAGTCTTTAACACTTAGAAGATTTCATTCTCCCAAATAAAAACCCCAAATCCCTTAAAATTCCCTAGATTTTCATTGGAGTCAAAACTCAAGGAAGGGCTTGGATTGAAGAATTTAGTGGAGACTCTTCATCAAATTGAAGAATTAGATTCATCAAGTATGTATTTTGATCCTTGAAAATCTCTTCATCAAGGAGCTCAACTATCAAAGATGTTTTGTAAAGTTTTCAAAGTTAAATTGTCCAATTTTATGATATATTTCATGGGTTGCATTCATGGTTTCTAAACATTGAATTGTTATTGTATTGATTATTTTAACCTAAATTACGAATGAACCCATGAATTGGATGAACCCTAGTTTTTTACTAACTTATGGATTACTCGATATTGATCTACTGTTGATGAATCCTAATGTAGTTTTAAATAGGTATTGATTGATGTAATAATTGTAGTAAATTGATATCTAAGTTGTAATATATTGGTGAATATGTAGTAGTTTGACCTATTTTCATGAATATTGTTATAATTATGTTGAATTATTTGTTGTGGCCATGGGTAAGGACCTTGTTATATCAAATGTAGTTATTTGGAATTGGATTGAGGTATAGAGGACGGAGTTGTGGTAAGCTACCCTATTTCCTTTATTTTATGATTTTTTAGAATACAATTATATTGTGATTGGTATGGTCCAATTATGGTGACGGTGTTATGTGCTTTACTTGCAATTAATGTGGCCGTGTCAGTGTTATTTTAGGTAATATAATGATCATGGCCTTGTTGGAAAACTATTGGAAGTAATATGAATATATGTGTAGTTGATTATGTGAATTATGATAATGGTTATATACATGTTAAGTAATGTGAAAGTATATGTGTTCTATTGATGTTATGTAGGTGATCGTATTAGACTATGAATGTGGCTTTGTGTATATAGTCTTAGGGTTGATGTGCGTTAATCCTACTTGACTATATGATTCTATGATGGTCATATTTAGGTTGATATGATAATATATACGATGACTTGAAAATGATAATGTTTTTATATCTATGTGCTTCTAAAATGACATGTATTTTATGAGTTAAAGTGAGGTATGTGGTGCCTTGTCTTGTTTTACTTGTGTCCTTTTCTTGAAAAATGTATGAAAGTGAATATGTGGTGTCTTGACATAGGATTCTAAAGTCTCTTATTCTTGATTTTATGAAGGAAATGTGACCTTAAATGAAGTTAAGAGGGTCTCTTATGTGAAACCTTGCACCTAGTGGTAAGGCTATGAATGTTGAAGTCGAAAGTCGTAACGGTATCCTTCAAGTAAAGGAACGATATGCTTAAGGTTAATTGTCTGGAATGGCATCATATTGATCCTTAGGAAAGTCATAATGAGCTTATTTTCGCCATTGTGGGGTAGCCCTAGTGGACCTTTCTTTGGTAGAGTAAATGTGATTAGATTTTGAACTTGATATGGAACCCCTTTATATGAACCTTAAGTGTAAATTACTCAATGGGAACGAAGGATAGTACCGAGGGAGTATGGTAAGGGAAGTAATTCTAGTTAAAGAATGAGACTAGATTACAAAGCATGACCTTCATATTCTTTAACCATGTGCCTAGATGGGATGTGTCAAAGTTCTACCATTGGCAAGTAGAACACCCTCATCGGAGTAGGTAAAAACATCGGATTCAATGTGCTATTATGGTCTATGTCGCTTATTGCCTATTCTCATCATATGGAATACCTATTATCATTATAGAAGTTCTATGAGGTTTCAGTGGTTGTATGGGACGCTATCTTAACATATCACAATAGGCTTTGAAGGTGTTAGTTGGAGTTCCTAGGTATTGTCCAAAATCATTTCTTTAATGTCCTTTATGTGATGAATGTATCCTAAATTAACTAATGAATGTAATGACTTAAGTTAAGAAAGTATGTTAAATGAATAAGTACTTATGTAGAGTAGTTAAGGGTTGTGAAGTTAAGGCGTGAATGGGGCAAAGGAATGGTCACTTCGTATCTTACCTAGATGAGTCTTCAGAATGACTCTAGTTAGGGAAGATGTTGATTATGTGGACATGATCTAAACTTAGGAAGTCTTAAGGATTATTTAGGTAGTCTTGAAGAGTACAATCATGGACGTTATCTTCTTGATTTATTTAAGTAAGTCTTTTGATAGCCTTTGGTAAGAAAATGTAATATTATCTATATGTTGATGTGTTGGATGTCTTGTAAGTGTATATATATATTATTATAAGTATTCTTGAGGTTCATTTAGGTATGCTTAGGGAGGTTGTATGGGCGGTCTCTCTTTGTGTTTCTTAAGTGAGTTTTAGGATAGCTTTTAGTGAGAAGAGTACATTCTAGAAAGTGTCTAAGGAAGAAGTAGACAACTTCAATGTACCAGTGAATTCCATCATTGTACAGTGAGTTGCGCTCACTGTTAAGCTGGCTCAAAAATGTGATTAATTGCTTAATTGTTATCTTATTTGTTTCTAAGTTATTAAACGTTATTCTTATGATTATAATATTATTTTTAAATGAAAAGATGCATATTTCGAATAATGTCCATTTTCATGATTTTCATGCATTATGTCATACTTAGTACATGTGGTTGTACTAATGCATGCTTTTATCCATCTCTATAGTTGTTGTTAGGTGAGGAGCATTTGGGAAGGAAGACTTGGACCTTAACATCATTTTAGAGAAGTCGAAGGATATCCTTAGTTGATTCGAGGGCATAGAAGTCTTTTATGTTTCTTATTGAAGTATTGTAATAGACTATGTATTTCTATATTAGTATTGGGTATGGGTCGTGTCCCAAAAGTATTCTCGTGTCTTAAGTTTGATGAGATTGAGACTTAGTATTTCCTACGACTTTATATGAAAGAGTTTTTAAAGACTATTAAATGTTTTGTGCAAAGTTTTAATTCCACACTACTTTTCATTATGTATATGCAATGAATGATATGTAAGGGCTTGTACAAGACCTGCGACAGGTCAAATACGCCGATTGCGATCCAAGATTGCCCCAAACTTCTAGGGTGTGGTTTTGGGATGTGACATGATTGGTATCAAAGCATAGGATATGAAAGTAGTTTTAGGAATCGAAAAGTCTCATCAAGTCACGTCTAGTAGAGTCATGACCATCGGTGTGAGTCGCAATACATCTATGCCGAGAGTCTATAGGATGATAGAGTTTCCCATATTTTCTACTCCTATGTCGTGTCGTAGAGTAAAAGTTATGAGTACTCTTTTCTTATAGTTTTCCATGTGTTTCTAGAAAGACGAATACGATGTTGACATCAGCTATGAAAGTTTAGGAGAATGAGGTGCAAGAGGAGATTCCTTCTCAAGTTGAGGAAGTTGAGAAAGTTCCTCAAGGTTCTCAAGGTGATCAAATCCCTATTGTAGGTAGAGGTGATGATATCACGGAGTTGAGTAATCGGGATATTAGAGAGGCTTTGCTTGCATTAGCCCAAGTCGTGACGAACCAATTGAATTTGAGTATGGTACCAAGGGTGAGTGTAGTGAATAACATTATGACATCTAGGTTGAGGGACTTTCTGAGGATGAATACTCCTATCTTTCTTTGCTCTAAGGTGGGAGAGGATACCAAGAGTTCCTAGAAGAAGTATACAAGGTGTTGAGTCCTATGGGGGTTACATCTAGGAAAAAGGCGGAGTTGCCTTCGTACCAATTGAGGGATGTTTATCAAATATAGTAAACTCAATGGAAGGATAACAAGCCGGAGAAATCAGGTCCTATTGAATTGGAAGAATTTAAGGAAGCTTTTCTTGGTAAGTACTTTCCCCGTTAGAGGAGAGAAATTAAGGTAAAGGAGTTTATCAATCTCAATCAAGGCAATATGAGCATTGAGGAACACTCTTTTAAGTTCTCAGTGTTATTCAGATATGCCACATCTCTTGTGTTTAATCCAAGAGATGAAATGAGTCATTTTGTGACGTGTGTCGCCGAACCAATGAGGGAGGAATGACGTACGGCGATGTTACATGATGATATGACCCTAGCTAGACTCATGGTGTATGCCCAATCGATTGAAGAGTCTTAACTAATGAGGATGTCTAGAAACATGAAAAGGAGTGGTTCTAGTGACCAAGAGCAATCTAGGTTTAAGAAGAGGGCTCAAAATCAAGAAGAACCTAGGAGTGCTAAGATGAAATTGAAGAAAGGAGGTGGTTCTCAAAATGTCAAACCTACATGTGTTACTTGTGGAAAGAGGCATTATGGTGAGTGTCTAAGGGGTACCAGGAGTTGCTATGGTTGTGGTAAGGAAGGACGCAAGGTGAGAGATTGTCCTCACATTGCTTCTAGAGGAAAAGAGGGTAATCAAGTTGCTCCTAACATTCTAACGGAAGATGTTCCAAAGGTAAAGGATCGTTTCGATGCACTCCGGGCAAGAGAATCAAAGCCGGATGAGAATGATGATGATGATGAGATTAAGCCCTTTCTTTTATCTTTTTAGTGGTATGAGTTCCTTCTAAGTGGGGGAGTATGGTTAGTAGATGGGTAGAAAATCCTAGAACAATGTTGCATGTGCATGATGTTTAGAAGTTTTTATTGAAATTAATTTTTCATTAACTTCTTGCATTGTGTATTTTATGAAGTCGTGATTATGTTGTAAGATATGTTGATATGATGTTACCTTGCATATTAGCATGTTTCTATCTTGAATTGCCTAAAAGTTGCATTTTTTAAAAATTTGTTCAAAATCACTATAGCATTGGAAACCGCTCACTGTTAATTTTTTGGAAATTTGACTAATTCATTCTTTGGTCTAAAATTATTGTAATATGTTAGAACTGATATATATGTGTATGATGTTAATTATACAATCAGCTTTTATTATTTACAATGAAGAATGTGATTGTTGTGGCATGATGAGTTATATGAATGTTTCCTAGTTTCTTGTTGCGTTGTGAACCTCTTGACTATGTGAAATTGATGTTTTGTTTTTGATTATGTGTTATATGGAATGGTCATGAGCTTCTAGTTGAATCTCTATTGTTGGAAGTGTTCGTAGAGTGGCAAGTGTCATTCGAGGACGAATATTGTCCAAGTGG
This sequence comes from Solanum pennellii, assembly GCF_001406875.1. Classification (NCBI taxonomy): domain Eukaryota; kingdom Viridiplantae; phylum Streptophyta; class Magnoliopsida; order Solanales; family Solanaceae; genus Solanum; species Solanum pennellii. The sequence continues at coordinate 21,292,897 of NC_028640.1, forward strand.
GGGAGATTGTAAGATCTTGAAAATTACTTAGGTAAACTAGAACCTAATATGGTTTTCATGATGGTGTAAGTTCCGAAATTGGTCTAGTATATGGTATTGAAGGCAGTTTCTAAGAGTTTAGGTGAATTGGAAGTCAAACGTCAAGGGACGACGAAGACGTTCGACGACTAAGTCACCTATGTGTCTCATATATGGCTCTATGTGTTTATGTGTGATTCATGAGGTTATAAGGTCCTTAAATGAGTTATTATGGTGTATATAGGAAGTGTGTCAAGTTTCGTAAAGTTGGATGTCAAACATCCATGACGTTCGAATGGTTTGCCTTGAAATGACCTTGCGTGTCTAGGCATGTTTCGTCGAGTTTTATGTGTTCACTTTGGGTGAAATTCATGTGAGAGGTGCTAATCTCATATATGATCATTTTTGGTTTGGACAATTTTGGACAAACATCCCAAAGGATCATCCAAGGGTCCTTGAGGAAGGACACAAAGTTGGTGCCAAAAATGTCCAGTACAGCCCAACCAACGGTTGCCAATCGACGCCTAGTGGGTTAGTCAATGCCCCGTTGGTGGGGTATCATCGATTGAGACAGGCGTGGGGGAAAGGAATCCCATAACAGGCCTCAGTCTCAGAGCACGGACCAGCAGGACGGTCCGTTGTTGAATGGACGGACCGTCGATGGGGTTTGCACCCTGCGCAGGTTCACTTTAAGTTGAGTGTTAAACTTGTAATTTCACCCCGCTTCCAAATAAGAGGTTTGGAAGTTCCTAAGGGGTATTTTGGGTATTTTAAACAGACATATAAGTCTTTAACACGTAGAAGATTTCATTCTTCCAAATTAAAACCCCAAATCCCATAGAAATTCCCTAGAACTCAATTGAAGTCAAAACTCAAGGAAGGTCTTGGATTGAAGAACTTTGTGGATATTCTACATCAAATTGAATAATTAGCTTCATCAAAGTATGTATTTTATCATTGAAACTCTCTTCATCAAAGAGTCCAACTCACAAAGATGTTTTCTAAAGTTTTCAAAGTTTAATTATCTAATTTTATGATCTATTCCATGGGTTCTTGCATTAATGGTTTCTAAACATTCAATAATGATTGAATTGTTATTTCATTTATTATTTTAACCTAAATTACCTATGAACGCATGAGTTGTATGAACCCTAGTTTTTGACTAAGTTATGGGTTACTCGATATTGATCTAAATGTATTTTCCTATAGGCTATTAATATATGTAATAATTTTAGTAAATTGATATTTATGTTGTATTAGATTGGTGAATATATAGTAATTTGACTTAGTTTCATGAATATTGTTGTAATTATGTTGAATTGTTGGTTATGTCCATAGGTAAGGGCCTTGTGATATAGAATGTGGTGATTTGGCATTGGATTGAGGTATTGAGGATGGAGTGGTGGTAAGCTGCCCTATTTCCTTTATTTTATGATTTTTAGAATTCAATTTATTGTTATTGGTAAGGTACACTTATAGTGGCGGTGTTATGTGCTTTACTTGTAATTGATGTGGCATTGTCGGCGTTATTATAGGTAATATGATGATCATGGACTTTTCGGAAAACTACTTGAAGTAATGTGATTATTTGTGTAGTTGATTATGTGAAGTATGATAATGGTTATATACATGTTAAGTAATGTGAAAGTATATGTATTCAATTGGTGTTATGTAGGTGATCAAGTTAGACTATGAATGTGGCTTTGTGTGTATAGTCTTAGGGTTGATGTGTGTTATTAATACTTGAATATATGAGTCTATGATGGTCATATTTATGTTGATATGATATTATATATGTGACTTTAAGATTATAAGGGTTATTTCTATGTGCTTCTAGAATGACATGTATTATGAGTTAAGTGAAGTATGTGGTGTCTTGTCTTGGTTGACTTGTGTCCCTTGCTTGATGTATGTATGAAAGTGAATATATGATGTCATGACTAAGGATGCTAAAGTCTCTGAGTCTTAAATGTATGAATTACATGTGACCTAAATTAAGTTAAGAGGGTCTCTTATGTGAAACCTTAAACCTAGTGCTAAGTTTATGAATGTTGAAGTCAAAATTCGTAATTGTATCCTTCAAGTAAAGGAATGATAGACTTAAGGTTAATTGGCTGGAAAAACATTATATTAATCCTTAGGAAAGTCATGATGAGATTTTTTTTGCCATTGGGAGGTAGCCTAGTGGACCTTTATTTGGTAGGCTAAATGTAATTGGGTTATGAACTTGACACGAAACCCCTTATATGAACCTTAAGTATTATTACTCTATGAGAACAAACGCTAGCACCGAGTTAGTATGGTAAGGGAAGTAGTTCTAGTTAAAGAATGCGACTAGATTACAAAGCATGCCCTTCATATTTCTTAACCATGTGCCTACATGGGATGTGTCTAAGTTCTACCATTGGTAAGTAGAACACCCTTACCGAAGTAGGTTAGAACTTCGGATTCCATGTCTTGATATCATGGTCTAAGTTGATTATTGGCTATTCCCATTATATCGAATACCTATTAGCATTAGATAAGTTCTATGAAGTTTAGGTGGTGGTATGGGACGCTATCTAGACATTGCACAATAGGCTTTGAAGGTGTTACTTTGAGTTCCTAGGTCTTGTCCAAGACCATTACTTGAATGTCCTTTATGTTTTGAATGTCTCCTAAATGAACTAATGAATATAATGACTTAAGTTAAGGAAGTATGTAACTGGATAAGTACTTATCTTGAGTAGTTAAGGGTTGTCTAGTTAAGGTTTGAAGGAGGCATAGGAAAGGTCACTTCGTATCTTACCTTGATGAGTCTTAAGAATGACTGTAGGTTGATTATGTGGACATGACAACACTTAGGAAGTCCTAAGAATTATTTAGGTAGTGTTGAAGAGGTCAATCATGGACGTTATCTTCTCGATTTACTTAAGTTAGTCTTTTGATAGCCTTTGGTAAGGGAATGTCATATTATCTCATATTGATGTATTTAATGTTTTGTAATTGTGTATGTGTCATATTATAAGTATTTTTTAGGGTCAGTTTGGTATGCTTAGGGAGGTTGTATAGGCGGTCTCTGTTTGTGTTGCTTAAGTGGTGTTATGATATCTTTTAGTGAGAAAACTACACGCTAGAAAGTGTTAAAAGGAAGGAAGAGATACTTCACTGTAACAGTGAAGCAATTCACTGTACAGTGAATATAGCTCACAGTTAAGTTAGCTTAAAATTGTGTTAAATCTTTTAAATGTTATCTTATGTGTTTCTATGTTGTGGAATGTTGTTCTTATGAATATAATATGATTTTTAAATGAAAAGATGCATATTTCTACTAAATGTTCGTTTTAATGATTTTCATGCATTATGTCATACTTAGTACATGTGGTTGTACTAATCCATGCTTTTATCTATCTCTATAGTTGTTGGTAGGTGAGGAGCATTTGGGAAGTGATGACTTGGATCGTAGCATCATTCAAGTGAAGTCGAAGTATGTCCTCATTTGATTCGAGGGCATAGATGTCTTTTATGTTTTCATTTGAAGTATTGTAATAGACTAAGTATTTTTATATTAGTATTGGGTATGGGTCGTGTCCCAAAAGTATTCTCGTGTCTTAAGTTTGATGAGATTGATAATTACTATTTCCTATGACTTTATATGAAAGAGTTTTTAAAGACTATAAAATGATTTGTGAAAATTTTTAATTTTGCACTATTTTTCATTATGTGTATGCGATGAACGATATGTTAAGGGCTTGTATAAGACCTCTGAGAGGTCAAGTACGCCAGTTGCAATCCAAGATTGACCCAAACTTCTAGGGTGTGGTTTCTTGATGTGACACTACATGTTATAGAACCTATCCAATTGCACATCCTTATGATGAGAATAGGCATTAGCCGACATAGATCATACTAGATAGGTATGGAATCCGGTGTCATAAGATCCCACAACATGGATGGTGTTCTACTTTCTAAAGGTATAACTAAGATACATCCCATGTAGGCACATGGTTTAAGGTATATCAAAAGGCTTCTTTGTACTTTAGTCATCTCATACTTAAAATTGAGCTACTACCTTAAGCATATCCTCTCGGTGTTTTGCCTTGATTCGCATAGAGCAAGTTCATTCACTTAAGTGTATTAGAGAAGGTACCATCACTAAGCCTAAAATTTCATTATTTCATTTCCAAGAAGTGATCCACAGGGGTTGCCGATTAAGGTTTATTAGGGTAGCACATGAAACGGGTACCATGCTAGGTCTATCTGATTCATTTCATGATAAACTTTCTTTTCATATTCAAGGTTTGCACAATTCACTCACATTATAGGATTCACGTCTTTATAAAAATTCACTCACATTACACAAGTTCACCTTCACATTACATTCATATTATACAAGATCACATATATAACACATAATCCTTCAATTTATTTGTTCATATATGTCATAACTTCATTATACAAGGACATTGACTTCACATAACCAACCTAACATTAATCATTGATGTATAACATAACATGATACTACTAAAATTCACATAATAATGTCGATAAGTCCATGATCACAATAAGAACAAGAAGTAAACACCGCCACCATAAGTGGACTATACCACACAATATCAATTCTACATTAGAAAGGGAATTAGGACAACTTACCCTCTTCTAATATCCAAGATCACCATTCATTAACATCTCCAACAATTCACAATATAAAAGAATAATTAGCCATAGAAATCTTCATTGTTATCACAATGCCATCAACATTGGATTATAAAAAATAAATCCATATCATTAGAAAAAATTGGGTTTTTGTGAATATCAAGGGTTCATGGAGATTTTCAATGTAAGATATCAATTTAACACCAACAATATCACATGTAGTGATTTTTAATGTAGTTTGATTAGGGTTATTTAATTATGATAGAATCATGTTAGAATTGTTAGTAATTTTTTACTAAATTCATAAATTCATGTTGAATTATCTTTAATTCATTATGTATTGTAATTATTGGATTGAATTGATGACTCATGGTCGTTGGCAAGGGCCTTTGAGTATTGTGTTGGATGAATTGTCTATGGATTGAAGTTGTGAGGTTTGATCAATGGTATGTTGACGTAACTTTCTCTAAATTGTGTAATATATTCCTTAGATAGTAATGATGTTTGGCATGGTCCACTTATGGTAGAGGTGCTTATGTGCTATTCTTGTGACTAATGTGGCCTTGTCGGCATTACTTTATGAATTGTGAAACAATGTGGCCTCGTTGGAATTTCTTTATGTATGATGGATTTATCATGTTTTAACTTAATTACGTGAATATTATGAATTTCTTGATGACTTATGTGTTTATGTGGAGTCAAAGCATGAGTTCTTCTAGTTGATGATATGTTTCTCTTGTAGACTATGATATAGTCATTATGTGAATTACCTGATGTTGAAGTATGATGTTTCTTGATAGATTATATGATACTTGTGATACTTAGATTTACGATTATGTAGTAGTGAATCGGGTGAACTATAGATGATATTGGTTATACTTATGTGCTTCCTTAATGATATGATATATGTAAAGTATATATGTGTGTTGTTTTAGTAGACTTGTGTCCCTTACTTGATAAATGTCGAATGTGAATATAACTTCTCGACTTAGTATGCAAAAGCTTCTCAGTCTTGTATGTATGATTGACATGTGACCTTGAACATTGTTAAGAAGGTCTTTATGTGGAACCTTCAACCTAGTTGGAAGATTCTGATATCCTTGAAGTTGAAAGACGTAATAGTATCCTTCTTGTATAAATGGTGGACTTATTTTTGATTGGCTTGAATGGCACGAGATCATCCTTAGAAAAATCATTAAGCTATCATCTTAACCGTTGAAAGGTAACCCTAGGGGACGTCTTTAGTAAGTTGTTATGATTTGGTTGTGAACTGGATCTGGAACCTCTACATATATTTTTTTATTGAACTATTCTATGAGAACAAAGGCTAGCACCGACTTGGTATTCTTTGGAAGTATCTCAATTTGAAATATGAGAATAGAGAACAAAGAAACCCTCGATATTCCTTAACCATGTGCCGATATGGGAAGTTTCCTAGTTCTACCTTTGGCAAGTAGAACACCCTTTATCGGAGTAGGTTTGGCTTTGTATTCCATTCTTATCTACCATGGGCTATGTCGGTTATTTCTTATTCTAATCATATAGGACACATACTAGTGTTCCTGAAGTTATATGATGTTTAGGTGGTGGTATGGGACGCTATCTAGACATTGCATGATTAGGCTTTGAAGATGTTGGTGAGTGAGTCCCTAGATCTTCTCCAAGGCTATTTCTTGAATGTCCTTATGTGTTGAATTTCTCTTATTATATTATTAAAGAAAATTAATTAATTAAGAAAAGCATGTTAATGCATAAGTACTTACCTAGAGTAGTTTAAGGGTTCCCTAGTTTAGGTGTGAACGAGGCATTGGAATGGTCACTTCATGTCTTACCTAGGAAAGTCTTAAGAATAACTCTATATAGGTAAAAAGATTGATAAAGTAGAAATGATATAAAATTAGGTAGTCTTACGGATTATTTATGTAACAACCTTAAAAATGGGATATGCTAAGTAATGTTTAATGTGTCTAGAATGCCTACGATTAGACCGGGTTCACACGGATTGATGTGTTTATAACCACACCTTTGAACCCTTGCAACAGCCAAGCCAACCATCTTGGTGATTTATTTGAGCTAGGAAAGGTTCGGTCCAGCCATGTAGGGCACCCAAATATGAAGATCTACCTGGATTAGTCTTAACCGAACTTAAAAAGGGGTAATCTTAAGTTTGGAGGGTCTAGGGATAAAATGGTCTTTTTTCAGGATAAGGGTTGTATTGTAATTACCCTAAATATTTAATCAATTAATTAATTAATAAGGTGGAGGTGAGATATTGCTCCACCCGGGTTCGAACCTAAGTGGGAGCAATGATTTAATTTGATTTATTTTATTTGATGAATTAATTTAATTAATTAATATTTAATTTCTCATTTAAGAAAAAGGAAAAGTCAGATTTTTATTTATTAATTATTAATTAATCCTAATTTGACTAAGTATCTCCCTTATCTCCTAATCCTAAGCCAACTCTCCCACACGTTTCTCACTCTCTTTTCTCTCATTCATAATCTGCCTCAACCAAAAGAAATAAGACCAAACGTGAATGCTGAAGTTCATCAAGAACTTGAAAGCTAAAAAATCAAAAGAAAAATAATCTTCAAAACTAAAAGCAAAAACCAAGTTCTCTACGGATTGTGCTTGTGATTTCGGTTGTGAGACGTTGGCTTAGTGGGGGGATTTTGACAACACGTAAGAACACTTTGAACGACATTAAGGTATGGGTTTTCTTCCCTCTTGGTCCCTTTCCCAAGTGACCCCTATGTTCAGCATAATTCAAGTCAAAAACTAAGGTTGTCCCCGTTGCATGACCCTGTCATTAGATCCTTTAAAAGATTCAAGTATGCATTAGTATGACTTCTGGTAGACGATATTAGGGATGGTTGCGATTACGTGTTTGAATGTGTATTCGGAATTATATAGAAATGAAAAAAGTGTCTCCAAAAATGTGTGATATGTTAACTTGTGAGTGCACGTATGTACTGTGACTTGGTCTCAGCTAAGAGCATGAAATTTGGCATGATTAAATTGTTTTATTTTACATGTATGAATATGTTTAAAATGTGATGTTCATATAAGTTCAAGGTTTCTGAATTAAATCAAAATTCTTGATAGAAAGTAATCATGAAAATGCACCTAAAGATCTCCCCAAGCACTACTCAAAATGTCTTAATGTTTAACGTGAAAGAGGGTGAGAAAATGGACTATAAAAAGGTGATTAAATTCTCGAAAGTAACCATGAGAACTTACCGAAAGATGCACTAGATTTTACATAAAAATTTATCCTAAATCTAATATTTAAAAGTTGAGAAAAATGGACTGCAAAGATGGTGAACAAATTTCCAACATTCTGCAAATTTGTTTTTTGGCAGCTTATTGTAAAAAGTCACGTTCATAAAAAAAGATTTTTTAATGCTTGAGGTCTGTGGGAATTGAACGAAATACCTCACCATATACATGTTATAAATATTTTTTAAAAATGTGGTAAGGGGGATTCGGAATGGGGTAAAGTCAAGTGAAAAATGAAGGGAAAAAAATGAAATAAAATGAAGTGAGGCGTGTGGGGTTCGAACACACAACATGTTGAACGGATGAAGGAGAGAGGAGAAAAATGAAAAAAAATAATAAAAATGAGGTATGTGGGATTCGAACCCACAACATCTTGCCCGAATAAGAAGGTAAGGGGAAAATGTAATTAAAATAAGGTGAGGTTGTGAGGGTTCTATCCCACACCCTCTTAATCCAAACGAATGAAGCATGTAAACAAAAGGAAAAAAGAAAAGAGTGTGGGCGTATGGATTAGATATTGGGTCCCCCAGGCCGAATTGTTTAAGGAAAAAATCAAAAAAAAAAGTGTAGATGTGGGGAATTGATCTCGGATTCCCTAGCCAAAGAGTTTATGACAATGAAAAGCATAAAGAAAATTAACTAAGTGTTATACAAGGGATTTGAAATAGGGTTCCCTTGTCCAATTCCGTATTGACATATTTAAGACCTTGTCGTACTTACAAGATGCATAAGTCTTGTACAACATAATCTTGGGAAATATGAATCGCTTAAATGAACTATGAATAATGTCTCATGGCTTGTGTGTGTAGACTCATAAGTCCAGCATACGTTATAAAGAAAGTGAACCTAAGATGTTATATGATGAATAATGAGACCCCAGAAGGGTTAAGTAAGGGTCTGAAACACACTAAAAGTCCAAGTGAATTGGTATATAATGAAATGAACATTCACGTAAACCAGTGAGTAATTATGAAGAGTGAATGTGCTAAAGTTAAAGAATGTGGAGAAAGCATGATAAGAGGCTAAAGTGAAAGGTGAGAGGAATCTCAAATGAGTCTAAGTAAATGTTACCAAGACGTACTCACCTATAAGAGTGTAAAGTTGATGAAGAGACCAGTCTCTGTGAACACTCAAATGAAAGTATTGAAGTTGATGTATACCTAATACTAATGATGAGATGAGAAATCCTCTACTGAGCTATGATGCCCTCCTGCTAGAAGCCAGATTCTATTATGTATGAGATGAATGTAAGGGAACTTTACGCTGAGTACCGATAGGCTAGCTATGAGTTGCGATTACTTCTTTTGGGAAGGCAGAGGTTCGTGTAATTCTCACGAGATGAGATTGTCCATCCAAATGGTTATGATCTCCTCATATCTCGTGGTCATTGAACCTATACTCCCAATATGGGTTCTAGTAGGGTTCGACTCGCTATATACGCTAGCATGTTTTGGTTAACTTTGGCCGGTAATTCCACCTCTTTTCAGTTTGGGGTTAAAAACTGGATTTCACGATTCCCACATGATATATGTTAGTTAAGGTTAAAGTTCCCAAAGAAAGAATGAGGCCAGCCTCAAGTCATGCACATAATGGAATGAACGATACCAAAGGTGCTAGGATAGGATAATCAAGGGGTGAGCTACACTTAAGTAATGACACTGGGTCATTCTTGGTTGTTGCACAGCGAACCTGATGAAAGTCTTAAACTACATCCTAGGTATGGGTGGTGTTTAAACGAGCTTACGAACGAATGAAAATGAAGTACGTATGAATAAATGAAACAAACTCTGTGTTTTCTAAAGAAGGATCCCTAGTTGAGGTCCCATATGTTGAGCCCTCATTTTGGGATGTCTTAATGTCAAGTCAATGATTCCAAGGTCTCATGGCATATGAAGGAATGATATAAACTATGTGATATAATATGTGTAATATGTTATGTGTTGTTTAATAATTGTTCACTATCAACCATCTAACATTAAGATCATCAAATGAATGAAATAGTTTAATATAGCATTAAATGTATACTTGCCAAAATGGCACCAGTACAATGTCTTAACGAAACGGAAAGAAACGCTAGTAGAACATACTCCACTAGTTCAATCCTATAACTTATCTAGAATATAATGAGCAAGCATCCTCAAAAGCATGAGGGCCTACCAAGTCCGGATGAATGCTCCGCGTCAGGATAGTTTCAGCGTCAACCTGTAGCTTTAGTGTCCACCTGTGCCTGCACCTAAAATTGTAGAGTCGTATAGGTTTAGTACACACTTGTACTAAATATGGGTATATGCAAGCACACACCAAAGACATGCATGAGTAAGAATAGCTCTTTCCTAACAACATGATTATGGAAAGTCAACTCAGTGGACTTGCCAAATTGGGATTAGAAAAGATGGTGAGCTTTCCAAATTTGGATTAGGAAAGTGAGAAAACTTTCCAAATTTGGATTAGGAAAGTAATGTCATGAGAGTAACATGCATCATCATACTTATCATATTGCACACAACACATAACATCTAGCACATAGCAAATAACATGTTGCATGTAATACATAACATTTTTCATATTATTCGTTCATATGCCATAAGACCTTGGAATCATGGACTTGACATCAACACTTCCCGAAAATGAGGGCTCAACATATGGGACCTTAACTAAGGACCCTTCTTTAGCAAACACAGAGTTTGCTTCATTTGTTCATACGTAATTCATTTCATTTCATTCATAGGCTAGTGTAAACACCACACCAGCTATACCTAGGATGTAGTTTAAGACTTTCATCGGGTTCGCAGTGCAATGATCAAGAATGACCTAATGTCATTACTTAAGTATAGCTCACCTCTTTATTATCCTATCCTAACACCTTTGGTATCATTCATTTCATTATGTGAATCATTTGAGGTTGGCCTCATTCATTCATTGGGAACTTTAACTTTAACCGACATATATAATGTGAGCATCATGAAATCCAGTGTCTCCCCCACACCGAAAAGAGGTGGAATCACCGGATAAAGTGACCCAAAACATGCTAGAGTACATGGGAATTGAACCCCGCCAAATACCAATATTGGCAGTATAGGTAGAAAGACTAGGAGATATAAGGACACCCATACCTGTCATGCCATACAGTCTCATCTCATGAGAGTTACGTGAACCTCTGCCCTTCCCGAAAGAAAGAATCACCGCTCATAGCTAGTCTATCAGTGCTCAGTATAAAGTTTCATTACATTCAACTCATACGTCATGGAAGTTGGCTTCTAGTATGAGGAAATCGTAGCTCAATAGATAATTTCTCATCTCATCATTAGTATTAAGCTTGTTAATCTTTCATAGAGACTGGTCTCTTCATTAACTTTACACTCTCATAGATGAGTATGTTTTGGTAACATTTACTTAGGCTTATTTGAGATTGATCTCATCTTTTACATTAGCCTCATAACATGTTGTCACCACATTCAGTAACATTAGCACATTTGCTTTTCATAATTACTCACCCCTTTTTACGTGAAGGTTCATTTCCTCATATGCCAATGCACTTGGACATTTCGTGTGTTTCACACTCTTACTTAAGCTTGACCAAGAGGTTGTGGGTTCGAATCCCACTTCTCTAATTTCTTATTTTCATACATCATTTTCCAGCCCAAAACCATGGTTCGAATTCCCTTCACCACATTCCTTTTTACTTCATTATTTTCATGATTTTTAACATGGAGAGATCACAGGTTTGACCCTCAGTGAACTCACTTCTTTTTCTTCCTTTTTTTATAACATTTTAAACCATCATAACTTGACCACAATTCATCAATTGTGGCTGGAAATTTTTGAAAAAAATTTCAGCATCTTTTTCAACAAGTTACACACTAGTTCTTAGGGAAATTTCATGGTTCATTTATAACGTTTTAGGTGCATTTTCATATATTCGTTTAGACAAGAGTTTCTCACTCAATTCAGCCACATAACATTTCATATGAATATCTCGATTTACTTAAGTTTTTGCATGTAAAAATACAACCATAATACATCATTTTTTGATCCTTAAACCCGAGGGATATGGGCCATAGTTCACATTTTTCACAAAATTTCACATAGTTCGGAAAGCATGGGTTGTCGTACATACAATTTCAAACAAACATTCATGAACATATTCGTCATGAAAACACAACACATGCCTAATATCTACCAGCAAACATACCCAACCTAAGAATCATTGGGAGCTAGTGATAGGGACATGACGGGGAACAACCCTAGTAATCGAAATAGATTCGTCTGAACCTTAAGAAGTCTCTTGGGAAAGTGACCAAGAGAGAAGAGAGAACATACCTTTTTGACATTCAAACCTCGACTTTCTGCCCAAATAAATCCTCCAAACACACATCCAACACCAAAAGTTCACCACCAAACTCGACGAAAAACCTTCTCTTTGCCTACGTGATTGATTAGTTGTTTGTTTAAAATTTTCGTTTGTGAGTTCTTTAAGTGAGAAGAAATTTTGTTTACCTATTGTTCATAAAGTTATTTGGCAGAGAGAATCATTAAAAAAAGAGAGATTGAACGTGAGAGTTGAGAGATTGACGTGAGAGAGTGGGAGTTTTATTAGGCTTAGGAGTCTAGTTTATGACTTAGTCAAATAAGGTTTAATTAAATAAAAATGTTATTTCCCTTTTAGTTTAAATCAGATAATGAATAATAATTATTAATTAATTACATTATTTTAATAACTTGAATAAAAACAACTTTAATTCATTGCTTCCACCTAGGTTCGAACCCGGGTGGAGCAAGACTTCACTTCATGAGCACATTTTCGGCCCTCTGTCCAAAAAATTCCCCTCCACCTTATTAATTAAATAATTAATTATATATTTTGGGTAATTACGATACTACCCTTAGCTTGGAAAAAAGACAATTTTACCCCTAGACCCTCCAAAAGTATGATTTGCTCTTTTTAAGTCCAGTAAAGACTCATTCGAGTAAATCTTTGTATTCGAGAGCCCTACATGGCTGGACCCAACCTTTCCTAGCTCAACTAACTTCCCAAGTTAGTTGGCTTGGTTGTCGTAAGGGTTCTGAGGTCTGGTTCTACGCGCATCAATCCGTGTGAACCCTGGTCTACTTAGGCATTCTAGACACATTAAGCATTACTTAGCATATCCATTTTTAAGGTTGTTGCACATAGCCTGACTTTCCTAATCCGATTTGACAAGTCCACTGACTTGACTTTCCATGACTCATATCGTTAGGAGAGAGATCTTCTTAATCATGCATGTCATTGGTATCTGCTTGCATATACCATTACTTAGTACAAGTGTGTACTAATCCCATACAACTCTCTACTTTTAGGTGCAGGTGCAGGTGCAGGTGAACGCTAGAGCTTACGAGGCTACGCTGAAGTTATCCGGATGTGGAGTATTCATCCGAACTTGGTAGGCCTTCTTGCTTTCGAGGATGTCTATGTTTTATATTATATCTTAGATGTAGGCATGAGCTAGTGGAGTATGTTCAACTAGTGTTTCTTTCCCAGTTATTTTTTATTGGTGTCTTTTTGGCAAATCTATATTTTTGTACAGATTTGACTATGTCTTTCATTTGATTATCTTGATATTAGATGGTTGTTATGAAACACTTATGAGTTTATGTAGATAGTCTTATACAAGTTCAATGTTCCTCACTATGAAGTATAAGTAAACAAAGATTTCAAAATTTTCCACCAAAATTAACCTAGATGATGTAACGATGACGTATGTAGACTTATATGCGACCTCTAAGAGGTCAACGACGCTGATTTTGGCTATGGTATAGACTCTGGTCGTGACAAAGTTAGTATCAGAGCATTAGGTTAAATTCCGAGGATAATAAGTTCACATCAACCACATCGAGTAGTTTCTAACTCATGGTAGTAAAGTGCACCACTATCCTAAATTACAGACTGTATGATGCGTAGGAATGATTCCCTTCTTCTGATCATATCGTGCCTTCTCTAATGATTGATTTCTTAGTGTTATGAGTGTATCTTACATCAATTCTGATCTTTTTCAGAAAATGAACACAAGAAGGAACGCTGGTTGGGGAAGAAGGGAAGCAACTATTGGGGTTAACCAAGTTTCACCCCAGGCTCCAGCTGAAGGAGTGTCCATGCTGGTTAAACTAGTTGGGTTGACTGATGCGGAGGTGCGGACCGCTTTGGCTTAGATGGCTCAAGCCATCCCTATGCAGGCCAAGACTATGACGGCCCAGGCCCACAGATAGGATGTTCAGTGGGAGAACCCACCAGCACGTAGCATGGCAGACAGACTACTAGACTTCACGAGGATGAATCTTTGGATTTTAACAGGGTCCAAGACTTCAAACGATCCTCAGGAGTTTATTGATGAGGTGCATAAGATTTTAGTGGCTATGGGGGACACAGATACCGAAAAGGCTGAGTTGGCTTTCTACTAACTCTAGGATGTTGCACAGTCTTAGTGCAAGATGTGGCAGGATATCCGAGCGTTGGGCGGTGGTCCTGTCACGTGGGAGTTGTTTAAGACAGTCTTCCTGGATAGATTCTTCCCCAAGTAGATGAAGGAGGCCAAGGTTGAGGAGTTTATCAACGTTAAACAGGGATCGATGCCCATTAGGGAGAATTCCCTGAAGTTTGTTAAATTGTCCAGGATTGTCACTTCCATTGTATCTAACAACAAGGATGAGATGAGTAGGTTCCTCACAGGAATCTCGGGAGATCTGGAGAAGGAGTGTTGGGCTGTGATGCTCCACAATAGCATGGACCTCTCGAGATTAATGGTATATGTCCAACAGGTACAGGACAGTAAGAGGAAGAGAGGGGTCCGTGAGGTTAGGAGGCCTAAAACTTCTGATCAGGCAGGTCGTAGTAATGGTGGCGGCAGGAACAACTTCGGAGTCCGTAAACAACCCAGATTTAAAAATGGGCATCAGAGTTCAGGGAACTCTAACTCTCAGAGAAGTGCAGAACCTAGAGGAGGCAAACCAGAACCGAAGAAGGGAAATGGAGGTGATGTGCAGTGTCCTAGAAGGGAGTGTCCAAGGGTGGTCGTACTCACAGTGGAGAGTGCAGACAGGGCACTAATGCCTGCTTCAGTTGCGGGAAGAGAGGGCACATGATCAAAGACTTCAAACAGACCAGGGGCCAGTGTAGGGGTAATGCTCAGCCTAGGCCTAATCCACAGGGTGCAGCAGCAGCCGAGCCTCCTTAGAGGAATAGATTCTACGCCCTGAAGGGCAGGGAACAGGAGAGTCCACTTATGTGGTCACAGGTATGCTGCAAGTATTCTTAACTTCTGTTTATGCCTTACTTGATGCAAAGTCTACGCTTTCCTTCGTAACTCCTTTACTTGCTCTCACTTTTGAGATATTGCATGAAGTTTTGCATGATCCTATAGTGGTTAGTACACCTTTAGGAGAAAATATAAGAGCTGATAGAGTGTACAAGGATTTCCCAATAGTTGTATGTGGTAGGACTATGTGTGCAGACTTGGTTGAGTTACCTATGAACCATTTTGAGATTTCGTTCCCCTAATGAAGTAGAGCTGGTCTGGGAGGGTACAACTCGAGTCGTTTTTATCCCTTAAATTCGAACCTTAAAGCCAATAAAATGATGACCAATGGATTACTATGTCATCTTATGAGTGTCAATGATCTAGATCATGAAATTCCTTTCATAGACTCAGTGCCTGTAGTGAATGAGTTCCCAGATGTGTTTCCTGATGATTTGACTGGAGTTCCTCCCCCTCGAGATATTGACTTCCATATCGACTTAGAACCCGACACTAAACCAATTTCGGTTTCTCCTTACAGAATGGCTCCTGTGGGACTCAAAGACTTGAAGTTGTAGTTAAAAGATATCACTAATAAGGGTTTTCTTCAGCCAATTGTATCCCCTTGTGGCGCTACAGTGTTTTTTGTGAAAAAGAAAGATGGAACCCTTAGAATGTGTATCAATTATCCGCAGCTCAACAAAGTAACTATCAAGAATAAGTATCCACTTCCCAGAATAGATGACTTGTTCGATCATCTTCAAGGGTCTAGTTTTTTCTCGAAAATTGATCTTCATTCATGGGTACCATCAGCTTAGGGTTAGGGATGAAGATATCTCAAAGACAGCCTTTCGTACCCGTTATGGTCATTATGAGTTCCTAGTCATGTAATTTGGTCTCACTAATGCACCAGCTGCATTTCTGAATCTCATGAATAGGGTCCTCTGTGAATATCTTGACTCTTTTGTCACAGTATTCATTGATGAAATTATCATCTACTCTAAGACCGAGGAAGAGCATGGACAACATTTTAGACTAACCTTGCAGGTACTTAGACAACATCAACTGTATGCCAAACTTAGCAAGTGTAAATTTTGGCTTAGATCAGTTAACGATTCTGGGTCATGTTGTGTCTGACAAAGGTGTGGAGGTAGACCCAGAAAGACTGAGGCTATTAAATACTGGACAAAACCTCTTACTCCCACCGATATTCCTAGCTTCTTGGGATTGGATGGTTATTATCGTAGGTTTGTGGAGGGTTTTTCTTCAATTGATGCCCCACTCACAGCTTTGATGAAGAAGAAAGTCAAGTTTGAATGGGTGGAGACTTTCGAGAATAGTTTCCAGGAGCTCAAGGATAGACTCACTTCAGCCATGTTGCTTACTTTACCTAAGTGTGGTGAGAGTTACACTTTTTATTGTGATGCATCTAGGGTTGGTTTGGGTTGTGTTCTTAAGTAGTGTGGTAAGGTGATAGCTTATGCGTCCAGACAGCTCAAGGTTCATGAAAAGAATTATCCCTCTCATGACCTGGAGTTGGCAACTGTGGTGTTTCCACTGAAACTGTGGAGGAATTACTTGTATGGAGTGCATGTGGATGTGTTCACAGACCACAAGAGTCTTCAATAAGTGTTCACGCAAAGAGAGTTGAACCTACATCAGCAGAAATAGGTTGAGCTGTTGAAGGATTGTGATATGAATGTCCACTACCATCCAGGTAAGGCTAATGTTGTAACTGATGCTTTGAGAAGGATGAGCATGGGGAGTACATCCCACATTGAGGATGAGAAGGAGTTAGTGAAATATGTACATAGACTGTCCGGACTGGGTGTGCAATTGGTTGACTCTACTATTGGGGGTGTTTCAGTTCATCCTAGTTCTAAATAATCCTTTGTAGTTGAAGTTAAGAAGGGTCAGCATCTTTATCCTGTGTTAATGGAGTTGAAGGACTCAGTGTTGGTAAATATGAATGAGTCTCTTTCTTTGGGAGCTGACAGCATACTGAGGTACCAGGACAGGCTGTGTGTACCAGATGTGGACGATTTGCCGACCAAAATTGTTGTAGAGGCCCATGGTTCCAATTATTCAATACATCCAGGTTCCACCAAGATGTATCATGACCTTAAGCAGAATTAAATCAAGAAGATAACGTCCATAGTGACCTCTTCGATATTACCTAAATAGTCCTTAAGACTGCCTAAGGCTTAGATCATGTCCACAAAATCAACAACCTTCTCTAACTAGAGTCATCCTCAAGACTTCCAAAGATAAGACATGAAGAGTTTATCCCTTATGCCCTCTTCACACTTTAGCTAAGGAATCCTTATGTCACTTAAGATTAGGTACTCATTTACTTACATACTCCTTAACATAAGTCATTAGTTCATTAGTTCATTAAGACTCAGAAATAACATAAAGGACATTCAAATAATGGTCTTGGACAAGACCTAATAACTCTAAATAACACCTTCAAAGTCTATTGTGGATGTCTAGATAGCGTCCCATACGACCACCTAAACTCCATACACTCTGCAAATGCTAATAGGTATTCCAAATGATGAGAATATGCAATAACCAACATAGACCATGATAAATATACATGGAATCAAGAGTTCTATCCTACTCCGATGAGGTTGTTTTATTTACCAATGGTAGATTTTAGAAACTTCCCATGTAGGAACATGGTTAAGGAATATGAAAGGCATACTTTGTTTTCTAGTCTCATACTTAACTAGAACTACTTTCCCTTACCATACTCACTCGTTGCTAGCCTTCGTTCTCATAGAGTAATTCATACCTTAGGTTCACATAAAAGGGTTCCATAACAAGTTCATAACCCAATCACATTTATCCTACCAAGGAAGTTACACTAGGGATACCTCACAATGGCGACAAGAAGCTCATGGTGACTTTCCTAAGGTATTATATGCAGTCGTTCCAGCCAATCAACCTTAAGTCCATCACTCCTTTACTTTGAAGGATACCATTAGGGCTTACGCTTCAACAATCCTAAAATTTCCCTTAACTCAAGGATCCACACAAATGACCTTTGTATCATCATACAGAGTCTCACCAATATTCATTTATTCAATACTAAGATCCTTTAGATTCCTAATTCAAGACATCACATATACACATAAGCATCAAGCAAGGGACCCAAGTCTACCTAAACCAGACACAACATACTTCCATTTAACACAAATTGCCTAAATTTCTTCAGACTCTTAGGAATGACCCTTAACATTACTTAGTCATCCTATTCATTACCTTAACATTATAAACCTAAGAATTTTAGACTCATCTAGACAATTTGGGATCAACCATGTATCAACTCTAAGACTAAAAACTTAACACATAGCCATAACATAACATTATAAACTAAAGTATCGATAGTCTAACACATACTTTCACATATAGGTAGATATGATCACACATCATCAAATCAACTACACAAATATCTATATAAGTTAAAGTAGTTGCCAATAAGGCCATGCTCATAATATTGCATAAAGCAACGCCGACAAGGCCACGTCAATTCCAAGTAAAACACATAACACCTCCACATAAGTGGACCATACCAATCAAAATATAATTGAAGTATAAATAATATCAAATTAAGGAAAACCGGGCAGCATACATTTTACTCCCTTATCCATCCTTCAATTCAATGTAAAATCAACCAATTCAACATAACAAGGCCCTTACCCATGGGCATGAACAATAATACAAAGCAATAAGCATAAAACTCAATGAATCTACATAAATTCAATCTAGGTTTAAAAATCAAGGATAAATTAGATATCAATTGAATACAATTCTTATATCATTAGAAAACCCATAAGAAACGACATAACAATTCATCAATATTAGCTTAATATCAAGTAACCCACATTATAGTCAAAACTAAGGTTCATCAATTTACAAGGGTTGATAGGTAATTTAGATTGAAATCGTAAATAAAATATCAATTAGATAATAATTCAATGTTTAGAAATCATGTATTTAAGAACCCATGGTAGAATTATGAAATTGGACAATTCACTTTTGAGAACTTTGAAAAACATGTTGAGAGTTGTTCTCCTTGAAAAAATGTGTTTCAAGGATCAAAATTTATACGTCAAGGATGATTATTCTTCACTTTGATGAATAATTTCGACACAAAAACCCCTCACAAAGCTTCAACTTCAAGTTGGACTTCAATGGAGGTTTTGGGATATTTTCGAAGTGTTTTGGGTTTATGATTTTGAAGAATGAGGTC
This sequence comes from Solanum pennellii, assembly GCF_001406875.1. Taxonomy (NCBI): domain Eukaryota; kingdom Viridiplantae; phylum Streptophyta; class Magnoliopsida; order Solanales; family Solanaceae; genus Solanum; species Solanum pennellii. Next base: position 21,312,358 of record NC_028640.1, read on the forward strand.
TTCCATGTGATTACCCCTTATATGCTTAATAAAAATACTCAAATAACCCTTAATAAACCGTCCATGAATTAATTTAGAAGTGGGGTGAATTTACCAATTCACCTCTAACTTGGCAGCAGCCTGCGCAGGAAGACAGGTGTGTGCGACGCCTGCCCTTGACGGGCCGTCACAGCCACGACGGGCCGTCACAGGCCTCCGTCGGTGGCAACAGTGTCTTTCCAAGGTTCCTATATTAACCCATGGTTAAGTCCCTCATTATGGGACCCTTTGATGGGGCGTCAACAGGCCTACGAGCCATCGACCGCTCCATCGTTTGGGGTCTGCCTGGGACTTCCATGCCAACAGTTTTGGGTCCTTTCTCAAGGACCCTTAGATGGTCCTTGGGGATAATTTCCCAAACGTATCCAACCCAAATAAGACATTATATAATTTTAAAACCTATCACATTAATTTCTTCCTAAACAAACACGTAAAACTCGATGAAACACTCCTAGACGTACAAGGTCGACTCAAGGCATATCTTTCAAACGCCTTGGACGTTCTTGGTCGTTTGACCTCCAAACTTATCGAAACTTTAACCACTGCCTATAAATGATATATTAACTCATTTAAGAACCTTACAAAAATCATTAAACACATAGAACCACCTTTTAGACATTTAGGTGACTTAGTCGTCAAACGTCTTAGTCGTCTCTTGACGTTTGACTTCCAACACCCCTAATACTTTAGCTACTGCCTCTATACCACATATTAGACATATTTAGGACCTTATACCATCAATATCAACATGTTAGGTTCCATTTAATCTAGGTCATCTTCGGGGTCTTACAATCTCCCCCAGTTGGACAACATTCGTCCTCGAATGTAACTTGCCACTCTCCGAACACTTCCAAGATTAGAGACTCAACTAAGAGCTAATAACCATTACATACAAACCATAATAAATAAGAAAACATAAATTTCACATAGTAAAGAGATTCAAAACACAACAAGAATTTCGCATTCAATTCTATAACTCACTATGCTACAAAGCTCACATTCTTCATTCCAAATAGTAAAAACTCATTTTATACTCAATACCCTACTCATATAAATTAGTTCTAACAACATTGCAATATTTTTAGGCAAACGAATCAATTAGTCATTTTCTCAAAAAATTGGCAGCATGCTTAAAGCCACAGTGGTTTTTAAGCAATTTTTCAAAAAACCACATTTTACGCAATTCATGATATAAACATGCTAATATGCAAAACAACATCATATAAACACATATAACAACATAATCAATGCTTCATAGAACAAACAATGCAAGAATTTAATGAAATTCAATTTCAACCAAACTCCTAAACATCATGCACAAGCAACAAATTAAAGAACTTCTATCCTATCTACAAACAATACTCCCCCACTTAGAAGGAACTCATATCTTAACAAGAAAACATACCAACATCATAATCACTCTCCTTCTCATACGGATTCTCCACCCTAGAACGGAGTGCACAGAAATACCTTTTTGTTGAAGCATCATCTTTTGGAACAGTAGGAGCAACTTGCTTACCCTCCTTACCTCTAGAAGCAATCATAGGAAAATCTCTCACTTTGTGCCCATCTTTAACACAACCAAAGCAACTCCTGGTACCTAATATACACTCACCATAAGGCTTCTTCCAACAATTCACACAAGTAGGCTTGCCGTCCTTGGAACCACCTCCTTATAAACCTTGAACTTAGCACTCCTAGATTCTCCTTGGGATTGAACCTTCATCTTAAACCTAGTTTTCTCTTGATCACTAGCACCACTCCTTTTCAATCTTCTAGCCATCATCCTAGGCTCAGAATCTTCAATTGATTGTGCATACACCATGAGTCTATCTAGGGTCATATCATCATGTAACATAGCGGTACGACATTCTTCCACCACTCGGTCGGCTACCCCCTTCACAAAACGATTCATTTCATCTCTTGGATTAGACACAAGTGAAGAGGCATACCTAGAAAAAGTTGAGAATTTTAAAGAGTACTCCGCAAAACTCATATTGCCTTGATTGAGATTGATAAACTCCTCCACGTTCATTTATCTCCTTTCTCGGGGAAAGTACATACCATGAAAAGCTTCCTTAAATTCTTCCCATTCAATAGGACCCGATCCTTCAAGACTTTTATCCTTCCATTGAGTGTACAAAATTTGAGAAACATCCCTCAATTAGTACGAAGCCAACTCCGCCTTCTCCCTAGATGTAACCCCCATAACACTCAAAACTTTATACACTCCATCAAGAAACTCTTTGGGATCCTCATTTACCTTAGAGCCAAGAAAGATAGGAGGATTCATCATCACAAAATCTCTCAACCAAGATGTCATAATGCTCATCACAACCCTAGGCATCATATTAAATTTAGGTTGCATAGTTACGTCTCGAGCTATAGCAATCAAAGCCTCTCTGATGTCCCTATTAGATATCTTCAGAACCTCAATATCTCCTTCAGCATTAGGAATAGGATCACCTCGGGGAGGCACTTGGGAATCTTGATCACCTTGAACTCCTTTCGCCCCTTGAGGAACTTGCTTGACTTGGTCAACTTGAGGGGAACCTCCCCATTCACCCTGTCCTCTTCCAACCTTCTAGCGGCCATCCTTCTAGTATTTATCTCCTAGAAAACATAGGTAACTCATAAGAAGGATACTCATAATATTTACTCTGCGGCACGACATAGGAGTAGAAATGAAGGGAAACACTACCGTCTTATAGCCTCTCAACCATAGATATGTCGCGACTCACACCAATGGTTAAGACTCTACTAGACGTGACCTGATGAGACTTCTTGATTACTAATACTACTTTCACCATCCTATGCTCTGATACCAAGCTTATCACATCTCAAAACCATACCCTAGAAGTTAGGATACAATCTTGGATTGTAAACGGCATCGTCAAAATCTTGGAGTTCTTAGACAAGCCTCTTTCATATCATTCATTGCATATACATAGTGAAAAGTAGTGCAGAATTAAAACTTTTCACAAAACATAATATAGTCTTCAAAATCTCTTTCATATAAAAGCAATAGGAAATACTAAGTCGCAATCTCACCATCTTAAGACACAAGAATACATGGGACACGGCCCATACTTCAAAATAAAAATATAGAAATACTTACTCTATTACAATACTTTGAATGAAAACATAAAAGACATATATATGCCCTCGAGTCAAGTGAGGACATACTTCAACTTCTCTTGAACATTTTTTTAAGTCCAAGTGTTCACTTCTCAAAGCTCTTAACCTACCAAGATTTATATATATAGATAAAAGCATCGAGTTAGTACAACCACATGTACTAAGTATGGCTATATGCATAAAAATCATGAAAATCGACTTTATTAGAACTATGCATCTTTTCATTTGAAAATCATATTATAATCATAATAACATCATTAATAAATTTAGAAACACGTAAGATACTTATAGCATGTAATTTCCTAACTTAAAGTCATCCTAAGATTCACTTAAGTCACATAAAGAGAGACCGCCCATACGCCCTCTCTAGATGTTCCTAAACGACCCTTAAGAAACACATAAGATACTTCTAGCATATAATTTCCTCACTTAAAGTCATCCTAAGATTCACTTAAGTCACATAAAGAGAGACCGCCCATACACCCTCTCTAGATGTGCTTAAACAACCCTTAAGATTATCTATAATGAGTCACTTACATACTTACAAAGCAATCATAAACATCAAGGTAAGATTCTTCTACCAAAGGTGAACTCCAAGTCTCACTTGAGTGAATTGTGAAGGGACCGTCTATACAATCCCTTACACACACACTTAAGAGATCCTATATACTCCCTCAGATAGCATCATTCTCACTAAGTCACCAACACATAGATGATATGACATTCTCTTCCCAAAGAATATCAAAAGACCTATTTAAGTAAATCAAGAATATAACGTCCATAGTAACCTCTTCGATATTACCTAAATAGTACTTAAGACTGCCTAAGGCTTAGATCATGTCCACAAAATCAACCAACTTCTCTAACTAGAGTCATCCTCAAGACTTCCAAAGATAAGACATGAAGAGATCATCCCTTATGCCCTCTTCACACTTTAGATAAGGAATCCTTAAGTCACTTAAGATTAGGTACTCATTTATTTAAATACTTCTTAACATAAGTCATTAGTTCATTAGTTCATTAACACTCATACATCACATAAAGGACATTCAAATAATGGTCTTGGACAAGACCTAGGAACTCCAAATAACACCTTCAAAGTCTATTTTGCAATGTCTAGATACCAATCCATACCGTTACGTAATCTTCTAAAATGCTAATAGGTATTCCATATGATGAGAATATGCACTAAACGACATAGACCATGATAGATATACATGGAATCCAGAGTTCTATCCTACTCCGATGAGGCTGTTCTACTTGCCAATGGTGGAACTTCGACACATCCCATGTAGACACATGGCTAAGGAATATGAAGGGCATACTTTGTATTCTAGTCTCATACTTAACTAGAACTACTTTCCATTACCATACCCACTCGGTGCTAGGCTTCGTTCTCATAAAGTAATTCATACATTAGGTTCACATAAAAGGGTTCCATAACAAGTTCATAACCCAATCACATTTACCTTACCAAGGAAGGTCCAATAGGGCTACCACACAATGGCGACAAGAAGCTCATGATGACTTTCCTAAGGTATGATATGATGTTGTTCCATCCAATCAACCTTAAGTACATCACTCCTTTACTTTGAATGATACCATCACGGCTTACGCTTCAACAATCTTAACCTTTCCCTTAACTCAAGGTTCCACATAAATGACCTTCATATCATCATACAAGGTCTCACCTATATTCATTTATTCAAGACTAAGATCCTTTAGGTTCCTAAGTGAAGACATCACATATTCACATAAACATCAATCAAGGGACCCAAGTCTACCTAAACAAGACACAACATACTTCCATTTAACACAAATTTCCTGACTTCCTTTAGACTCTTCGGAATGCCCCTTAAGCTTACTTAGTCATCCTATAATAACCTTAAAATTATCAACCTAAACATTCTAGACTCATCTAGCCAATTTGGGATCTACCATGTATCAACTCTAAAACTACACATTTAACACATAGCCATAACATAATATTATTAATTAAAGTATCGATAGTCTAACACATACTTTCACTTATAGGTATATATGATAACACATCATCAAATCAACTACACAAATAGCCATATAAGTTAAAGTAGTTGCCAATAAGGCCATGCTCATAATATTGCATAAAGTAACGCCGACAAGGCCACATCAATTGCAAGTAAAAGACATAACACCTCCACCATAAGTGGACCATACCAATCATAATAGAATCGTAGTATAAATAATATCAAATTAAGGAAAACTGGGCAGCATACATTTTACTCCCTTATCCATCCTTCAATTCAATGTCAAATCAACCAATTCAACATCACAAGGCCCTTACCCATGGGCATGAACAATAATTAAAAGCAATAACCATAAAACTCAATGAATCTACATCAATTAAATATATCATAAACAATCTAGGATCAATTTATATCAATTGAATACAATTCTTATATCATTAGAAACCCCGTAAGAAACCACATAACAATTCATCAATATTAGCTTAATATCAAGTAACCCACATTATGGTCAAAACTAGGGTTCATCAATTTACAACGGTTGATAGGTAATTTAGATTTAAATTATAAATACAATATCAATTAGATCATAATTCAATGTTTAGAAATCATCCATGCAAGAACCCATGGTAGAATCATGAAATTGGACAATTCCTTTTAGAAAACTTTGAAAAACATGTTTAGGGTTGGTCTCTTTGATGAAACGAGTTTAAAGGATAAAAACCCATACCTAAAGGAAGATAATTCTTCACTTTGATGAATAATTTCGACACAAAAACCCCTCACCAAGCTGCCTCTTCAAGTTGAACTTCAATGGAGGTTTTGGATATTTTCGAAGTGTTTTGGGTTTATGATTTTGAAGAATGAGGTCTTCCATGTTATTACCCCTTATATTCTTTATAAAAATACCCAAATAACCCATAAAAAACCTTCCATGACTTAATTTAGAAGTGGGGTGAATTTACCAATTCATCTCTAACTTGGCAGCAGCCTGCGCAGGAAGACAGGTGCGTGCGACGCCTGCCCTTGACGGGGTGTCACAGCCACGACGGGCCGTCACAGGCCTCTGTTGGCAACAGTGGCTTGACAAGGTCCCTATATTCACCCATGGTTAATTTCGTCATGAAGGGAACCTTTTACGGGTCGTCAACAGGCCTACGAGCCATCGATTGCTCCGTCGTTTGGGGTCTGCGTGGGACTGCCATGCCAACAGTTTTGGGTCCTTCCTCAAGGACCCTTAGATGGTCCTTGGGGATAATTTTCCGGATGTTTCCAACCCAAATACGACCATATATAAGTTTAATACCTCTTACATGAATTTCATCCAAAACGAACCCGTAAAACTCGACGAAACACTCCTAGACGTACAAGGTCGACTTAAAGCATATCTTTCGAACGCCTTGGACGTTCTTGGTCGTTTGACCTCCAAACTTCTCGAAACTTTAACCAATGCCTATAAATGCTATATTAACTCATTTAAGAACCTTAAAAAACCATGAAACACTCATAAACAGATAGAACCACATTTAAGACATTTAGATGACTTAGTTGTCAAACGTCTTAGTCGTCTCTTAACGTTTGACTTCCAACACCCCTAATACTTTAGCTACTGCCTCTATACAACATATTAGACATATTTAGGACCTTAGACCATCAATACCAACATTTTAGGCTCTATTTAAACTAGGTCATCTTCGGGGTCTTACAATCTCCCCTAGTTAGACAACATTCGTCCTGGAATGACACTTTCCACTCTACGAACACTTCCAAGATTAAAGAGACTCAGATAAGAGCTAATAACAATTACATACAACACATAATAAACAATAAAACATAAATTTCACATAGTAAAGAGATTTACAACACAACAAGAATTTCGCATTCAATTTTGTAACTCATTATGCTACAAACTCACATTCTTCATTCCAAATAGTAAAAACTCATTTTATACTCAATACCCTACTCATATAAATTAGTTCTAACCAAATTAAAATATTTTCAGGCAAACGAATCAATTAGTCATTTTATCAAAAAATATGGCAGCAATGCAGTCTTAAAGCAACAGTGGTTTTTAAGCAATTTTTCAAAAATCCACATTTTAAGCAATTCATGATATAAACATTCTAATATGCAAAACAACATCATATAAACACATATTACAAAATAATCAATGCTTCATAGAACAAACAATGCAAGAATTTAATGAAATTCTTTTCAACCAAACTCCTAAACATCATGCACAAGCAACAAATTGAAGAACTTCTATCATATCTACAAACAATACTCCCCCACTTAGAAGGAACTCATATCTTAACAAGAAAACATACCAACATCATAATCACTCTCCTTCTCATCCGGATTCTCCACCCTAGAACGGAGTGCATAGAAATACCTCTTAGTTGAAGCATCATCTTTTGGAACACTAGGAGCAACTTGCTTACCCTCTTTACCTTTAGAAGTAATCATAGGACAATCTCTCACTGTGTTCCCATCTTTAACACAACCAAAGCAACTCGTGGTACCTAATATAAAATCACCATAATGCTTCTTCCCACAATTCGCACAAGTAGGCTTGCCATCCTTGGAACCACCTCGTTTATTAACCTTAAACTTAGCACTCCTAGATTCTCCTTGGGATTGAACCTTCTTATTAAACCTTGTTTTCTCTTGATCACTAGCACCATTCCTTTTCAAACTTCTAGCCATCCTCATAAGCTTAGACTCTTCAATTGATTGTGCATATACCATAGAGTCTAGATAGGCTCATATCATCATGCAACATACCGGTACGACATTCTTCCACCACTAAGTCGGCTACCCCCGTCACAAAATGACTCATTTCATCTCTTGGATTCGACACAAGAGAAGGGGCATACCTAGACAAAGTTGAGAATTTTAAAGAGTTCTCTGCAACACTCATATTTACTTGATTGAGATTGATAAACTCCTCCACCTTAATTTCTCTCCTCTCTCGGGGAAAGTACATACCAAGAAAAGCTTCCTTAAATTTGTCCCATTCAATAGGACCCGATCCTTCAAGCCTATTATCCTTCCATTGAGTGTACAAAATTTGAGAAACATCCCTCAATTGGTACGAATCCAACTCCGCCTTCTCCTACATGTAACCCCCATAACACTCAAAACTTTATACACTTCATCAAAAAACTCTTTGGGATCCTCATTTACCCTAGGTCCAAGAAAGATAGGAGGATTCATCATTACAAAATCTCTCAACCTAGATGTCATAGTGCTATCCACAACCCTAGGAATCATATTAAAATTAGCTTACATAGTCACGGCTCGTGCTATAGATATCAAAGCCTCTCTCATTTCCCTATTAGACATCTCCAGAACCTCAATACCTCCTTCCACATTTTACTTGGGCATCTTGAGCACCTTGAACTCCTTGCCCACCTTGAGGAACTTGCCCAACTCGGTAAACTTGAGGGGGAACCTCCTCATTCACCCTCTCCTCTTCCAACCTTCTAACAGCCATCCTTATAGTAATCATCTTCTACAAAACACAAAGAAACTCATAAGAAGGATACTCATAACATTTACTCTTCCGCACGACATAGGAGTAGAAATGAAGGGAAACACTATCGTCCTATAGCCTCTCGGCCATAGATGTGTCGCGACTCACACGGATGGTTAAGACTCTACTAGACGTGACTTGATGAGACTTCGTGATTCCTAATACTACTTTCACCATCCTATGCTCTGATACCAAGCTTGTCACATCTCAAAACCATACCCTAGAAGTTAGGGTATAATCTTAGATTCTAATCGGCGTCGTCGAACTCTTGAAGTTCTTAGACAAGCCTCTTTCATATCATTCATTGCATATACATGTGAAAAGTAGTGTGGAATTAAAACTTTTCAAAAAACATAATATAGTCTTCAAAATCTCTTTCATATAAAAGTAATAGGAAATACTAAGTCTCAAACTCATCATCTTAAGACACAAGAATACATGGTACACGGCCCATACTTCAAGATAAAAAAAAATATAGAAATACTTAGTCTATTACAATACTTTGAATGAAAACATAAAAGACATATGTATGACATCGAGTCAAGTGAGGAAATACTTCAACTTCTCTTGAACGATCTTCTAAATCCAAGTCATCACTTTTCAAAGCTCTTCACCTACCAAGATTTATATATATATAGATAAAAGCATGGAATTAGTACAACCACATGTACTAGTATGGCTATATGCATAAAAATCACGAAAACATACTTTATTAGAAATATGCATCTTTTCATTTGAAAATCATATTATAATCATAATAACATCATAAATCAATTTAGAAACACGTAAGATACTTCTAGCATGTAATTTCCTAACTTAAAGTCATCCTAAGATTCACTTAAGTCACATAAAGAGAGACCGCCCATACGCCCTTTGTAGATGTGCCTAAACGACCCTTAAGTAACACATAAGATACTTCTAGCATATAATTTCCTCACTTAAAGTCATCCTAAAATTCACTTAAGTCACATAAGGGAGACCGCCCATACACCCTCTCTAGATGTGCTTAAACAACCCTTAAGATTACTTATAATGAGTCACTTACATACTTACAAAGAAATCATAAACATCAAGGTAAGATTCTTCTACCAAAGGTGAACTCTAAGTCTCACTTGAGTGAATTGTGAAGCGACCGTCTATACAATCCCTTACACACACACTTAAGAGATCCTATAGACTCCCTAAGATAGCATCATTCTCACTAAGTCACCAACACATAGATGATATGACATTCTCTTCCCAAAGAATATCAAAATACCTATTTAAGTAAATCAAGAATATAACGTCCATAGTAACCTCTTCGATATTACCTAAATAGTACTTAAGACTGCCTAAGGCTTAGATCATGTCCACAAAATCAACCAACTTCTCTAACTAGAGTCATCCTCAAGACTTCCAAAGATAAGACATGAAGAGATCATCCTTTATACCCTCTTCACTCTTTAGCTAAGGAATCCTTAAGTCACTTAAGATTAGGTACTCATTTATTTACATACTTCTTAACATAAGTCATTAGTTCATTACTTCATTAGTTCATTAACAATCATACATCACATAAATGACATTCAAATAATGGTCTTGGACAAGACCTAGGAACTCCAAATAACACCTTAAAAGTCTATTGTGTAATGTCTAGATAGCGTCCCATACCACCACCTAAACTCCATAAACTCCTCAAATGCTAGATATTCCATATGATGAGAATATGCAATAACTGACATAGACAATGATAGCTAGACATGGAATCAGAGTTGTATCCTACTCCGATGAGGCTGTTCAACTTGCCAATGGTAGAACTTAGACACATCCCATGTAGGCACATGGTTTAGGAATATGAAGGGCATACATTGTATTCTAGTCTCATATGTAACTAGAACTACTTTCCCTTACAATGCTCACTCGGTGATAGAGTTCGTTCTAATAGATTGATTCATACATTAGGTTCACATAATAGTGTTCCATAACAAGTTCATAACCTAATCACATTTACCCTACCAAGGAAGGTCCACTAGGGCAACCTCACAATGGAGACAAGAAGCTCATGATGACTTTCCTAAGGTATTATATGATGTTGTTCCAGCCAATCAACCTTAAGTCCATCACTCCTTTACATTGAAGGATACCGTCACGGCTTACGCTTCAACAATCTTAACCTTTCCCTTAACTCAAGGTTCCACACAAATGACCTTCGTATCATCATACAACGTCTCACCTATACTCATTTATTCAAGACTAAGACCCTTTAGGTTCCTAAGTCAAGACATCACATATTCACATAAGCATCAAGCAAGGTACCCAAATCTACCTAAACAAGACACAACATACTTCTATTTAACACAAATTCCCTAACTTCTTTTAGACTCGTAGGAATGACCCTTAACCTTACTTAGTCATCCTATTCATTACCTTAACATTATCAACCTAACCATTTTACACTCATCTAGCCAATTTAGGATCAACCATGTATCAACTCTAAGACTACACACTTAACACATGGCCATAACATAACATTATTAACTAAATAGTATTGATAGTCTAACGCATACATTCACATATAGGTAGATATGATCACACATCATCAAATCAGCTACACAAATAGCCATATAAGTTAGAGTAGTATCCAATAAGGCCATGCTCAAAATATTGCATAAAGTAATGACGACAAGGCCACGTCAACTGCTAGTAAAACACATAACACCGCTAGCATAAATGGACAATACCAATCACAATAGAATCGAAGTATAAATAATATCAAATTAAGGAAAACCGGGCAGCATACCTTTACTCCCTTATCCATTCTTCAATTCAATGTCAAATCAACCTATTCAACATCACAAGGCCATTACCAATGGTTATGAACAATAATTAAAAGCAATAACCATAAAACTCAATGAATCTACATCAATTATATCTAGGTTTAACAATCTAGGGTCAATTAGATATCAATTGAATACAATTCTTATATCATTAGATAGCCCATAAGAAACTACATAACAATTTATCAATATTAGCTTAGTATCAAGTAACCCACATTATAGTAAAAAAATAGGGTTAATCAATTTACATGGGTTAATAGGTAATTTAGATTAATACCATCAATAAAATATCAATTAGATCATAATTTAATGTTAAGAAATCATTTATGCAAGAACTCATGGTAGAATCATTAAACTGCACAATTCACTTTAGAAACCTTTGAAAAACATTTTGAGAGTTGGGCTCCTTGATGAAACGAGTTTCAAGGATAAAAATCCATACCTCAAGGATGATAATTCTTCACTTTGATGAAAAATTTTGACACAAAAACCCCTCACCAAGCTGCCTCTTCAAGTTGGACTTCAATGGATGTTTTGGAATATTTTCTAAATTTTGTGGGTTTATGATTTTTAAGAATGATGTCTTCTATGTGATTACCCCTCATATACTTAATCAAAATACCCAAATAAGCCTTAATAAAGCATGCATTACATAATTTATAAATGGGGTGAATTTACCAATTCAACCCTATTTTGGCAGCAACCTGCGCAGGAAGACAGGTGTGTACGATGCCTGCCCTTGACGGGGCGTCACAGCCACGACGGGCCATCACAGGCCTCTGTCAGCGGCAACAGTTGCTTGATAAGGTTCCTCTCTTCACCCATGTTAAGTCCCTTACGACAAGACCATTTGGCGGGGTGTCAACAGGCCTACGAGCCGTCGACTGCTCCGTCGTTTGGCGTCTGCCTGGGACAGCCATGCCAACAGTTTTGGGTCCTTTCTCAAGGATCCTTAGATCGTCCTTGGGGATACTTTCCCAGACGTTTACAACCCAAATAAGAACTTCTATAATTTTAAATCCTCTTTCATGAATTTCATCCTAAAATAAACACATAAAATTCGACGAAACACGCCTAGACGTACAAGGTTGACTCAAGGCATATCTTTTGAATGCCTTGGACATTCTTGGTCGTTTGACCTCCAAACTTCTCAAAACTTTAACCACTTACTACAAATGCTATATTAATTCATTTAAGAACATTAAAACACCATGAAACACACATAAACACATATAACCACATTTAAGTGAGTTAGTCGTCAAACGTCTTAGTCGTCCTTTGACGTTTGACTTCCAACACCCATAATACTTTAGCTACTGCCTCTATACCACATATTAGACATATTTAGGACCTTAGAACATAAATACCAAAATGTTAGGCTTTAATTAACCTAGGTCATCTTCGGGGTCTTATAATAATACTTACGGAGCCAATCTATACCCAAAATTATATCAAAGTAAAGCATGGTTAATTCTATTAGGTCAGCATAAGTGAATATATCAAGAATAGTTATTGTGCAATCTCTATATACTCTTTCATGTCTAATTATGTCCCCTATGGGAGTACTAACTAGAAAAGGTTCATGCAAGATCTCAGGAAGCAAGTCAAATTTACTAGCTACTAAAGGAGTAACAAAAGACAACGTGGATCCTGAATCTAACAATGCATATACAGGAAGAGAAAAGACAAGCAAGTTACCAGTGACCACATCAGCAGACTTCTCCTGCTCCTCTCTACCTTTCAAAGCATAGAAGTTGTTCCTCTTGGGAGGCTCGGCTACAGCAATTGGATTAGACAGAGGATGAGTATCTTCCTTGGCCTGATTCTTCACATGTGGGCAGTCCCTGATTATATTCCCACTCTTGCCGCACCCATAGCAGGCATTAGTACCTACTAAGCACTCACCTCCATGAAAACGACAACACTTACCACACAAATTTCTGTCACGCTGGGCATTTCTATCGTTGCCCTTCTTGAGGCAAGACATGCCCCCTTTGGCATTAGTGTTCCTAGAAGACGTAGGATTACTTGAGTGTTGGTGACACTTCTTGAACTTGGGCCTGTCCTGGACTCCAAACGAACTCCTACCAGTGCTAGAACCAACCTGATACGATGGCCTAGTCTTCTTGCTTTCTCGGCCTCTCTTCCTCCGATGACTATCCTCCACCTGTTGTGGATGTACCATCAACCTACCAAGATCTATGTTATCATCAAACATGGCTGACTTACATTCCTCCTCCAGATCCTCTGATACACCAGTCAAAAACCTGCTCATCTCATCCCTGCTATTGGACACCAGGGAAGAAGCATATTTGAAAATCTTAACAAACTTCAAGGAGTATTCCTTGACTGACATACCTCCCTGATGTAGGTTTATAAACTCCTCAACCTTATCCTCTCTCTGCTCTCTAGGAAAGAACCTCTCGAGGAATGCAATCTTGAGAATGTCTCAAGTGATGGGGACTTCTCTTGGTACTCAGCCATATACCCACATCTTTTACCATAGCTGAGCCACATCCTTGAGTTGGTATGCAGCCAACTCAGCCTTCTCCTCTTTATTAACACCCATAGCATAGAGAATCTTGTGGAACTCGTCCACAAACTCCTAGGGATCCTCATTGGTTTTGGACCCGAAATAGACTGGATGATTCATCGTGGTAAAATCTCTTTGTCTTCTAGCCATGGTGCTAGCATGTGGGTCTCCCTGGGAGCACCCTCTCTATTGTCCTGGGCTATGACATCATGTGCCTGAGCAGTAATGGTTTGGGAACCAGTGTTGTTATCACTTCTCCATCCATCAACGCGATAGGGTTGATAGGCACTTGCACTCCAGTAGCTGGGGGTTCAGGAGGAGCTTGGTTTCCCCCCAACAGCTGCTTCTCCAACTCTTCTGCCTGCGTTTCTTCTTGTGTTCATTTTTCTACATGTACACACAAGAAGAAAGTTAGATGCTAGAATGACACAAAATGTCAAAGATCTATATAGCACGATAAAGATTAAAAGAAGGGAACATTCCTAATATCACTAAGTATCTATGTCATGGTTGTGGTGCACTTCACAACCATAAGATAGAAATTACGAAACGTGGTTGTGTTGAGCCTTAGTTCCTAGGTAATTTAACATTATGCTCTGATACCAAGTTTGTCACACCCGGGTTTTAGATCCTAGATGAGACCTGCGTAGTCAACCTCTTAGAGGTCACAGACAAGACTTTTCTTAGCTTTCATCACAATCATACAGTTAAATTAGCTGAAAATTTAATACTTTTTAACTTTACTGAAGTGTTCTTAGACTTCATATAATTTTTGCATAAAAGTGATTACTAATAGCTCAAACTAAACAACCATCTATTAATAGATTGAACAATTGAAATGAAGAATTGATAATAATAATAATAGTTGCCAAACCTGCCTTAATATAAAAGCTTGAACAAATATTTGAAAGGAAATGCTAGGGACAACATCCACTATCTATGTCTAATATACTAGAGCTAGAATATAAAGCGTAGGAATCCTCAAACTAAAGAGGACCTACCAATGTCTGGAGGTACTAATCCAAACAGCTTCAAGTGAATCTTCATCTTCTTCAAGGACCTGAACCTATAAAAATAGTAACAGTAATGGGTTAGTACACACTTGTACTAAGTATGGGTATATGCACATAAACACATAAGGACAATGCATGATCAAGGAAAGCTCTTCCTATAGCTACATACGATTTTTGGACAGTGAAGTCACTTTACTTTCATAATTCGTTATTTATGAATTATGCTATGAATATGAAATATTTTCATGCATTTAAAGCACATAACTCATTTTCTATATGAACATAATACCTTGGAATGATGCACATAATTTTAGAACAACTCGAGCAAAACTTTATATTTTTGCTCCCCCTTAAGCCGAGAGCTCCTTTTCCAACACTTGGATTTTTTTTTCAGTATTTTCTTTATTTTGTTGTGTAGTTCAATGATATCCTTTGATCCTATGTTTTACTTACGAGTGCAATGATTCATTGTAGTCCCATTCCTACAATGAAACAAGTAAGTAATCCAAAAGACTAAGGAAATGATTTGACTACCCTACTCACAAGTTATTCTTTCCATTCTTGTTAAATTGGCATGAGTCTTTATAAGCCAGTCTTTATAGCATGTTGATGCATAAGTACTTACCTAGAGTTTACGGGTTGCCTAGTTAAGGTTGAAGTGGTCATAGGAATGGTAACTTCATGTCTTACCTAGGTAAGTCTTAAGAATAACTCTACATAGGGAAAATAGATTGATAAAGTTAACATGATCTAAACATAGGTATTCTTAAGGATTATTTAGGCAATCTTTGAGGGGGTTATGGGCGTTCTCTTCTAGAATTACTTAAGTAAGTCTTTTGATAACCTTTGGTAGGAGAATGTCATATTATATTATATATATGCTATTGTGTGTAATGAGAGTAACCTTATCTTTGGAAGTCTAAAGGATCTATTTGGTGTGTGTGAAGGGATTATATGGGTGGTCGCTTAATAACTCACTCAAGTGAGCCTTAGAATCACCTTTGGTAGGAGGATCTCATGATTATATGTTTTGTATGAGTTAGTGATGTGATATTGTGAAATGTGAATTATAGGTGAACTTACAGTGAAGAAGTCAATGTAAGCTTACTGTAGGTTTACTGTAATGTTCTTATAAATTGAATATAATTGGTAAGGTGTTCTAATGGTAATTTTTGGTGCGTAAATGTGGTTCTTATACTTTTGATATGATGTTTTAATCAAAAAGAGCATATTTCTCATAAATGTACGTTTATCATGATTTTATGCACTAAGTCATACTTAGTACATGCATTGTACTAATTCCATACTTTTTGTCTATATCTAAAGGTGTAGGTGAAAGGTGAGAAGCGTATTGAAGCAAAGCTTGGAATCTACTAATCGTTCAAGCAAAGTTGAAGTATGTCCTCACTTGACTCAGGGGCATGATTATCGTTAGACTTCTTTTATTCAAATTTTTTGTAATAGACTAAGTATTTGTATATTCGTATTGTATGGGTCGTGTCCCAAGTATTCTTGAGTCTAAGATTGACATATGTTGAGACTTAGTATTTTCCTATGATTTTAATATGAAAGATGTTTTAAGATATTTCGTGTAAAAAGTTTTAATTCCGCACTACTTTTCCTACATGTATGCAATATTGACGACAAAGGGTTTGTACAAGACCTCCGAGAGGTCAAGTATGCCATGTCGCACTCCGAGAGTGACATAGCTTCTAGGGTGTACTCTCGGGATGTGAAAAGTGGATCCCTTCCTGGTAGTGGTATTATGAGTTGGTAGGACATAGATATTGTACCTTCTCAAATACTATTATGTGAATAAGCTTACTCTATGAGAACCAAGGCAAAGCACCGAGTGGATATGCTTGTGGTAGTATCTCTACTTTAATTTTGAGATTAGACTACAAAGAAGCCCTTGATATGCCCTAAACCATATTCCTACATGGGATGTGTTCTAGTTCGACCTTTGGAAATTAGAACACCTTCCACGGTGTGGGGTCTTATGACACCGGATTCCATACCTAGCTAGTATAGTCTATGTCGATAAATGCATATTCTCATCATGTGGGATGTGCACTCTAGTTATTAGATAGGTTCTACAACGTGTAGGTAGTGGAATGGGACTCTATCTACACATGGCACGAGTAGGATTTAAATATGCTAAAGTGAGTTCCCCAGGTCTTCCAAGACAATTATGTGAAGTCACTCAAATGCATGGATGTCTCTTTTAGGATATTTAGTAATGAATGTTGACTTGTTGTGGTTGTGTTGTAAAGGAAATATATTTATTTTGGGTAGTCTTAAGGAACACTTAGGTGAGTATTGAAGAGGTTGTATGGGTGGTCTCCTCATGTCTTACTTAGGTGGGTCTTAGGATAACCTTAAGTAGAGGATCTATATGGATAAATGGGTTACCAAATGAATATGGTAATATACTGTGGATTATGGGAGTATTATCTTGTATGTTGATGATTGACTTGTAAGATGACTTGTATACTTGGTATGAGATTCTATCAAGTGGTATGAAAAGTAGGTTTCAACTAAAATGTCCCATTTTTACATGATTTCTTGCATGGTCATCATACTTAGTTCTTAATTGTACTAACCCTATATTTTCTCCTTTTTTCCCAAACAATGTATGTTTAGGACGTTGAGGTGATTCAAGGTCACATCTCAAGAAACTTGGATTTTCTTTCTACAAGTTAGTGAGTCCTTAAGTCCGAGGACACGAGACCTATTATTCTAGCTTTAGTTCTTTTGTCTATTAAGTGACTATGTTATAGTTCATATTCTAGACTTTCTATTTGATGTAAGGGTATTGATCCTATGATAATGAGATGTATCTAAGATGACTTGTGATGTTACTTAGTTCCTCTTATGCTTTATAAAAGAGTTTCCATAATGACTTTATTGAGAAAAGTTTTAATTTCGCACTACTTTATATATATATATGTGATGAATGCTAAGAGGTTTGTATAAGACCTCCGAGAGGTCGAGTACGCTGTGTGTGACGACCCGCAAGTACTCCCTAGAAGTTAGAGCATCCTTGTGTCCCCCCCCCCCCACGGCAAATGAGACTTCAAGAAGACTCATCAAAGCCACTTGTATCATTGATTGCATAATAAACATTCTAAAATAAGTAAGAATTAAAAACTTTCTTCACACACGAAGAACTCTTTCCATAATCAATACAAAAACGGAAGACTTTCATTCAAAACATTAAACCTTTACAACATCTCATTGAACCATCTAAACTTTAGAGTATACAACCCTTGGGAATAAGCCCATACAAGACATAAAATAAAGACTAAGACATAAAGGAACATGCGGATATTGTCCTCGAGTCGATGAGGACTCACCAATACTTCATCTTCAACCCTTAGAAACCTATCCATCCTCCATGGCATATCAAGACTTCCAATTCCCTACACTTTAGTCATAAAGGGAAAAGAAGGGGTTCTCAGATGCACTAAGTATGGAAGCCATGCACAAACCATCAAAAAGGGACATTTAGTAAATAACATGCTTTTCATAAATTTTGATTAACACATCATACTATAAGCATAAGATCAACATTTAACATCTTAGGAACACATAAGAAATCATTTAAGCAATTATTCACATTTTTTTAGAACAAATTCACAGTAAGTAAGTTCACTGTACAACGAAGTCCATTCATTTCACATAGAACACTTGCTAGCATTCAATCCTCCCACTAAAAGCTATACTAAGACTCACATAAGTGAGACAAAGAGAGACCGCCCATAGAACCTCTCTAGGCATACCTAATGATCCTTAAGACCACCTATGATAACATACACACCAAGCACATAAACATGAGATCCTCCTACCAAAGGTGATTCTAAGTCTCACTTGAGTGAGTTGTGAAGTGATCGCTCATACAATCCCTTACACACACACTTAAGAGATTCTATAGACCACCTAAGATAGAATAATTCTCACTTAATACAACGACACATAGATGATATGACATTCTCCTTCTACAGGCTATCAAAAGACTTACTTAAGTAAATCAAGAAGATAACGTCCATGATTGACCTCTTCAAGATTATCTAAATAATCCTTAAGATTACCTAAGGCTTAGATCATGTCTACATAATCAACCATCTTCCCTAAATTGAGTAATTCTTAAGACTTATCTAGGTAAGATATGAAGTGACCATTCCTATGCCTCCTTCACACCTTAACTAGACAACCCTTAACTACTATAGTATTTATTTATTTAACATGCTTTCTTAACCTAAGCCATCACATTACTTAGTTCATTTAAGACTCATTCATCACAAAAAGACATTCAAGTAATGGTCTTGGACAAGATCAAGGGACTCTAACTAACACCTTCAAAGCGTATTTTTCAATGTCTAGATAGCGTCCCATATCACCACGTTAACTTCATAGAACTTTTCTAATGCTAGTAGGTATCCTATATGATGAGAATAGGCAATAACCGACATATACCATGATAGCTAAACATGGAATCCGGAGTTCTATCTACTCCGATGAGGGTGTTCTACTTGCCAAGGGTAGAACTAGGACAAAACTCATGCGGGCATATGGTTAAGGAATATGAAGGCCTTTTATGCTCTCTAGTCTCATTTTCAAGTAGAGCTAAATTGTACTCTAGTCTCCTTCTCAAGTAGAACTACTTCCCATAACACACTCACTCGGTGCTAGCCTTTGTTCTCATAGAGTAATTTACATTAAAGGATCACATGAAGAGGTTCCATATCTAGTTAATAACCTAATCAGATTCACCCTACCAAAGAGGTCTAGTAGGGCTACCTTACAATGGTGACATAGATATCTCATCATGACTTTCCTACGGATGATATGATGTCGTTCTAGCCAATCAACACTAAGTCTATCATTCCATTACATGAAGGATACCATTACGACTCTCGACTTCAACATTCATAACTTCACCACTAGGTTTAAGGTTCCACGTACATGACCTCTATATCATCATTAAAGGTCTCACATATCATTCATTCATACATGACAAGGGTGTACTAAGCCTACCTAGACAAGACATCTCATATTTTCACATATCATTCATACGTGTATCAAGTAATGGACACAAGTCTACCAAAACAAGACACAACATTCTTTACTTTATCACATATAGCATATCATTGTTTGAAGCACTTAGGAATGACCCTTATCATCTTTATGTCAACCTATACATTACCATATCATCATCAATATAACCATCAGACTCATATCGTCAAATAGGAACAATCATGCACCATCTACCACTACACTCATTAACACATAGTCATAGTCTAACATGATCTCCTAATATACATATAAGGAACACCTACTTTCACTTAGTCAAATGTGTATATATATATATATATATATATATATATATATGCTCATATTTATGATGACTCCACTACACAAATCATTAAATCAAGTAGTCCCGACAAGGCCATGATAATCATAATACATAAAGTAACGCCGACAAGGCCACATCAATTCACATAGCATTGCCACCATAACTGGACCATACCAATCATCATTCTAATACAAAAGCTATACATAATATTAAGAGAGTTAAGGCAGCATACCACCCATTCAATCTCACAACTTTAATCCAAAGCTAAATCATCAAATTCAATACCATAAGACCCTTACCCATGGTCATGAACATCAATTCAATACATAAACTACAAGACTCAATGAATCTAGGTCAATTCAATATAGATTAATCAATCTAAGACCAATAACACTTCAATTGAATACAATTCTTACATCATTCAGTAGCCCATTTTAAATAGACTACAATTCATAAGCATTAGGTCAATATCAATTCAATAAGCTTAATATTCAATGGATCTAAGAATATACATTACTCAATTGATCATATTGAAACATCCTATAAATTATACAATCATAATCCATACATAAATAGAGAGCCCATAACAATCTACACATGAATTGATTAATATTAAAGCATGATCACATTACCCATATCTTAGTCAAATTGAGAGATTTGACAAGGTCAAGGGTTCATGGATAGTTTCATTAGAAAACATCAATTATACATCAATAATATCATATCTAAAGGTTTGAAAAAGTTTCATGCAAGAACCCAAGACTTAAAGTAGAAATTGGATTTTTTTAACTTTTTGAAATCGTTGAAAATCATCTTTGAAATTGACTCTAAGGTGATAGAAACCCTTAAATGAAGAACTCACATACCTTGTTTAGAAGAATCCAATGATAATTAAAGAAGAAAATCCATTTACAAGCTCTATCTTCACCTTGAGCTCTAATGGAGGTTTTTGAAGAAACTTTAGGGGGGGGGGATGGGTTTTGACTTAGGTACTAGGGTTTAAATTGACTTATATACTCTTAAAATACCCATAAACATCCAAAATGACCGTCCTCCCAATTTATAAGACTTGGGGTGAATTCCCAAAAACTCCGAAGTCTTAACAGAAAAGCTGGCAAATTGCAACACCATCGATGCCCTAACATCGCCGGTCCGTGGGTGTGACCACGCCCTGTCGATGGGGTTCATTGGTTGCATCTGAAACTCCTCCACCTGCAGGCTACATGTCTCCATCAACGCCATCCATCGACGAGCCGCCGTCTGGTTTACTGGCCGTCGTTTTGGGCAGTCGATTGCCACTGCCTGGCAGTGTTGAGCTCTAAGTTGGGTCGTCCTTCTAGGGCCCTTGTGGGCCATACGTGAAGTCGTAACCGGATGTTAAACCTCTAAACACCTTAGTCTAGGTATTAAATACATCTCCAAACATGTTCAACATCAAACAAGCCACGCAATATGCTAAAACACATCCAAACTCACACGGATGTCTAAAGGCTATCTTTTGGACGTCACCGGACGTTCTTGGACGTTTGACATATAAACTCCACATGATGACTCCAAACAGTAATATAAACCATAGAACGACTTCATAAACTCATTACACACACATAAGCACATGAAAACACATAAGGCACATAGGTGACTAGTCGTCCCTTGACGTTTGACTTCAAACTTAACCCAAATCTTGAGACACTGCCTCAAACATCATTTTAGACCTTCTTATTACTTCAAGACTTTATGTCACACACATTAGGACCTAGTTCCACCTAAGTCATTTTGGAGGTGTTATATTCTCCCCCACTTGGACAACATTCGTCCTGGAATAACACTTTACACTCCCCGAACACTTCCAAGAGTAGAGACTCAAATTAACAGTTCATGACAATACCATACAACACATTATACAACACACACTCCAGGAGAAACATCAATTTTTCATAAAAGAGAATCACAACACAAAAAGAAACTAGAATAAATTCTATAACTCATTATGTCATAAAACTCACATCCTTCATTCTAAATAACCAAAAATCATTTTATATTAATTTTAATGCTCATATACATCAGTTCTAACAATATTACAACAATTTTCCATCAAAGAATGAATTGATCAATTTTTGCAAAACCTCACAGTGAACAAAAAACCGTGGAAGCTTTATACTGAACATGCTTCACAATCTAACAATGCAACACTTAAGAAATTGCTTGTCAATGCTCAACAATTCAATCTCATATAATCATTTAGACATGCTCACTATTAATCTTCATGAATCAATTAGCAATCTCCACTAGATGCACATGAACCATGAGGAAGATACCATGCATGAAAACTCATTTTCTCATTCAACAAAACTTCAACCAAAACATGTATATCATAAGGAGAATGTTTGGAATTTATTTTTCAGAAAAGACTCTTACACCAATCAAGTTACTAAGAACTCTTTGTTTTAGGCTTGAATAAAGACATAAAGAAAGGTTAAGGGTACCTCACTCCCATCAACCATACTCTTCACATACTCCCCCACTTAGGAGAACCCCATTCTAAGGTCAACATAAAATTTACCACAATGTGCCCACTCTATTCAAATAGGGCGAAATAATCGGGTGACTCAAAAAATAAACAATTGATTCAATTTTAAAAGAATTCTAAGAAAAAAATGAATTTTAAAAGGAGTCGCCACCTAATTTTAGGAAAAAAAGAGAAAATCAATAAGTGATCTACGAAACCGAGAAATTCTATGTAAGGGGTTCAAGTTATTTCGAATGGAAGGTGTTAGGCACCCTTTGAAATTCACAATTGTGGGTCCCGACTGAATTTATATTTTCAAATTGAGGAGCAAATAAAAAATAATATACAAGTCTAACTAACATGTAATATAAATAAATAATAAAATAAAATATTAATGTAAGTATCGGCCAAATGTTTGTCTAACGTCAATTATATACACAATGATGCATATGAAATACATTTGAATTCCATTGGAATAGCTTCGATGAGAAGCAACTCGGGGGCACATGTAAACACAGTTAGTAAAAGAGTTAGTGATAAATTAATTATGAATAAAAATAATAACTTAAATAATAACTTTAAAATAAAAATCCGTCTTATAAACATGGAAGGCCTTAGAAATCGACGGTAATTTCTTCATCGGCTATTTTTGACATACATGAATATATAATAAATTAGAAATATAGTAAATATAACAAAACAATATTATAAGATAATAGATTGACAATAATAAATAATGATGAACATATTCCTTAAAAAAATCCGAGTAGATACGTGATCAATCTAATCGTAGAAGAAGAAAAAATAACAACATAAAGCAAAAACGAGGATAAAACAATCAAATCGATTCCAAATATATATATCAAATAACACTACTAAGTAAAGAGCAAGTTAGACAAGAGAGAATAATTAAAATCATAGAAAACAAATGAAACGAAGCAAATCATTACAACACATATTCATGATATAATCAGAAGTAATAATAAAAAATGAAATAAACATTAACAATAATAACAATGAATGACAAAAAAGAGAACCATTTATACATAATATTCACTAAAATATATCCAAACAAATAAAGAAAAAGCACATAATTCAAGTAAACAGTAACCAATAGCTTAGCAAAATAATTTAAAACAACTACCATATATCAACTATATTTGCTTAAAGAAACAAAACAAAAATAATGCCTTAATGAAGAAAGAAAACAAACTGAGCTTCGAAGCTTACTCTTTTCCGGTGAAATCAAATATGTCAAATTTTTGGTTAAACCTGATTGTTCCTTTGCATTCCTCGCCAGAATAGTGAGGTTAAGAGACAGAGGATCGATGTTGGAGGTCAGGTGGCTGTTTGGTGGGTCTGGTAGTGAGCAGTTCTGGTATTCAATCGAGGTTGTGCCAGAGTTTCCGATTTTGAATCAAACTACCAATTAAACAAAACAAAACAAAAATGTAAAAGGGGAAAGGGAAGGGGACTGTTTCTTTTTCTTTTTTTTTGGCTCCGGTTCGTTGGAGCTTAAAGCTCCTCGCAGGGGCTGCTGCTATCTGCAAAAACGAGAAAGAAACAAAAGAGTTTTGGGGGTGGTGTGGTCGGAGAAGAAGAAAATGGGGTTTGGGGTTTTGTGGAGATTTTTCCGGTGAAGTTTAGTGGTGTTGGTTGGTTGTTTTGTGGGTTACTCGTAAGGAAAAAGAGAAGAGGGAGGGGGGAGGTCTGGTCAGAGAAGAAAGGGAAAATGGGGTCTGTTTGGGGTTCGGGAAAATGCGGAGAGATGGGAGTCGTTTGGTTGTTGGTGATGGCATGGAGGAGGCGAATTGGTAATGGTTATTGGTAGAGGAGGAACAGGTGTTTTGGGTCTGGTTTTCGTTGGATTTCCTGGAATGTTCGCCGGAGATAATGAACATTATAGAAAAATCAATTAAAATTTTTTAAAAATTAAACCCCAAATTCTAAAATTTATTTCCCACCTTCTATTTTGATCTAATTTAAACCTAAATAGAAAAAAAATGTAATGGGTCCAAATATGCGGGCTTGAAATTGTGGCCAAAAATTATCGTGTAAATTTTATCCGTATTTAAAAATTGTATAATGCAATCTTAATTAACTAATAAGAACTTGTAAATTTTAATAAATAAGGTTATCAATAAACTTATTTAAAAATAAAAAAATATTGAACTATTAAATAAATAAAGTCACTAATTTTAAAAATGTTAGGTCAAAGTTGGGTGACAACACAAGGAACTCCCTTAAGGCACCTTAAAACTTACTAATATTTTCTCCCTCGAGTCTACCTCGTGAAGACTAAAGACTTCCAAAGGTCTAACCATCTAACCACTACATCCCTTTACTACGAGAAACTCACTTTTACTCTTTCAAATCTCATCACCTTCCCTTCTATGGTTGGGTCTTAAGCAACTTCAAACCATCTCAACTACCACTCCTTCACATTTTTAACAATATACCTTATCATTCTTTTCCAATACACTACCCTTCAAAAGGTAACTTAAACCAACCTAAGGTCATCAACACCATCTTTCACACCTCATCTAACAAGTCACATCTTTTTTTCTCTCCGTCAACCCAATTTTCATAAAGTCGTCCTCAAGAGACAAACACATAAATGAACAAGAATAATACACCATATACAAAGATCTTAGGCACGATTAGATGATTGAAGAAGTGAAACTTTTCCTAGCACCCAATAGTCTCCTATTCATAATGTGGCGCGCTTCACATTATAAACAAGACTACTATATGTGGTCCATGAGACAACTAAGACACTACCAAACATTATGCTCTGATACCAACTTTTTAATGACCCGCAAGTACACCCAAGAATTTAGAGCATCCTTGTGTCGCCACATGATAAATGAGACTTCAAGAATTCTCATCAAAGCCACTTGTATCATTCATTGCATAATAAAAATTCTAAAATGAGTAAGAATTTAAAAATTTCTTCACGCACAAAGAACTCTTTCCATAATCAATACACAAACGGAAGACTTTCATTTAAAATATTAAACCTTTACAACATCTCATTAAACCATCTAAACTTTGGAGTATACAACACGTGGGACTAAGCCCATACAATACATAAAATAAAGACTAAGACATAAAAAAACATGTGGATATTGTGGATAAGGACACATCCCATGTAGGCACATGGTTAAGGAATATGAAGGGCTTTTATGTACTCCAGTATCATTCTCAAGAAGATCTACATTATACTCTAGTCTCCTTCTCAAGTAGAGCTACTTCCCATATCACACTCATTCGGTTCTAACCTTTGTTCTCATAATAGTTGACATTAAAAGGATCACATGAAGAGGTTCCATATCTAGTTCATAAACCAATCACATTCACCCTACCAAAGAGGTCCACTAGTGCAACCTTACTATGGAGACATGGATAGGTCATCATGACATCCCTAAGGATGATTGAAGTTGTTCCAGCTAATCAACCCTAAGTGTACCATTCCTATACATGAAGGATATCATTGCGGTTCTCGACTTCAACATTCATAATCTTACCACTAGGTTTAAGGTTCCACGTACATGACCTCCTTATTATCATTTAAGGTCTCACATATCATTCATCCATACATGACAAGGGTGGACATAACCTACCTAGTCAAGACATCTCATATTTTAACATATCATTCATACATGTATCAAATAATGGACACAAGTCTACCAAAACAAGACACAACATTCTTTACTTTATCACATATAGTTGATCATTCTTTGAAGCATTTAGGAATGACCCTTATCATCTTTATGTCATCCTATACATCAACAAATCATCATCAATATAACCATCATAGACTCATATACTCAAGTAGGAACAATCATGCACCAAATCTAACACTACACTCATAAACACATAGTCATAGTCTAACATGATCGCCTAATACACATATAAGGAACACATACTTTCACTTAGTCAAATGTGTGTGTGTGTGTATATATATATATATATATATATATATATGCTCATACTTATGATAACTCAACTACACAAATCATTATAATACTTCAACTAGTGCCGACAAGGCCATGTTCATCATAATACATAAAGTTACGCCGACAAGGCCACATCAATTCACATAGCACGCAATCATAACTAGACCATACAAATCATCATTCTAATACAAAATCTATACATAATATTAAGAGAATTAGGGCAGCATACCACCCATTCAATCTCACCACTTCAATCCAAAGCTAAATCATTTAATTCAATACCATAAGGCGCTTACCCATGGTCATGAACATCAATTCAATACATAAACTATAATACTCAATGAATCTATGTCAATTGAATATATATTTATCAATCTAATACCAATTACACATCAATTATACAATTCTTACATCATTCAATAGACCATAGAAAATTAGACTAGAATTTATAAGCATTAGGTCAATACAATTCAATAAGCTTAATATTCAATGGATCTAAGAATATACATTACTCAATTGATCATATTGAAACATCCTATAAATCATACAATCATAATCTATACATAAATCAAGAGCCCATAACAATCTACACATGAATTCATTAATATCAAAGCGTGATCACGTAACCCATATCTTAGTCAAATTGAGAGATTTGAGAAGGTAAAGGGTTCATGGAGAATTTCATTGGAAAACATCAATTATACATCAATAATATCATATCGTAAGGTTTGAAAATGTTTCATGCAAGAACCCAAGACTTAGAGTAGAAATTGAATTTCATCTTTTGAAATCTTTGAAAATCATCTTTGTAATTGATTCTAAGGTGGTAGAAACCCTTAGATGAAGAACTCCAATACCTTGTTTATAAGAATCCAATGATAATTGAAGAAAAAAATCCGTTGAAGATCCATGTTCAAGCTCTATCTTCACCTTGAGCTCTCATGGAGGTTTTTGAAGAAACTTTTGGAGGGAATGGATTTTTATTAGGTGTTAGGGTTTAAATGAGATTTTTATGACTTATATACTCTTAAAATACCCATAAACAACAAAAATAACCGTCCTGCCGTTTTATAAGACTTGGGGTGAATTTCCCACAAACCCCAAGTCTTAACAGAAAAGCTGGTAGATTGCAGCTCCATCGACGTCCTAGCATCGACAGTCCGTGGGTGAGACCACGCCGTGTCGATGGGGTTCGTTGATTGAATATGCAGGTCCTTCACCTGAAGGCTACATTTCTCCATCGATGGTCCGTCTTCTCGTCGACTGGCCATCATTTTTGGCGCAGTCGATTGCCATTGCTGGCAATGTTGAGATCCAAGCTGGTGTCCTCCTTCTAGGGCCCCTTGCGGGTCCAAGGTGGAGTCGTACCCGGACGTTAAGCCTCTAAAAACGTACGTCTAGGTATTAGGAATTTCTCGAAACAACTTCAACATCAAACAATCCATGCAACATGCTAAAACACATAAAAACTCACAAGGACGTCAAAAGGCTATCTTTCGATCGTCACCGGACGTTTTTGGACGTTTGACATCCAAACCTTACCAAAATCAACATGCTGACTCTAAACACTAGCATAAACCGTATGAGGACTTCATAAACTCATTACACACACATAAGCTCATGAAAACACATAAGGCACATAGATGACTAGTTGTCGAACGTTTTGATCGTCCATTGACGTTTGACTTCAAACTTAACCCAAATCTTGAAAAACTGCGTCAAACATCAATTTAGACCTTTTTAGGAATTCAAGACTTCATGTCACACACATTTGTACCTTGTTCCACCTAAGTCATTTTTGGAGGTGTTATATCGTGTTACTTATAGGGTGTACTTCGCGGTCGCAACATAATATTTTCTCTCCCTCAACCTTGAAACACAATCCTTACAAGGGAAACATACTCAAAGTAACATCACATAAGGAACAAGGGAAAGACAACATAGAGCCAAATTCTTAGGCACGATTAGAAGAATGAACAAGTTAAACTTTCTTAGCACCCAATAGCCTCTAATTGGCGCGCTTCACATTTTAAACAAGACTTTAGAAGATGTGGTTTTTGAGACAACCTAAGACCATCATGTAACCTTTTGTTGTGATACCAATTCTCACCACCGGAGAGCACCCCTTAGTCTTAACCGGCGTATTCGACCTCTCGTAGGTCTCATACAAGCCACATGGATCATTTATTTCATGCGATACTTAAAAATAAATAAAAATTTAAAAATTTCTTCACACACGAAGAATACTATCATTAATAAGTATGCAAAAGACTTTAAAACATATAACTTTACAGTATGTCTCATAAAACAATCTAATACCTTTTGGAGTACAACATTGGGACTAAACCCATAAAAAACTTAAAATAAAGACTATAAGAACATGTAGGGTCTTGTCCTCAAATCTATAAGGACTCATGAAACTTTATCTTCAATCCTTAGAAACCTATCCATCATCCATAGCGTACCAAACCTCCAATCCCTACACTTTAGTCAAAAGGGGAAAAGAAGGGGTTAACACATTTAAGCACTAAGTACGGAAACCATGCAAAAATCATGAAAAAAGTTACACTTAGTATAAAACATACTTTCATGGAATTTTAATAAAAACCTTCATCATTAGTGTTTAAGAGACATAATACAAATCAACATTCTCACATAGACGTATTCAACTAGCATCAATCATATGGCACTTTATTCCATAGTCAACAACTAAGACTTCTCATCATTTGGACCCTCTACCTAGTGTTACTCTAAGACCCACCTGAGTAAGACATGAAGAGACCACCCATAAACCCTCTTTAAGAACACCTAAGTGTTTCGCAAAGCCACTCTAGATAAGAACCTTTCTAATTCAACATACTTTTACTAAGTGACCATTATTAATATAAGCCATTAGGAGACAACTAGACAAATAGGGGACTTCACATAATGGTCTTGGAAGACCTAGGGAACTCACTTTAGAATCTTCAAAGCCTACTTGTTCCATGTGTAGATAGCATCCATTCTACTACCTACACGTTGTAGAACATATCCAATAACTAGAGTTCATATCCCACATGATGAGAATAGGCATTAACCGACATACACCATACTAGCTAGGTATGGAATCCGGTGTCATAAGACCCCACACCATGGAAAGTTCTCTACTTTCCAAAGGTAGAACTAAGACACAACCCATGTAGACACATGGTTTAAGGGATATCAAAAGGCTTCTTTGTACTCTAGTCTCATACTTAAAATGAAGATACTACCTTAAGCATATCCGCTTGGTGCTTTGCCTTGGTTCTCATAGAGTAAATTCATTAATGTAAGTGTATTAGAGAATGTACCATCACTAAGCCTACCAACTCATAATATCATTTCCAAGAAAGGGTCCACAAGTGATGCCGATCAAGGTTCATTAGGATAGCTCATTCATGAAATAGGTACCATGCTAGGTATATACGATATACTTCTTTATAAATCTTTTTTTCATATTCAAGGTTTTCACATTGACTTAGGGTTCTAGACTCATCAAGAAGGGTCATCATTCTTAGGTCTACTGATTCAAGACAATCTAGAATACCTCTTTTGTCATTCACTAAAGGGCACCAACTTAGGTCTATCGATCCTAGACTTTCATTCATTCATTCTCAAGACAAGGGTTCCTAATCCTACCAAGTCAACATATTACATTCAAAATAACTTTCATGTATCAAGAAGGGACAACTAGGTTTACCTAATCAAGACACCATATCAACATGTAAAGACTCTTCATAGTCTATCATATCACACATCAACATTTAGAGGACTCATGCCTTTCATAACAATTAACTCGCATTATACAAGTTCACATACACATTACATTTGCATTATACAATATCACAAATATATCATATAATCCTTCACTTTATACGTTCATATATGCCATAACTTCATTATACAAGGTCACATTGACTTCACATTATAGCTTCATATATATCATAACATGAAACTCCAACAATTCATATAATAATGCCTACAATGCAATGGTTACAGTAAGAACAAGAAGTAAACACCGCCACCATAAGTGGACCATACCACATAATAGCAGTTTCATATCAATTCTACATGATAAAGGGAATACCACATTAGCACATAAACGACAAGTCTCTGAACGTTTTGGTCGTTCCTTGACGTTTGACCTCAAATACAACCAAACTGACCTATAAACTCAGTTTAACAATATATCAACAACTTATCAACTCATAAAACACATGTGAAGATCTATTTTATTTTCGGGCTCTTACAGTTCTTGGAGAAATCCTTAGTTCTTTGGAGAACGCTTGAAACCCTTCCTTTTCTCCTCTTGAAACTTGCTCCAAAATACCCAAGTGTTTTGGAATGTCAAAAATAAACGTAGTGTCTAATTATACCCATAACTTGGGTGATAAAAATTTGGTCAAGTCTTGTGGGGGTAAGTAAAATATCATATTACCCTTCCCTCAAAGGGATCAAATGCCTTAACTAGAGAGACTTCATAATTGCTTACTCCCGGCTCCAAATTCAGCAAACTTCACATTGTTGTAAAGAGGACACCAGAACCTCAATTTTATAGCTTGTGGGTCACCTATTTCATTATGTGGTGACATATATGGTCCTTTGAAGTTGACCCAAAACTAAAAAGTGATGGGTAACTTGTATGAACCTTTATTTAGCTCTTTTGAAGTCCAACGTGTTATGTATATGTAGACTAATGTACTGAAACTTCCAAAATTCACAGAACGACCCTACCTTTTATGGAAAATAAGGACGGATTATAGAACTTTTTATAGATGATCGACTATCCATGCTAAGTACTTCAAAACATAGGCGACCTAGCTTGTACGAATGATTCTAGGAGTCGTATTCTGTTCTATGAACCACAAAATGGTCCGTAGAGTTGAACTTTTGAAATTCAAGATTTTCTTCTTGTCTTATACAAACCCATTCACAGTCCTTTGATGGTTGTATTTCTTGAGAATGACATCCATATTTTACCTCAGGTAGTTTTAAATCAGGGACTTTAAGTCTTTTCTTACTCCTTTAATTCCTAAAATACATTCTTTTGGCCAATTCTATATGGGAGTAAAGAATTTTTAATAGCATAAAACTTGTATTCTCTCATTAGTAATTAACCTAAAATCAATTTTTTCTCAAGTCTTGTCGCTTAAGAAAGCCAGGGTTCAAAGATTCAAGCCTTCATTGAAGAATTCAAGCTAGGATATCTATCTCAGGTATGTGGGAACTTCATCAATGGTTCCTCTTAATCCATTGAGTTCCAAAGAAATGTTTTCTCAAATTATGAATTTTCCAAAATTAGGGTACACAAGATCTTCAAGGATTTTTATTGTATTATCATATAAAAGAAGAGACTTATAGTAATCCAAAGGAATAGAACGCGATTCATTTTTTTTTCATCTTTCAAATTTTCTTTTGCTCAGCAAATAATTTATTTTTATGTGGTATATTATTTTGATTATAGTATTTTCTTTAAATTGATCATTTAAATTCATTATTTTGTACATTCTAATTTTATGAAATTATATTTGAGTAAATAAAAACCATTTTAATTTAATATTTTAACACTTTATTATATTTTATAATATCCGTGCAACGT
Organism: Solanum pennellii; assembly: GCF_001406875.1. NCBI lineage: Eukaryota > Viridiplantae > Streptophyta > Magnoliopsida > Solanales > Solanaceae > Solanum > Solanum pennellii. Next base: position 21,344,873 of record NC_028640.1, read on the forward strand.
GCGGGGACATATACTAGTTGATTATAACAACATGATTTCAGTGATATTTTCATGAACACATAACATGCAAGTATTTTCATGATCATAGTTATGTTATTTTCATACGCAGGTCTATTATCAATTTTTTCATGAATTATGATGTTTTCAAATAAAGCATCTCTCGCTATATACCAATATCATAATTTCGATTCTTTTGATTTAAAGTATCTTTTTTTTATTATGTTGAGTTATCATGATTTATGAGCTACTTAAAATTTAATTTGATTATCAATATGATTGTGCAGTACTAGTTAGTATTATTTCTAGATTCTAGATTTGTGGATGTATCCATTTATCGGGATTTTGGAAACTTTAGTAGTCATTCCATAGTCTTAGAACTACCTTCTACCATAGAATTAGTGTTTATAGATTTTAGCTAGTGGATCTACCTTAGCTCAGACATCATAATTCGTATTTTGGAAATAGGATATTCCTTTTTAGTGGTGGGATCAGATAACTGAACTCTATTTAGCAGTTCACATGGTTCATCTTTGTTTTCGAATCTCACAAATCAGACTTCAGATTTTGCAATGATCATGTAATTTAGATATTTCAATTTAGTTTTACTCAATTTTCATAATTATATACTTATTCTTGCATCAACATGTTGTTTTTATATAGATATATCATGTTTAGATTTCATGTTTTATGCATTTCTCTTTACTCATAATAGTACACATATACTTTTCTGCCTATATTAATTATTTGATAATGTAAATTCTAACACTTATAAGAAGGCATGTAGTAAGTCTTACTCCAAATGGCTATCAACATTATCTTGGTAATTCCTCGTGATCTGAGAATGTCCCTACATGATTTTTTCGTTAATTACTTTCACTTTAGACATCTTAGAGTTTTATATGAGCTTGTCCTAGAAACTCATGTAGTAGAGACTTTCAGATAGAAAATTTTGTTACCTTCATATATGTGTACTCAAATCTGTTTTCTCTTTGACTTGATAGACCATTTCAGACTTTATTCTGCATTCATTATTTTTAGTCTTTAGTTTCTATCTTACTATCATGTCATGCCATGAGGTTAGTTTGAGACCACTTGTTACTCTAAGCACTATGCGAGTCTCGGGGCATATGACAATGAATTTCTACAAGAAAGAGTATTAAATAGAAATCACTCACTTTTACCATAGTGGGAAACCAAGTAGCATAATTTCATGCCAAACTTTCTTCAATCAAGGACCAGAACTCGAATCAATTCTTTCCAACATCTTATAGTTAAGAGAATCTTCAATTTGACAAGCACCAAGTATCTAGCTAGCCTTAGGACAAAAAATAGCAAAGCTGATTCTTTTGTAAGTTAAAATTTTAAGGTGTATAGTTTGCACCAAAAAGTTGTATAATTTGTAAGGCCTTTCTTATCTTCGGTGATAGTATCACTAATTAATTCCTAATTTGTGTTGTATTAATCCCCTCTTAGGGTAATAAATTTAAAACATACACATTTATTTTCTTTTTAATTCTAAAGACACTCATAGATAGTAATGTTCCGAAAAGAAAAGACTAGTGTTTTAATGAAACAAAACAATGAAAAAGGACATCTTACGAATTTAGAGAAACACAATGAATTGGTAAAAGAGGAAGGGAGGAGAAAGAGGAGGTTGAAGTATGTCAATACAAGCAACAAGTTAAATATTTTGAAAAAAAAACACAAAATATATCATCAAAATCATGATGCAAATTGATTAGGTTATCAAATTTGTATGAATAATTTAATCAACGCATGAATACTACATACACTAGTCCACTAAAATTGACTAGAGAAAATTGTGATGAAAGTCTTGCATGTCAAATAACAAATAGAATGAGTAGAAAAAGTAATTTTCAAATTTAGTAGCCAAATAAAAGTTTCTACCTTTTCATTAGACTGTTTGCTTAAAAATAATACATTTTTATGAAAGAAGATTTTGATTTTTTTTTTCAAATAAGCTAAAATTTAAATAATCAAATAATGAGACTATCAAATTTAGTCTATCCATATAAGGGACAATAGCAATAACATATCTCATCGTCTTGAGAATATTACAATTGTCACTAAAAAGAGAACATGTCATTCTTCAAACATTTTAATTTATCTAAGATTTAAGATATCCAAAAAAGATATTAAGCAACTAAACCATTATAATTTTTAGTGAGAGCAACCTAATGTCACTGCACTCTTTTGTTGCTTCAAGGAGATTGAAGTGTTGTCGGCATGAAAAATCAATATTTGAAAAGCCATTGTCAAAATTGAACCATTTTGTGCATTTTTAGTAATGTATGTATCCAAATTGTGGCGACCAGCGGGACATATGATGAATCCTAAAGGCAAAATGGAAACTTTGTTGACATCACCTCCATTGAAAATTGAATTGACTGTTGATAAATCAATGGGTGCGTAGATTAAAAATGATCCCAATTCATCAATTGCGGACTCTTGAAGAATCAACATGGTTTTCTCTTCTGGAACATAAGGCTGCATTTACATTACAATTATTATTAAAAAAATTACTGTAAGCAATAAAAAAATTACATATGTATATTTTTTCCCTTTACAACATAATTTTCTTTCATTAATCTCATCTAACATTGTATTATAAAGAAATGTTATTTTCTACATCCTTTTTGAAACCAAAGAATAACAAAATTTATAGTTATTTATTATCCTTTTATATAGTGGATATACTAATAATAATTAGTTTGACAAAAATATTGAAAGAAAAGAAAGTGGAATAATTAATCTAGAAAATGCCTTTCATGTAATATTCAAAGATTAAAGAGTAAAGTGAAAAAAAATTGCAAGTTATACATTGTGGTGTTATTACATGCCAAAGGAATATGAATATCCATTTTTTTACCAAGAAATAGTGAAATACCATTTTCTTTATAGATTAAGAAAATAAAAACAAATTATAAACAATTAAAGATGAGAAATACCTGAATGATTGTAATATTGTTTCCTGGAACACATCCTGTTTCTATTCTTGCTAATTCAGTGACAGTATTTTCACCAGCCAAAACATCCCACTAATAATAAAAAAAAGTCAAAATCTAAATTCAATAATAAACAAAACAGTAATTTTATAGTAAAAATATTAGCTTATGAGATGAGCATTGTAAGATCACACAGTAAAAATAAAAATAAAAAAAGTTATGTGAAATTAATGTCAAGAGATAAACGCGTAGACAACAACATGAGAGCGCAAAAATAAGTAGAATAGTTAAAATCAGGACTTTGACTTAATGGTTCGGAAGATTCTTAATACATAACACATTATACATTTGAAAATATGAGTTCAGATTTTCATACTTATTGTTGCTTTTGCTTGTTTAACATGAAAATCTATAGTGGATCTACAAGTTTACTAATTGTGTTTTGCGTCGATTGGTTAAAAAACAAATTTTACTAGGATTAATAACTCTAAAAATTTTTACAGACGTTTGGAGCATTGTATTAAAAATTTAATGTACAATAAAAGGATACGTAGAAGAAGACGACTATATAACAACATTTTTGTATAATATCTATGTTTTACATAGAAGAAGACGACTATATAACAACATTTCAGTATAATATCTATGTTTTCGTTAGAACCTACATGTATATTAAGGTTGTTATATTATATGATATTTCTAACGACATTTCAACGTGACCATAAAGAAAAATATTTGAACAAATCACTCGACTATCAAGATTATAAAACATACCTGACACCTTGAGTTATTATCTTTGAGGAAATTAAAAACATTTCGGCATGAAAGAGGAAGCCAGAGGAAAGTAGCAGCAGTGATAGTGAAGCCTTTTTGTTGTGTAATGTCTTCATTTTTTCTTATAGAAACTCTATCTTCACTTTTAAATTTTAACGAAGTTGGAAAATCTAATTTTTCGGTCATGCTTAGGATTTCACAAAACCTCTTCACCATCCTTAGAGATAATTGCATTACATTTTTGAGGATTTATGGATCATTGAGAACTGCAAATAAAAAAAATTAACAAATATATATAACTTATCATTTTAGACTGTAAATGGCGTCACAAAAGTCATTTTTAGAGAATAATTTACTATTTGAAAAAGTATTTATAAAAGATTATTTCAGATTGATCTTACTCATAATAAATTTATCAAAATAGATGGTGTTTTGATGAAATCATCGAATTTTAATGGTGGTAATAATGTATAAGTGTCATTAAAGGGTTGATATAATGCTAAAGTTTATATGAGTGTGAAGAGAAATGACTTCCCCCAAATTACAAAAAGTAATCATATTTTAGCCACTTTAAAGAAATAACATTTTCTTTAATCAAATCGATAAATAACTTATATTTTAACAAAAATAAAATAAACTTGTGAGCCAAAACACACATCAAAATATAAAAGAGAAATTCAGAAGTGATGTCATGTACATTTAGGCAAAGAAAAGGAGATTAATTTATTGTTAAATCTTTTAATCAAATAGATTAGTTTCTTATTTCCTAGTTTTAAGGGTACATTGTTACTATTTCTAAGTTACGTGAAACATGTGACTTAGCATGTTAGAGTTAATTTATTTGATGGCTTGAGATGATGTAGAATGTGCATTGCCAAGACTGGTCATTGTTTTTTGTTAGAGGAATTTTTCTACCTCCCCGGCTCTTTTGGGTTTATCTAGATTTTTTTCCAATTCTCTAATAGGTGAATGCCCACATTTTTTTCTTTATCAAATTGGCCTTGAAGTCATTAATTTATTTTACAAAAATCCTTACGTTGTGATATTAATTAAAAATTATAAAGCCGTAAACATATAAAGAAGGGTACATAAAATAGAACCTTGTTTTGGATCATGACTAGAAAGACTTGTTGCACCCACTTTCCCATTATATCTTTCGCACATTCTTTGAAGTATAACAATCCATCTTTTAGCTCCATATGTTTGACGGTCAATCAATAAAGGCAAAAACATATTATGAACTGGAATTTTTTCATCTACTTGAACATGTTCAATCCAAGTAACCTACATAAGAAAAAATTATTCAAGAAATCAAATAAATATTTAGCTAGATCATTAGTAATATTAACGACATGAAAGTATGTTGGAAATAATAATTTTATAGAAATGAGATATAAGGTGAAGATTTTTTTACGACAACACATAGTGAAAGCTATTCATCCATTTTTTTTTAAATTTGAACATCTTGACATGAACAACATAATACTGGTCAATGTTCAACATCGAACATAATGTGGATCAATGTTCTAACATCGGTAAATTAAGAGTAATACTTATAGGTCTAATGACTCTATTAACATATATTTTTAAAAATCGTTATTCAATCTAACATAATTCAAAATTATAACATATAAGGTTGTTGGTGGGATTGTACAAGCGTATACATATAGTAAAAAAAACATTTTTAAATGAATAATGGGGACACTTTAAATAGCCCCGAACGTACATTCCAATATTTGGAGTGTTATCGACATTATTTGGAGTGTTATCAACATAACATGACGATCCAAAATTGGATAAATCAAGAACAAATACAGATTTGGTTCTTATATTATATTAATAAAAATAAACATTATGAGATAACTATCGGTACATGTTAATTTTTTCCTAGATGATATGCTCAAAAATAAGTTACATGTATGTACACCCACACCCACACACACACACGCATATATATATATAAATGTCATTAATTTGAACTGTGAAATAATCTCTCCCAAAAATTATTTTGTAGAATTGTGTACAATAGAACTTTTTGATATATATACATATATATAGATAGTAAAATTACTTACCCTACTTTCTCCATGTTCCAAATCTTGGATTCCACAACCAGAAGGAAATTTCCAAGCGTGAGAAGTTTCACCACTTTGGATCTCTTTGATTAGATCATATGAAACATCCACCATAATCCATGTTTTTTCATCAAGTTTTTTAAAATAACGTATAAAGTAATAATCTCTAGCTTCAACTAGAGGAGATAGAATATGTAACTTTTCAAACATCTGTTTTCAAGAACCAAGAAAAATGTTCATATTAAAGGAAGAATTTTAACATATTTTTTAATATAAAAGAAACAAATAAAAAATGATGTAATATGAATTTACCAATTGCATAGAGCCTCCTAAATCTCCCGAATCAAGTACTTCAACAGTCCTAGCTTTGGTGACAATGGTAGGAAACATGTTCATCCATTTGATCTGCATATAACAAATTAAATATTTTTAAGAATATGATTTATGATTAAACAAGAAATACAATTATACTTCAAAAGCAATTTAACTAACTAGGATCATATATAGCTAAGTAAACAAAGAATTCATCTAAATTCTAGCTTGAAACTCGTGTAATTAACTTAATTTTCTTTTAGTTAATCCTAAAATCGCTATAAAACTACTTATTGTAAATAGTTTTAACTGTATTTGAACTTATGATAGTCAGTATTTTGTGAGATAAAATCAAATTAAAATAGTCTATTTAAAAGACACAAATTTAAAATCACTCAAAAGGACCATAAAATTCGAAAGTCATTGAAAATAGCTAACTTTAGAATACCATTAAGTTAAAAAAATTACATTTTCAAAAAATCATGAAAACATGTTCAATCTTTAATTAGTTTCTCAAGTTTGAAATTTGTATGGTGTGTTTTCGCATGAAAAACAACTAGTTTTTATCAAATTCTAAAAACATTAGTTACTTTTAAAAATTATATCCAAAAAGTTGTTAGCAATTACAATTTTACCCTTTTCAACACATGGGAGAGCTAAAATATAAAATGAAGTAATTAACCCTTTCATTATAACATTGGCACATTCTAAGAATATATATATCAATTTATGCACAAGTAGACAATATATACCAGTCATAAGGTATAACGTAAAAGTATCAACGACACTTACTGGATCTAGAAAATTTTGGATCAACTCAATTACATTCATTGGCACCACTCCATAAACCTTTGATTATTCAAATCGAGTTGTCGGTGATTCGTCATATTTCTGTAATCAAATTTACGTCATATTCTATACTATTAAACATATTTGCAAGTTATGTCAATGTAGAAATTTTTATGTTGTTCTTGTTAGGCCGTTATACTTTTTCATACCTAGTTTCCTTTTTGAGTTGTTAATTTGATATTAAAGTTTAATTAACTTTTAATTGATTTAACAGAAATATATTTAGTATGAAAAATGTTCACTATTTTCTACCATTTTGGTGTTATTCTTTTGTTATATTTTTAATACTATTATATCAAACAATTCAACGAATATATTATTGTAATGTTCACAATCACCAAGTATCTTTAGCACATATAATTATTTATCTTTTTTTTTTTTTTATGTTTATGCATATGTACATCGTGAAATTGATACTGATTTACTAGACATTATAAGGATGGCATATGCTGATAGTATTTTTGTATAACTCTTACAAGATGCTCACAATATTGGCGATAACTTTTTGATATGTAACTATTTGATAAAGAGAATACAATTTCTCAAAGAGCAGGCATAAACTTTTAGGCATAAATATCTTTAATTATTACTCATCTGCTTGTTCAACCATTTGTATTAGTCTGGATTTAGTTCAAATCTCCCATTTAATATTCAAAGATCTTTTTTATTTGTTAATGAGTCCGAAAAAAATTATTAGAGGAAGTAATTGTTGTATTAAATCACACATTCGAACAACGTAACAAAATTTGGAGAAACATTTTATGGCCTAACACAAAAAAATTAACTAGCCACACCATGGAGTCTACCCAACTTTCAATTAGTAATTTATTTCTTAAGTATTTAAAAATTTTAATGGAAAACAAATCGATTCATCATTGTGTAAACATTAAGAACAATAATAATAATGATAATAATAATGACAATGTTGATGATAACAATTATAATAAAAAGCCATCAACTTGAATTAGAGCATTTATAGAAAAGACAATCTAATTAAAAAAATACCTCAACTGGAGTACTTTTCCTTTGAAATCGAACCACTTTCTGCTCGGTATCAAGCCCTATTTCTCTACTCAGTTTATTTTGCTGATTCTCATTTGGGTGTGAACGTGCACTGGAGGATCTTCATTTAAGAATACAAGAAAAGAACAACAGTTATTGACAATTTTTTTTGTAAAAAAATAAACCTAAAAAAAAAGAATTAAGGACTTTATGCATCATAAAAGACATGATTGGTTGATAAGTATTTCTCTGTCATTAGCTAGGATCTCAAAATTTGTATTTCGAAATTAAATCATCATTGCTAGAGAACCTTTCATTCAAAAACATTTGACTTAATCCCATTGTTTATAGTAGGGATCATGTTTTCCCTCTACATTGGGTCATCATCTTCGGTAGGGAGCATTTTACTCAAAAAAAATATATTTTTTATTGCATTTATGAATAATTCGACTCCTAAAGTTGGACTTTTCGACACATATTTAGGGTATATGGGACTGAACTACTAATTTTTTTTTTTATTCAAATCTTGATTAGTGGAACCCTAATGCGGGATTTTTTGATGTGATTCTTAATAAGTCGAGTTTAGAAAATAATATCGAGAACCAACCATTAGAAAGAAGTTACATTTTTTATTTAAAATGAGAAAGACATTTAACCTAAAGAAACTCACATCTTTATTGCTTAGACACTAACGTATAATCAAGAAGAAATAGATTAATTGATTAAAGGTGTATCAAAAGTACGTATCTTTAACTAAATATTAACGGGGCTATAAAAACAAAAGGAAAAAGCAACATATGAAATTAAGAACAAGTTAACCTAAATTAATGCAAAAAACACACATATAGAAAATAAATTATTATATCACTAAATAGTTTTGATTTTACCACTCATCCCTCTGAAAAATAAACATTTATGTAACCAAACAAGACAAAACTATGAACATATATGAATGTACCAGTTCTTTATTTTTTTTTATAAATTAATAAACTTACGCTTCAACAGGTTGAGTTTGTTTCACTACCAGTCTCTGATATTGTCTCCGCTTTTCTAATCTTTGCTGGCACGTCCTTGAAGATTCTCCAACATGATCATTCTCTGAATCTGTCATTTATTTTTTTCTACTTTTCTATTCAATAATACAAAACAAAAAAAAATCAAGTGTTAATCTATTTGATTTATGATTTATTGAGTTAATTTATCTATGAAGATACTTAAATAGAACTAGGAGAGCAGATATACACAAGAGAGATTTCTACACACTTTTGACTGATAAGAAGAGATCGTGAGAAAATTTATCAATTCATAGTGAATGATATGCTTATATAGTAGAAAAAATTGGCTTAATATGTGAGATACATATTGTAAAATATAATAGTTAAAAATTGTAAAAAGGAGGAAAATCGAATATATTATAAAGTGTGAACACAAGATAAAAATTGTGATTTGTTTTATTTATCTTTCACAAAAATATTTTGTTTTAAATAGTATATGTGGTTTGCTATTTATATATTTTCTATAAAAGTTATATCATAGGATAAATTTCATAAATGAAAATATAATTATGACTTTCACAAAAATATTTGGTTTTGAAATAGTATATATGGTTTGCTATTTATATATTTTCTATAAAAATTTATCATAGGATGAATATCATAAATGGAAATATAATTATGACAATTATCCATCAAAGCCACATAATTATGTTTTTAATAGAAAAATCATAAGTTTATTTGTCATATTATAATGTGACCATCTCCAACCTTTTTCAATTTAACGCTCCATTTTCTATATTTGGAGAGTAAATTAAAGGATTCTCTCTCTAACCACTCGTTATTTCACACTCTAGTCTTCAATTATCGAGAGGTGAATAGTATTTTTTCAAATTTGGAGAAGTACTATTCACACGCTCTATTTTACTTTCTGATTATATTATTATTATTTATATTATATAACATTTATAATTAACATATTATTAATCATAGAAATCCATTAATTAAATTTGTCATGTATTTAATTATTTTTGAATATGATATAATATTGATGTATATTATTAAATATATACTACTTTTGTCCCAAATTAATAATATTTATTAAAAAAATATTTTTTTTGTCGTGATATATTTTGATATTATGATTAATTTTCAATATGAAGAATATACATCATTTAAATGATATGATGAAAATTTTAATTGAAAATTACAATACATAACAAAACAATTTAAACACAAGTTGACAACACAATACAAAACATAACAATTTTAATGATTACAACAATAATTTAGAAATTCGATAGGTCGTTTTTGAGATTTAACGAAATTTGAAAAAATAGTGTATGATACAAAGAATTGTTGCAGTTGTGAATGCGGTTTTACTTGTTGATTTTTTCTTTTTCAATTATCATAGTTGTTCTTTAGAAATTTAGAGAAAAATAGAATTTTATATTAAATAAGGTATTTCAAAAAACTAAAATTTAATATTACACAAACCCACTTCTCATTATTTAAGATTAAAAATAATCCCTCTAACCATAGATAATAATAACATCTGGACCATCGGTCTCTACTTATTAGCCCACATACCAATGGATTTGGAATCAATTCCAATAAACTATATACAAGTCATTTAAATACAACCCAATAAACACATGTATACAAAAGTCGTAATGCACATATCTTTTAGAGTACAACATACAAATCTCCAGTATCCTTAGAAGGTAAATATGAAAGTAATAATTACAAATGGTTCTCTCATGGAAGCTACATCCAAACTATGTTGGAACGTGTCACGACCAAGACTGTCGTGATTTGCACCACACTTACCCTTCTATAGGAGAATAATTAGTAAAACCCAAACAAATTGTCTATTTATGAACATTAAGAAATTTAAAGATACAAAAGTAGGTTTAAATGACAATAAAATTGTGTCACCATAAAATCCAAGGTTTTCACAAACACTAACCAAACTAATGCGAAAGAACAACCCCTAGAACCTAAAAGTCATTATACCAAAACTCTACTAACAATAAGTCTAAGCACAAGGGTACAATCCCAAAACTAAACAACACCTTAGATAAATAGTCTGAGTCCAAAAAGAGTTTACTTAAACAAGAAATATCCATGGCAGCCTCAAAGAATTGACTCACCCTTGAATCCAGTCACGCTCAATTGACCAAGTTAAGGTCCATAACTAGTCATCTGAAGATGCCCTAAACTCAACAAAGAATACGTAAGCGCAGTATCAGTGCTCAAGCATAGTGTACTGGTAGGATCACACGACTATCCCACTATGTTCAACATACATAAGTCAACACAACATAAGAATAAGATTCATACACCGAACATATACAATATCATCATCAATTATGAACAATGTACAATTTACCCATTCTCAAATGCCACAATTATATCAAGTAGTTGGTCCTCTTTTGGAACCCAACCCCAAACTTTTAAAATATCGAAACATCATATATGATCCCAATTAGTTATGCCGATCAAGGTTCATTAGGATAGATCATTCATGAAATGAGTATACTTCTTTATAAATCTTTTTTTCATATTCAAGGTTTTCACATTCACTTAGGGTTCTAGACTCATCAAGAAGGGTCATCATTCTTAGCTCTATTGGTTCAAGACATTCTAGAATACCTCTTTTGTCATCAACTTAGGTCTACCGATCCTAGACTATCATTCATTCATTCTCAAGACAAGGGTGCCTAATCCTACTAAGTCAACATATTACATTCAATGTAACTTTCATGTATCAAGTAGGGACAACTAGGTCTACCTAATCAAGACACCATATCAACATGTAAAGACTCTTCATTGTCAATTGTTGACACCCCATTTTGACCCTCCACGGTATAAATTAGTTCTCGAGCTTCTTAAATTTTCCAAACAATTTAAAATAATTAGTTTTATAAATTTTAAAAATATATATATGAAGTTTGCGTTATTTTGAATAGTTTTGTCATTTCTTATAACTTTTAGATAATATATATATATCTTACATAATTATGTATATAATTAGTATATTTTATGATTATTCAAAAACCATCTCAAAAATATTTTAATTTTAGTGAGTATTCTATTAAACTAATTTAGTTTAAAATTATGGTTATATTTTGAATCACTATTTTACAATTAAAATAATTATATTACTAAAATAAAGAAGCTCGTTGATTAATTAATACAAATTCGTTTTATTTATGGTTTAGCAGAATTTATTATCCTAACTCAATTTGGCTATTTATTAAATTAACCCATCTTAAATTTCCAATTCAATTTTGGGCCATTCTTGCAGCAAATTCTCTTTTAATATCCAGCCCAATTCCAATCCAATTCAATTTCTTCAGGCCCACTTCAGCCCTAGAATTCCCAGCCCAATTCTTCCAGCAACCCAACTCTCATTCCAGCCCAACTACACCTAAGTCGACCCGGCCCCTTTTTCCTTCCTCTTCACAGCCCCCTCCCGTCTCCCTCACGCGCAGGAAATTCCAGCAAACGACTTCCCCATCACCCAGACGCGATAAGAGAATGAAGCAACGAGCACTACCATATCGTACAACTCCAACAAGAAAAGCATCTTCCGCAGGCCAGGTGTCTCAATCTCGCGGGCTCACTCCTCCTTGTTTGAGGATCGAAGGGTTGCGATTTTGATTCCGTTAGAGGGCTGTACGATGACACCTTTCATCCTTATCTCTTTGCAGGATTTCGAATTCAAATGGGGGGGAAGAATCTCGAATTTGCCCCAGCTCTTTTCATGATTTCCCCCCGCTCTCCATCCGTCAAATGGCTATATATATCGCCATTTCCTCACTGTTTGAGAGGTTGGGTTTTGTGGCTATTATCTCACTGTTACAAAAAATACAAACAATCACAAAGAATTGAAGAAAGTGAGGCACTAGTTCGGGGTAGTTTACACACTAGAGGTTGAAGGAAACCTATAGAAATCGAATTTGGAAGTGAAAGTTTAGGCCCCAAACGTCGGAACCGGCTTCATTTCAGTCGTGGAAATTCGTCTCCTTTGCTCGCCAAGTCTTTTTCGCTGCTCTAAAACAGGTAACCCCCCGCTTTGTACGATTTTCTCTTTGTTTTTTTGTGTGTTTTGAAATGGTTTCTTTCGGTGCTTTAGTGATTTGTATGGCTGCTGCCAGTTAAGAAGCTGGAATGTAGGTGTTGTTTGAAGTATAGTCTTCTCTTGTTTCGATCATCTCGTCTGAAGCTTGTTCATGATTTTCGCCTCACTGGAGTTGTTCATTTAGTCTTGATTGAACTTGTAGGCAGCATAATGTGTTATTTTGATCGATATACACACTGGTTCTTTTGGTCATATTTGGTTGCGAAGGTATATGCTCGGACGAGTTCTCGTCTTGTTCGTCGGATAACCTTTGTATTTGCTTGCCTCGAGTATATTGTAGTAAGGTTTAATGGAGTTGTATCTGTAGCCTCTCTTCGCTTGAACCTTTTCTAAGCTTTTGTTCGAGTATGTGGTTCAAGAATATAGTTATTTTATTTTTATTTCAAAAAATCGTTACTCTTCTCGTATAGTCCGTCTCTTTAGTCATCATGAATGAATGTTTTCGTTTTGTATTCGATGTTAAGCCATTGCTCTCTTGTTTATGTTAGATATGAGCCAACGTTAGTTATTTGAAATTTTTCTGGAAATCTATAGTTTAAGAGGCTGGTTTCACTCTGTAGTGGCCTTTGTAGCTGGCTGCCTTAATCCAAAGTCCTATAGCGAGTTAAATGAATTGTCTTCTTGCCTAGTTTGCTTGATATTTGGATTGCAACGTGATCAAAATTCGTCCGTGTCTTGTGTAACTGTTTCCTTAGGAGTAACTTTAGTTTTGTTCTTAATGATTGTGTGTTGCCTCATATGGTGAACTCTCTCTTAAAATTTAAGTGAGGGATGTTCAAGTTTCCGAAGCATAAATAAATAGTCAGTATCAAGCAGCGTGGGGTATTTCAATTGCATTTTGTTACCTGTCTCCTGCTATGTCCTATCTTGTCATTTCCAAGCTTTAAGAAATTATTTCTTCTTCATGAGATTGAATGAATGCAGTTTAGTTGTTCTGATAATATTTTCAGATCATAGCAAGTGTTGCTTAGAGTTTTATGATCAGTATTTGACAAATACCAAATTAGTAGTATGATCTTTGATGAGTGCAGCTAGTTTGTTACCACTATATTGGTGCATGGTGGTTACAATTTAAGACCGTTTTGGTCTTTACATACATATATGTCTTAGGGCCCGTTTGGATGGGCTTAATAAAAGCAGCTTTAAAAAAGTACTTTTGAAAGTGCTGAAACTTATTTTTAAAATAAGCAGTTATGTGTTTGGATGAAAGTGCTGAAGTTGCTATGCCAAACGTTAAAAGGGAAAAATGGAAAAAAGAGATGTTAGGGTTATGTTGTAATTTGGAGATTGTATAAAAATATTAAGGGCAAAAAGATAAAAATGTGGTCAACTTAAAACAGCTTATAAGCTAAAAAAAGAAAAGCACCTCTACCTCAGCTTTTAACTTTTGGCTTAAAATAAGTTTTTTTAAACTTAAAATAAGTTATTTTGAGTATTGCCAAACAGCTAAATAAGTTATTTTGCAAGTGTCTGAATAACTCTTCGTATGTTCATATATGCTTTCTCTTGTTAATTCATTCATTCAATCCCATTTTTATTTTTATTTTTTTTGTTTTTGTTTTTCTTTCTCTATCTAATGTTTTGCTTCGTTTTTTTTTCTTGTATGAACCCCTCCGAGTCCATAATGGATTCTTCTCATTGCATCCCAAGTCAAAGCCATGAAGGCTCGAGTCTCTCCCGTCTTCGAGTCAATCGAATTGCTGTTATGGAGCAAAGAAAAATCAAAGCAGTGGCTGTAAAAAATAATTTGCAGGTGTTGAAGAAGCTGTATACCAGCTATATACATCTGTTATACACTAATATACAGGTTGAAATGTGCGCAGGAGGTGAAATTCGAAACCTGGGTTGATAGCAGTGAAAATAAGCTGCTGAAAAGGGACTTTCAGCCTTCAAAAGTAGAAAAATAGGCTGATATACAGCCTGTATACACTGATATACAGACGCGATATATAATGAATATGTGTAAAAAATGTGAATTGCAGGTTAACATACATGGATGCCTATTTTAATTAAAATACAGGATTAGGCAACGAATACGGACATAGGGTACAGCCCGTATACATTTGTATACATTTTTGGGCAACGATATACCATGGTTAAACAGGTTAAAAAATGATACAGGTACAAATACGCAGAGTAATGTGGGAGATACAGGGTGAATAAGCGATAAACGCGTATTTGAACAAATGCAGGGCTCAAAAGATCCAAAATGGATCGGATATACACCGTATACAGCAGTATACATCTCGTGTATACTTCTTAGTTCTTTCGAGGAAATGGGCCACAGCCCTTCAGCTAAATTTTAACAGGCCCAAAGGCCAATGTTTTGTTTTTGCAGGATTTTTAAATTGTTAAAAAGGGCCCAATTTAAATGATTTAGTTTAGGACAGGTGGACCAAAGCCCAATGGGATGAATTTGGGCAATCAAGCGCAAGTTCAAATGTTTCTCCTCTTCATTTATTATTTGTTTGAATATTTTGGTAGAATCTTAATAATCCCACAAAGGGCAGCCACTTCTTTTATTTTAAATTTTACTATTATGTTTACTTACATAGTTGGTTTTTATTGACTTTTGTCAAAGTTTAGGTTAATCCCGTTAGAAATTCCCTCTAATTATTCTCCTTTAGAAATAAAAAAAATAGAATAAGTATATCAAAACGATTTCTTACTAAGTTAAAAAATTTAAAAAACGTATATTAAGGTCATTTTAGTCAAATCGCCGGTCAACCGCAAGTTAGCGGGCATCCCGAGGGCCTAACACCTTCTCGGGATGTACATTGAACTTCGAACCTTGTCTTTTCAATCGATTTTTATCTGTTTTTAAATCTTTTGAAAATTTAAAATTTTTTCTTGATTTTATCAAAAATCAAGTGGCGACTCCGTAATTTGGAAAGTCAATTTTTCTTAAATAATAAGATTAATTGATTTTTCTAAACCTAGTCAGTCATCTTCACCATTTTTAAAATAATAGTATTTTTTTAAAAATAAAACAGAAATGGCGACTCTGCTGGGGATTAATTAAGTTCTAACCATAGGATATGACTATTTGATTATTTGTTTTGACTGTTAAAATATTATTTGTGCCGAATGTGTTTAATTTTTCATAAACTGTTGCATTTCATGGCATATTCCCGCCAAACGGCAAATAGTATGCATTTGGAAAACGAAAGTTACGTGGCTTACCACGGCTTTCTTCAGAAATACCCAAGAATTCGTTTGGGAGTATCAAACAAATAGTTGGAATGCGGTCATCCGACGTTGTTTGGTAGCTCCACCCTGATGTTTGTCCGACTCGGGTAACCGTCAATTTGAAAACAATTCTAGTAAATCTAGGATAGAGCTAAACCAAATCCCGAAAATAGCGCATTTGCCTAAGATGACCCAATACCCATGGCGTGTTGGGCCCATTAGAAGACCACTTTGAGTCCAAAACGGCCCACGGCCTAAATGGACGTTCATATTTATGTGTTTAAATTTGAAGGATGTATACGTTGTTTGAGAAAATCATTGTCTCATGGGGTAAGGATTAGATTATAGTTTATATAAGTTAAAGAAAGAGTTTCACAAACTACTAGCTTATTCGAAGATGTTGGCACCCGGAGATGACAACAAGTCAAGAAAGAAGAAGGCTCTTTCGCGGAGACATAGTTTAGGGTCGTACCCCTGCGTGTGACTTATTATTTTGTATACATTTCCCCTATTATGTATCCCCATTAAGTTTTATTCATGAAATTTGTATAAATTTGAGTTTTGGGGCAATGAAATATTTCAAATGACGTATAAATCCCTCAAATCGCTAGGTCTACCCTTGGCATAAAAGGGTCACATATCTGTTTAGAACGCGTAATATTTGTTTATGTGTTATAACTGCTTATGTGAATATGTTGTTTTATCTAGAGATATTCTAGCTCACTCTTCTTCAAATACTTTTAGAACCCCTAAGCACAAATATCAAGTTACTGTCAAAAGCGCGTCCAAATATTCTTCGAGTCTTTAGTTTCAAAAAAAAAAAAAAGGAAAATTTGAACTTCATTTTTCTTTAGTACTACTCTCATATCAGAAAAAGATTCATCATTTCAAATCAAAAGAATTTTGAGAAATTTTATCTTTTTCGACTCTTACAAGGAAATTAGAGTTACATCTCAATCAAAAATCAAAGTATGGTAATGAAAGATACCGTCAACTTTGTCTCGACTCAATTCGACATTTTCTAATCCCAAAGTTAGGTAGACAAATTCCTGTCTGTTTAACCATTTCTCTATATTAATTTCTCTATATTTGTGAGCCAGTTTATCTCCGAATAAAGCAACTCTTATGTGTTTACACCTATATGTGATATCTTGTATTATTTACCACCTCCGAGCACTAACACATTTGTCTTTTGAGTTTTTTCATTTGTCAGGTATTTAAAACTGATATGTGTTGGTAAGTTGGTTGATCATCTGTATTGCACAAGGTCTAAGGCCCCTAAAGATTCTTTCTCCGATCAAAATTTGCAAAAAAGAAAAGACAATAATGGGGGATAACAATGATGAGATTGACATGAATGATGTTGTCGTGGCTCAACCCGCCGCCGCTGATAAAAATGAATTGATTATGCAGTTGATGCAACAGATTGCCGAAATGAGGGTCGAAATGCAAAGAATGCAACATTTGTCTAATCCAATTTCATCCTTCAACCCTCCAAGAGATGGAAGACCTCCACTCCACTTTCCTACCCCAAGCATGGAACAGGTTCAGAACCTTCTCTCTAACCCCACTCAAAATCCTCCAATCATTGACTTAACTACCCCCAATCCCCGTCACGCCACCACATCGTGTCAAGCACCACATCATCCTCAAAATACTAACCTTCAAATCCTCCATCCCCCTCAAAACCAAAATACGAACAGTGCTCAAACCTTCCCCCATCTTCAAAACCAAAATACTGATCCTCAGAATTTCCCCCAAAATTATCAAGCCACTCAAAATACACAGAATCCCTCCATTTTTCCACCCATACCTCAAAAGACTACTTTCCAAATCCCAACTTCAAATGAAACTTATGTCAACTGTTTCGAGCTTGATCACTATAAGGAACAGGAGAGAGAGTGGAGGTCAAAAGAAGAGGTAGTCAAGGTGAATATGAAAAAAAAGAAGAGATCAGAAAAGCCATGAAGGAGTTGCACTATATTTTCGAAGTCGATGGATTGAGCTATAAGGATTTATGCATCCATCCGAATCTCAACCTCCCAGAAGGGTTCAAAGTGCCAAAGTTTGTTACTTTTAATGGAACAGGAAATCCTCTAGCACGTCTGAAAGTTTATTGTGATCAACTCGTGGGAGTTGGCAAAAATGAAGCATTATTGATGCGTCTCTTCAGTCGAAGTCTAAGTAGAGAAGCTTTGGAGTGGCTTACATCACAAGAGCTGAAACAATGGGAAAGTTGGAATGCACTCGCAAAGAATTTCACGGAAAGATTTGGACATAACATAGAAGATGCCCTAGATCGCTAGTACTTGGAGAAGATCAAACAGAAGTCTACAGAAAAGTATCGAGAGTACGCTCTTCGTTGGAGAAAAGAGGCCGCAAGAGTTCAACCTCCCATGTCCGAACGTGAGATCACTGAAATGTTCATTCGTACTCAAAAGCCTGAGTACTATGAAAGAATGTTGTGTATGATGGGACAAAAATTTGTCGAGATTCTCAAAGTGGGAGAAGCTTTGGAAGATGGTTTCAAGACTGGAAAGCTCACCAAATTTACCGCATTGCGATCTAATGGAAAATCTACTAGAATTAGTGATATGGATAAATCAAAAGGAAAAGTGGAGGAGGTAAGTATGGTCACGGCTACCCGTATGAGGCCAGCTTCTCAAAGGGAATATCAAAACCATAATGTCAATCAGGAAAAATTTCCTCGCCCAAAATTTAGGAAGGCTCCTAAAGTATTTACACCATTAAGGGAATCTCAAACTCAACTTTATGAAAGGTTGAAAGCAATGGGTATGCTCTATCCTATAGAAGGAAGACCAGCCAATTCTTTGGGAAAATTTTAAAAAGCTGACCACAGATGTGCTTATCATTCAGGAGCCGTTGGACACGACACAGAGAATTGTTCAACTCTGAAGCACAAGATACAAAACATGATCAACAACAACTTGATCAATATTGAGGAAACCACCTGAATGGATGACATATTGGATGCTTAAGAGTGACTACAAGACATTTCTGAACTGAGTCATTTGAAGATATTCATCATCAAAGGTCGAGAAGAAGAATGCCCAACATTGGCCAAAATTCTGCATATGAAGTTTTGTTACCTTTCTTTTGAAAATGTGTTTAACCCTTTTTCCCCATGTTGTATCGCGCATTTCTTGTTTGAACTACGTTTCACCTGATTTTTCAAGAATGAGATACGTAGGCGGCCTATGTCGGCCTCGGTCGTTTCTTTATCAAAACTTCCTATTTTGGTTAATCCTTGAGAGGGGAACTACGTTTGACCTGATTCCTGCTCCAATGAGATACGTAGGCGCCACAACGGCTCGGTCATATACCCAGTAAGATTTCCATTTCTCTTTATAATTGAAACTGGGACAGAATTTTTGAGAGGATCTCAAAAACTTATTTGAAGTTGGACTTCTTCAACAAGTCAAAATAGAAGACCAAAATTCTACGGAGTTAGCCTTGGGTGGATCTCAAAAATTACGATAATCTAGTTTACAACTGGGACAGAATTTTTGAGATGATCTCAAAAATTCCACAAATGTCATTTATTACTTATTGAGGTAAACTGGGACAAAATTTTGAGGAGGAGCCTCAAAATTCCAAAATGAGCAACCTCAGAATTAACAGAGCAAGTTACGAGAGTTCTTATATATTTTAGATCGGGACAACTTTTTGAGGAGGGTCCTCAAAAATTCCATCAAATATATCATATAAAGGGCGGGCGAGTGTGTAAGCCAACTGCAAGAAGGAGCATGGAGATAAGACCAACACAAATCAGTCTTTCAAACTAAGAATTTTTCTTTGGATGTAGGAACATTGAAGTAACAAAAATGGCTATAGAAAGCTGTCAAGAATGACAAAGGGCGTCACTTGCACCCATCGTGGACTCACATCAACAAAACCTAGAAAATCTTTCATCTCATTTTATCTCAATTTCTTTATATTGCCCGGAGTGATTTATAAACAAGTTTCTTTTTATCTTGCAGGAATATTAAAGCCAAACAATAATAGATTCTTTCAAAGTTGCAAGAAGCAAAGTGCGGGAGGATCGCTAGTTATGAGTCATGATCAAAGATTATAGTTAGACTCATCATAGCCTAATCTGGATAGGCCAAATGACTCAATCTAGTTCCTCAACTTTACTTTAATTCTTTACTTCATCATCGATACTAATGTTTGGTGTCGAGCTTTGCAGGTGATAGTATTGATAAAGTCAAAATTATATATGAAATCGACGTCAAAATTTGAAGATGATCAAAGTGACAATAACTTAGAAGTGTTGCAAGGGAATTACCGAGTCCATCACATCAGAAAGATGATGGTGACCATAATATCTCCTTGACGGTCAAATTATCGAATTGTTATAAGTTTTCGATAACGATTAAAATGACTGCAACAAACTCAAATTCTGCTGAGTTTGTCAAGGAAGACGAGAGTGTCTTTAATTTTCCTTGTGAATGAATTAAGTCATTCACCTTGATAATTCTTTCTTTTAAAGAACAGAATCATAGTCGCGACGTGCATCAACGTCAATTTAGTTTTTTAGTATGTTTGTCGCGTAGCTATTTCGGCGTACTTTGTTTCTTGAATATGTCAGAGTCATAATTCTAATTTGTTGGGTATCCACCCCATAAGTGGATTATGTGTTTTGATTGGCCAATCAAAGACTTTAACATATAGTTTGTTGGGCGATCCACCCCATAAGTGGTCTGTATATATGCTTTTCCATTTCAGGTTTCTATTTTTAAATCAGATGGAGTATTATCGAGCCATCCACCTCGTTACAGTTGGACTATTATCGAGCCATCCACCTCGTTACAGTTGGAATATTATCGAGCCATCCACCTCGTTACAGTTGGAATATTATCGAGCATCCACCTCATTACAGTTGGACTATTATCGAGCTATCCTCCTCGTTACAGTTGGAATATTATTGAGCCATCCACCTTGTTACACTTGGAATATTATCGAGCATCCACNTGGAACATTATCGAGCCATCCACCTCGTTACAGTTAGAACATTATCGAGCCATCCACCTCGTTACAGTTGGAACATTATCGAGCATCCACCTTGTTACCGCTGGAATATTATCGAGTCATCCACCTCGTTACAGTTGGACTATTATCGAGCATCCACCTCGTTACAGTTGGAATATTATCGAGCCATCCACCTCGTTACAGTTGGAATATTATCGAGCATCCACCTCGTTACAGATGGAACATTATCGAGCATCCACCTTGCTACAGTTGGACTATTATCGAGCTATCCACCTCGTTACAGTTGGAATATTATCGAGTCATCCACCTCGTTACAGTTGGACTATTATCGAGCATCCACCTCGTTACAATTGGATAATTATTGAGCTAGCTAGCTCGTTACAGAGAACTCCAAAGAGGAGAAAACTATCCCCAAAATCAGTAATTATACTG
This sequence comes from Solanum pennellii, assembly GCF_001406875.1. Lineage (NCBI taxonomy): Eukaryota > Viridiplantae > Streptophyta > Magnoliopsida > Solanales > Solanaceae > Solanum > Solanum pennellii. Next base: position 21,366,624 of record NC_028640.1, read on the forward strand.
AGAACAGGAAGCATTTATATCACTTATGTCAAAGACTTGGGAATATGAATTTTTTATTTCAATCCAGTTCCAACAATATGAAATTTACAAAGAGCGTCTAGCCATATTCAAAGGTGAATCAAATAGGAATCTCAAGGAAGAGTTTACGATTTCCGTAAAGGACGCTATTTGCATTACATTATAAAACAAGATAGTTATTGTCAATCAAGACAATGCATTACGAAATAGGGGATAGTTATTTTATTATTATTATTATTATCGATCAAGGCGAGATGTTATCTGAAAATCATCTTGCCGTTATCATCAACAGAGACGATATGAATATTCATGCATTGCGAGATAAAAATCATGCATCGCGGAAAATCATGCATCGCGAGTCAACAATTATGCGCGACGAGAAGATCTCATGCCTCGTCAAATTTATACATCGCGAGAAGATTTCATACCTCGCTGAAATTTAGACATTGCGAGAAGGGTTCATACCTCGCCGAAATTTATGCATCACGAGAAGAATCCATGCCTCATTGAAATTTGCACATCGCGAGAAGATTTCATACCTCGCCGAAATTTATGCATTGCGAGAAGATCTCATACCTCGTAGGAATTTACGTATCGTGGGAAGATATTCATGCCCCGCAAGAGGACATACACGGATAAAGAAAGGGAAATCGTGTATCCCAAGAGGGATATTTATTCATTGGCCTCAACGACATTCTTTCATTTTATAAAAGTAAACATCAAGAAGAGCATCGAAGATGACATCAAAAGAAATACCGACATCGCATCAGCATTTATTTATTTATTTCGACATCAAGTATAGAGTACATTGTTATATTGCAAAACACAAGTCATAAGCTTTATTTGCTGTACGTCAGACCGATCGAGTCGACGTCGAATATTGAGGAGAACAATGAAGTGTCGACATGGTAAAAAGACACTGTCTCTCATCCTGATTGCATTTTTAAGCTGACGAGTTTTTATCTCAATCTTTGTCGAGAGCATCCAAGAGGATGAATTCTCAAACCAAACCACAGGTGCGGACGACATCAACAAGGATGCAGCACAACGTGGAATTTTTCCTTAGCAGCGAACTGGGACACAGTCTAAAGAGGAATGTCAAACTCTTAGGACACGAGCAGAGGAGCGACTTCCACCACTATCAAACCACACCCCTATCTTAAGGCATGTGGGTACTTCTTTAGGTCTGTCAGCTTAAGTCTCGCATCCGGAAATTTTGATTTATTGGAAGCAACTTTCCAATCTGAGTGATGATACACCAAGAGTTTTGAAAGTTATGTCCGTGTAAGTTCTTACCTATGGTGTGAAGAGCTCCACATTCATGGCTGAGAGGTTACAAGCCTCCTTTTCATACTCGTTTAATTGGTCACTTGTCCAAAGCCGAAGGTTATCTAGCATAATAGATCTCTTTTTTAACCGATCGAGTCGAACTACACACAGCCTGATTCCTGAAGGTTTAAGGATATGTAGGCGGATTCAATGTTGAAAACTCGGCTGTATTCCAACATTCGCTCTCGAATTTTATTCTCGAGTATTTCGATACCTTCATAATTCGGTATCGAGGTGGCTTTTGATTTTTTTTTTTAAAATCGTGCGTTAAATCAAACTTATCGAACTACAAGTGGCCTGAATTCTCATATAGCCTGAGATATGTAGGAAACCCGTTTCAAGGGTTCGGCCATAATTCCTGAACCCTTTGCCAAATCCTTCCCTTAAGGATGAATGGGGTTGGTCAAAATTGGTTTGGTCAATTTCATTTTCCTCGAATTGCTTGCATCAACCCAAGAAAAATGAGGGACAGTTGTTGACACCCAATTTCGACCCTCCACGGTATAAATTAGTTCTCGAGCTTCTTAAATTTTCCAAACAATTTAAAATAATTAGTTTTATAAATTTTTAAAAAATATATATGAAGTTTGCGTTATTTTGAATAGTTTTGTCATTTCTTATAACTTTTAGATAATATATATATCTTACATTATTATGTATATAATTAGTATATTTTATTATTATTCAAAAACCATCTCAAAAATATTTTAATTTTAGTGAGTATTCTATTAAACTAATTTAGTTTAAAATTATGGTTATATTTTGAATCACTATTTTACAATTAAAATAATTATATTACTAAAATAAAGAAGCTCGTTGATTAATTAATACAAATTCGTTTTATTTAAGGTTTAGCCGAATTTATTATCCTAACTCAATTTGGCTATTTATTAAATTAACCCATCTTAAATTTCCAGTTCAATTTTGGGCCATTCTTGCAGCAAATTCTCTTTTAATATCCAGCCCAATTCCAATCCAATTCAATTTCTTCAGGCCCACTTCAGCCCTAGAATTCCCAGCCCAATTCTTCCAGCAACCCAACTCTCATTCCAGCCCAACTACACCTAAGTCGACCCGGCCCCTTTTTCCTTCCTCTTCACAGCCCCCTCCCGTCTCCCTCACGCGCAGGAAATTCCAGCAAACGACTTCCCCATCACCCAGACGCGATAAGAGAATGAAGCAACGAGCACTACCATATCGTACAACTCCAACAAGAAAAGCATCTTCCGCAGGCGCAATCAAGCGCAAGTTCAAATATTTCTCCTCTTCATTTATTATTTGTTTGAATATTTTGGTAGAATCTTAATAATCCCACAAAGGGCAGCCACTTCTTTTATTTTAAATTTTACTATTATGTTTACTTACATAGTTGGTTTTTATTGACTTTTGTCAAAGTTAGGTTATTCCCGTTAGAAATTCCCTCTAATTATTTTCCTTTAGAAATAAATAAAAAATGGAATAAGTATATCAAAACGATTTCTTACTAAGTTAAAAAATTAAAAAAACGTATATTAAGGTCATTTTAGTCAAATCGCCGGTCAACCGCAAGTTAGTGGGCATCTCGAGGACCTAACACCTTCTCGGGATGTACATTGAACTTCGAACCTTGTCTTTTCAATCGATTTTTATCTGTTTTTAAATCTTTTGAAAATTTAAAATTTTTTCTTGATTTTATCAAAAATCAAGTGGCGACTCCGTAATTTGGAAAGTCGATTTTTCTTAAATAATAAGATTAATTGATTTTTCGAAACCTAGTCAGTCATCTTCACCATTTTTAAAATAATAGTATTTTTTAAAAAATAAAACATCTATAATATCACACATCAACATTTAGAGGACTCATGCCTTTCATAACAATTAACTCGCATTATACAAGTTCACATTCACATTACATTCGCATTATACAATATCATATATATATCATATAATCCTTCATTTTATACGTTCGTATATGCCATAACTTCATTATATAAGGTAACATTGACTTCACAATATAGCTTCATATATATCATAACATGAAACTACTACAATTCATATAATAATGCCTACAATGCAATGATTACAATAAGAACAAGAAGTAAACACTGCCACCATAAGTGGACCATACCACACATTAGCAGTTTCATATCAATTCTACATTATAAAGGGAATCAGGTCAACTTACCCTCTTCCAATAGCCAAGATCGTCATTACTTAACATCTCAAACAATTCATAATATAATAGCATAATTTACAATAGAAATCAACTATGCAACTGATTATAATCATAATTCCATCTACATTATATCGTAAGCAATAAACCCAATTTATAAGCCAAATTTAGGAATTTTTTCAAGATCAAGGTTTCATGGATATTTTCACTGTGAAACATCAATTTAACATCAATAATTCACATCTAATGATTTGAAATCATTTCATGCAAGAACCCTTGAGTTAGAGTGAAAATTTGAATTTTTAATAAACTTTGAAATCACTTTGAAATTGTCTCTAAGGTGATAGCTAACATTAGATAAATAAATCACATACCTTACTAGATGAAATCCCAAGAGAATTGAAGAAAGAATTCATTGGAATCCGTAGCCCTAGCTCCGATTTTATCTTGAACTTTCATGGAGATATAGAGAGAACTCTCTTAGGAGAAAGGGCTTTGATTTTAGGAAAAGTGAATAATGAATTCTAATTAGGGGTTTAACTGTTTTATCACTCTTAAAATACTTAAATAAACATAAAATCACCGACCCTACCCTTTAAAATACTTGGGGTGAATTAACCATTTCACCCCCAAGTTGGCTGAACCACCTGCAGAATTGCAGGTCCATTTGACGCCCACCAGATGAGGGACCGTGACTTGGACCACGCCCCGTCAATGGGGTCCTTGATTTCGGTCAGAGGCTCAAAAAGATGCATGCATGATTGACACTAAAGACTGACTGGCCTTCAATGCATTGATGGTCCATTATTTGGAGTCGTCAATCATGTTGCCTGGCAACTTCTTCGCTAAAAGATGGGGTCCTACTCAAGTGCCCCTTGTGGGTCCTTGGGTAGTCATACCCAGAATTTAAACCCCTAAACTCGATATTCTACAAATATGAGTCATCCCCACATGACTTAGACGTCAAAAAACACACTAACTTCAGCCAAAACACATAAGAGCACATTAGCACATAAAAGACTAGTCTCCGAACGTTTTGGTCGTTCCTTGACGTTTGACCTCAAATACAACCAAACTTACCTATAAACTCAGTTTAACATTATATCAACAACTTTTCAACTAATAAAACACATGTGAAGATCTATTTTATTTTCGGGCTCTTACAGTTCTTGGCGAAATCCTTAGTTCTTTAGAAAATGCTTGAAACCCTTCCTTTTCTCCTCTTGAAACTTGCTCAAAAATACCCAAGTGTTTTGGAATGTCAAAAATAAACGTAGTGTCTAATTAGACCCATAACATGGATGATAAAAATTTGGTCAAGTCTAGTGGGGGTAAGTAAAATATCATATTACCCTTCCCTCAAAGGGATCAAATGCCTTAACTAGAGAGGCTTCATAACTGTTTACTCCCAGCTCCAAATTCAGCAAACTTCACCTTGTTGTAAAAGGAACACTAGAACCTCATTTTTATAACTTGTGGGTCACCTATTTCATTATGTGGTGAAATATATGGTCCTTTGAAGTTGACCCAAAACTAAAAAGTGATGGGTAACTTGTATGAATCTTTATTTAGCTCTTTTCAAGTCCGAGGTGTTATGGATATGCAGACTAATGTACTGAAACATCAAAAATTCAAAGAACGACCCTACCTTTTATGGAAAATAAGGACGGGTTGTAGAACTTTTTATAGATGATCGACTATCCATGCTAAGTACTTCAGAACTTAGGCGACCTAGCTTGTACGAATGATTTTAGGAGTCGTATTCTCTTCTATGAACCACAAAATGGTCCATAGAGTTGAACTTTTGAAATTCAAGATTTACTTCTTGTCTTATACAAACCCATTCACAGTCCTTTGATGGTCGTATTTCTTGAGAATGACATCCCTATTTGAGCTCAGGTAGTTTTAAATCAGGGACTTTTGGTCTTTCTTACTCCTTTAATTCCTAAAATACATTCTTTTGGCCTATTCTATGTGGGAATAAAGAATTTTTAATAGCATAAAACTTGTATTCTCTCATTAGTAATTAACCTAAAATCAATTTTTTTTTCTCAAGTCTTCTCGCTTAAGAAAGCTAGGGTTCAAAGATTCAAGCCTTCATTGAAGAATTCAAGCTAGGATATCTATCTCAGGTATGCGGAAACTTCATTAATGGTTCCTCTTAATCCATTGAGTCCCAAAGAAATGTTTTCTCAAATTATGAATTTTCCAAAATTAAGGTACACAAGATCTTCAAGGATTTTTATTGTATTATCATGTAAAAGAAGAGACTTATAGTAATCCAAAGGATTTTTATTGTATTATCATTTAAAGTATCTTTTTTCATTATGTTGAGTTATCATGATTTATGAGCTACTTAAAATTTAATTTGATTATCAGTATTGTGCAGTACTAGTTAGTATTATTTCTAGATTCTAGATTTGTGGATGTTTCCATTTATCGGGATTTTGGAAACTTTAGTAGTCATTCCTTTGTATTAGAACTACCTTCTACCATAGAATTAGTGTTTATAGATTTTAGCTAGTGGATCTACCTTAGCTCAGACATCATAATTCGTATTTTGGAAATAGGATATTCCTTTTTAGTGGTGGGATCAGATCACTGAACTCTATTTAGTAGTTAACATGGTTCATCTTTGTTTTCGAATCTCACAAATTAGACTTCAGATTTTGCAATGATCATGTAATTTAGATATTTCAATTTAATTTTACTCAATTTTCATAATTATATACTTATTCTTGAATCAACATGTTGTTTTTATATAGATATATCATGTTTAGATTTCATGTTTTATGCATTTCTCTTTATTCATTATAACACACATATACTTTTCTGCCTATATTAATTATTTGATAATGTAAATTCTAACACTTATAAGAAGGCATGTGGTAAGTCTTACTCCAAATGGCTATCAACATTATCTTGGTAGTTCCTCTTGATCTGAGAATGTCCCTACATGATTTTTTCGGTAAATACTTTCACTTTAGACATCTTAGAGTTTTATATGAGCTTGTCCTAGCAACTCATGTAGTAGAGACTTTCAGATAGACAATTTTGATACCTCCATATATGTGTACTAAGTTATGTTTTCTCTTTGACTTGATAGACCATTTCAGACTTTATTCTGCATTCATTATTTTTAGTCTTTGGTTTCTATCTTACTATCATGCCATGCCATGAGGTTAGTTTGAGATCACTTGTTACTCTAAGCACTATGCGAGTCTCGGGGCATGACAATGAATTTCTACAAGAAAGAGTATTAAATAGAAATCACTCACTTTTACCATAATGGGAAACCAAGTAGCATAATTTCATGCCAAACTTTCTTCAATAGAGGACCAGAACTCGAATCAATTCCTTCCAACATCTTATAGTTAAGAGAATCTTCAATTTGACAAGCACCAAATATCTAGCTAGCGTTAGGACAAAAGACATCAAAGCTGATTCTTTTGTAAGTTAAAATTTTAAGGTATATAGTTAGCACCAAAAAGTTGTATAATTTATTAGGCCTTTCTTATCTTCGGTGATAGTATCACTAATTAATTCCTAATTTGTGTTGTATTAATCCCCTCTTAGGGTAATAAATTTTAAAACATACACATGTATTGTCTTTTTAATTCTAAAGACACTGATAGATAGTAATGTTCAGAAAAGAAAAGACTAGTGTTTTAATGAAACAAAACAATGAAAAAGGACATCTTACAAATTTTAGAGAAACACAATGAATTGGTAAAAGAGGAAGGGAGGAGAAAGAGGAGGTTGAAGTATGTCAATACAAGCTACAAGTTAAATATTTTGAAAAAAAACCACAAAGTATATCATCAAAATCATGATGCAAATAGATTAGGTTATCAAATTTGTTTGAATAATTTCATCAACGCATGAATACTACATACACTAGTACACTAAAATTGACTAGAGAAAATTGGGATGAAAGTCTTGCATGTCAAATAACAAATAGAATGAGTAGAAAAAGTAATTTTCAAATTTAGTAGCCAAATAAAAGTTTCTACCTTTTCGATAGACTGTTTGCTTAAAAATAATACATTTTTATGAAAGAAGATTTTGATTTTTTTTTTCAAATAAGCTAAAATTTAAATAATCAAATAATGAGACTTTCAAATTTAGTCTATCAATATAAGAGACAACAACAATAATATATCTCATCGTCTTGAGAATATTACAATTGTCACTAAAAAGAGAACATGTCATTCTTCAAACATTTTAATTTATCTAAGATTTAAGATACCCAAAAAAGATATTAAGCAACTAAAACATTATAATTTTTAGTCAGAGCAACCTAATGTTGCTTTAATTTTTAAAATTGTAGAGCTCAAAAGGTTATGAACAGAAGTCACTGCACTCTTTTGTTGCTTCAAGGAGATTGAAGCGTTGTTGGCATGACAAATCAATATTTGAAAAGTCATTGTCAAAATTGAACCATTTTGTGCATTTTTAGTAATGTATGTGTCCAAATTGTGGCGACCATCGGGACATATGATGAATCCTGAAGGCAAAATGGAAACTTTGTTGACATCACTTCCTTTAAAAATTGAATTGACTGTTGACAAATCAATGGGTGCATAGATTAAAAATGCTCCCAATTCATCAATGGCGGACTCTTGAAGAATCAACATTTTTTTCTCTTCTGGAACATAAGGCTGCATTTACATTACAATTATTATTAAAAAAATTACTGTAAGCAGTAAAAAATTACATATGTATATTTTTTCCCTTTACAACAAAATTTTCTTTCATTAATCTCATCTAACATTGTATTATAAAGAAATGTTATTTTCTACATCCTTTTGGAAACCAATGAATAACAAATTTTATAGTTAATTCTTATCTTTTTATATAGTGGAATATACTAATAATAATTAGATTGAAAAAAATATTGAAAGAAAAGAAAGTGGAATAATTAATCTAGGAATTGCCTTTCATGTAATATTCAAAGATTAAATCGTAAAGTGAAAAAAAATTGCAAGTTATACATTGTGGTGTTATTACATGCCAAAGGAATATGAATATCCATTTTTTTGCCAAGAAATAGTGAAATACCATTTTCTTTATAGATTAAGAAAATAAAAACAAATTATAAACAATTAAAGATGAGAAATACCTGAATGATTGTAATATTGTTTCCTGGAACACATCCTGTTTCTATTCTTGCTAATTCAGTGACAGTATTTTCACCAGCCAAAACATCCCACTAATAATAAAAAAAAGTCAAAATCTAAATTCAATAATAAACGAAACAATAATTTTATAGTAAAAATATTAGCTTATGAGATGAGCATTGTAAGATCACACAGTAAAAATAAAAATAAAAAAAGTTATGTGAAATTAATGTCAAGAGATAAACACGTAGACAACAACATGAGAGCGCAAAAATAAGTAGAATAGTTAAAATCAGGACTTTGACTTAATGGTTCGGAAGATTCTTAATACATAACACATTATACATTTGAAATTACGAGTTCAGATTTTCATACTTATTGTTGCTTTTCCTGGTTTAACACGAAAATCTATAGTGGATCTACAAGTTTACTAAGTTTTGCGTCGATTGGTTAAAAAACAAATTTTACTAGGATTAATAACTCTAAAAAATTTTACAGACGTTTGGAGCATTGTATTAAAAATTTAATGTACAATAAAAGGATACGTAGAAGAAGACGACTATATAACAACATTTCTGTATAATATCTATGTTTTACGTAGAAGACGACGACTATATAACAACATTTCTGTATAAGATCTATGTTTTCTTTAGAACCTACATGTATATTAAGGTTGTTATATTATATGATATTTCTAACGACATTTCAGCGTGAACATCAAAAAAAATATTTGAACAAATCACTCTACTATCAAGATTATAAAACATACCTGACACCTTGAGTTATTATCTTTGAGGAAATTAAAAACATTTCGGCATGAAAGAGGAAGCCAGAGGGAAGTAGCAGCAGTGATAATGAAGCCTTTTTGTTGTGTAATGTCTTCATTTTTTCTTATAGAAACTCTATCTTCACTTTTAAATTTTGACGAAGTTGGAAAATCTAATTTTTCAGTCATGCTTAGGATTTCACAAAACCTCTTCACCATCCTTAGAGATATTTGCATTACATTTTCGAGGATTTCTGGATCATTGAGCACTGCAAATAAAAAAAAATAACAAAATTAACAAATATATATAACTTATCATTTTAGACTGTAAATGGCGTCACAAAAGTCATTTTTAGAGAATATTTAACTACTTGAAAAAGTATTTATAAAAGATTATTTCAGATTGATCTTACTCATAATAAATTTATCAAAGTAGATGGTGTTTTGATGAAATCATCGAATTTTAATGGTGGTAATAATGTATAAGTGTCATTAAAGTGTTGATATAATGCTTAAGTTTATATGATTGTGAAGAGAAATGACTTCCCCCAAATTACAAAAAAAGTAATCATATTTTAGCCACTTTAAAGAAATATCATTTTCTTTAATCAAATCGATAAATTACTTATATTTTAAGAAAAATAAAATAAACTCGTGAGCCAAAACACACATCAAAATATAAAAGAGAAATTCAGAAGTAATGTCATGTACATTTAGGCAAAGAAAAGGAGATTAATTTATTGTTAAATCTTTTAATCAAATAGATTAGTTTCTTATTTCCTAGTTTTAAGGGTACATTGTTACTACTTCTAAGTTACGTGAAACATGTGACTTAGCATGTTAAAGTTAATTTATTTGATGGCTTGAGATAATGTAGAATGTGCATTGCCAAGGCTGGTCATTGTTTTTTGTTAGAGGAATTTTTCTACCTCCCCAGCTCTTTTGTGTTTATCTAGATTTTTTTCCAATTTTCTAATAGTTGTATACCCACATTTTTTTCTTTATCAAATTGGCCTTGAAGTCATAAATTTATTTTACAAAAATCCTTACGTTGTAATATAAATTAAAAAATATAAACTGGTAAACATATAAAGAAGGGTACATAAAATAGAACCTTGTTTTGGATCATGCCTAGAAAGACTTGTTGCACCCACTTCAACATTATATCTTTCGCACATTCTTTGAAGTGTAACAATCCATCTTTTAGCTCCATATGTTTGACGGTCAATCAATAAAGGCAAAAACATATTATGGACTGGAATTTTTTCATCTACTTGAACATGTTCAATCCAAGTAACCTACATAAGAAAAAATTATTCAAGAAATCAAATAAATATTTAGCTAGATCATTAGTAATACTAACGACATGAAAGTATGTTGGAAATAATAATTTTTCAGAAATGAGATATAAGGTGAAGATTTTTTTAAGACAACACATAGTGAAAGCTATTCATCCATTTTTTTAAAAAATTTGAACATCTTGACATGAACAACATAATATGGGTCAATGTTCAACATCGAACATAATGTGGATCAATGTTCTAACATCGGTAAATTAAGAGTAATACTTATAGGTCTAATGACTCTATTAACATATATTTTTAAAAATCGTTATTCAATCTAACATAATTCCAAATTATAACATGTAAGGCTGTTGATGGGATTGTACAAGCGTATACATATAGTAAAAAAACATTTCTAAATGAATAATGGGGACACTTTAAATAGCCCCCAACGTACATTCCAATATTTAGAGTGTTATCGACATTATTTGGAGTGTTGTCAACATAACATGACGATCCAAAATTGGATAAATCAAGAACAAATACAGATTTGGTTCTTATATTATATTAATAAAAAGGAACATTATGAGATAAGTATCGGTACATGTTAATTTTTTTCTAGATGATATGCTCAAAAATAAGTTACATGTACACACACACACACACACACAAATATATATATATATATATATATATATATATGTCATTAATTTGAACTGTGAAACAATCTCTCCCAATAATTATTGTGTAGAATTGTGCACAATAGACTTTTTGATACAGATACATATATATATAGATAGGAAAATTACGTACCCTACTTTCTCCATGTTCCAAATCTTGGATTGCACAACCAGAAGGAAATTTCCAAGCATGAGAAGTTTCACCACTTCGGATCTCTTTGATTAGATCATATGAAATATCCACCATAATCCATGTTTTTTCATCAAGTTTTCTAAAATAACGTATAAAGTAATAATCTCTAGCTTCAACTAGAGGAGATAGAATATGTAACTTTTCATACATCTGTTTTCAAGAACCAAGAAAAATGTTCATATTAAAGGAAGATTTTTGAATATATTTTTTAATATAAAAGAAACAAATAAAAAAATGATGTAATATGAATTTACCAATTGCATAGAGCCTCCTAAATCTCCCGAATCAAGTACTTCAACAGTCCTAGCTTTGGTGACAATGGTAGGAAACATGTTCATCCATTTGATCTGCATATAACAAATTAAATATTTTTAAGAATATGATTTATGATTAAACAAGAAAGACAATAATACTTCCAAAACAATTTAACTAACTAGGATCATATATAGCTAAGTAAACAAAGAATTCATCTAAATTGCAGCTTGAAACTCGTGTAATTAACTTAATTTTCTTTTAGTTAATCATAAAATCGCTATAAAAACTACTTATTGTAAATAGTTTTAACTCTATTTGAACTTATGATAGTCAGTATTTTGTGAGATAAAATCAAATTAAAATAGTCTATTTAAAAGACATAAATTTAAAATCAATCAAAACGACCATAGAATTCGAAAGTCATTGAAAATGGCTAACTTTAGAATATCATTAAGTGAAAAAAATTAGATTTTCGAAAAATCATGAAAACATGTTCAATCTTTAACTAGTTTCTCAAGTTTGAAATTTGTATGGTGTGTTTTCGCATGAAAAACAACTAGTTTTTACCAAATTCTAAAAACATTAGTTACTTTTAAAAACTATATCCAAAAAGTTGTTAGCAATTACAATTTTTTTCTTTTCAACACATGGGAGAGCTAAAATATAAAATGAAGTAATTAACCCTTTCATTATAACATTGGCACATTCTAAGAATATATATATCAATTTAAGAAAAAGTAGATAATATATACCAGTCATAAGGTATAACGTGAAAGTATCAACGACACTTACCGGATCAAGAAAATTTTGGATCAACTCAATTACATTCATTGGCACCACTCCATAAACCTTTGATGATTCAAATCGAGTTGTCGGTGATTCGCCAGGCTGATTTGGATTTGAAAATATTTCCTCATAATTCTCCCAATTAAATAAAAATTCATTACTAATTGATGATTTAATAGAAATTGGAATATCGAATTTTAAAAGTTCTGCCATTTCATTTAATGCTGCAATAAGTATCCCCAAAATAATTGATTTCTCCCTGTTATTATGATGAAATTCATAATTTTCTTGTGGCGATGGAGACATCAATGAGGATATATTATCACTTATTGAATGAGCTCTAGCATTATTGTTATTTGAACCCATCCTTCCAGGAACACTTGGAATGACATTTGATATGCTTTCGTGCTGCAAAATGAAAAAAAAAAAACTAAATAGCAATTCTTAATTAAGTCACTTATTACTATACTAAGTAATCATATAACATACTTATCATATATCATCAACATCATCATATTTCTGTAATCAAATTTACGTCATATTCTATACTACTAAATATATTTGCAAGTTATGTCAATGTAGAAATTTTTATGTTGTTCTTGTTAGGCCGTTATACTTTTTCATACCTAGTTTCCTTTTTGTGTTGTTAATTTGATATTAAAGTTTAATTAACTTTTAATTGATTTAACAGAAATATATTTAGTATGAAAAATGTTCACTATTTTCTACCATTTTGGTGTTATTCTTTTGTTATATTTTTAATACTATTATATCTAACAATTCAACGAATATATTATTGTAATGTTCACAATTACCATGTATCTTTAGCACATATAATTATTTATCTTTTTTTACTTTTTTTTTATGTTTATGCATATGTACATCGTGAAATTGATACTGATTTACTAGACATTGTAAGGATGACATATGCTGATCGTATTTTTGTATAACTCTTACAAGATGCTCACAATATTGGCGATCTTTTTGATATGTAATTATTTGATAAAGAGAATACAATTTCTCAAAGAGCAGGCATAAACTTTTAGGCATAAATATCTTTAATTATTACTCATCTGCTTGTTCAACCATTTGTATTAGTCTGGATTTAGTATAAATCTCCCATTTAATATTCAAAGATCTTCTTTATTTGTTAATGAGTCCGAAAAAAATTATTAGAGGAAGTAATTGTTGTATTAAATCACACATTCGAACAACGTAACAAAATTTGGAGAAACATTTTATGGCCTAACACAAAAGATTCACTAGCCACACCATGGAGTCTACCCAACTTTCAATTAGTAATTTATTTCTTAAGTATTTAAAATTTTTAATGGAAAACAAAACGATTCATTATTGTGTAAACATTAAGAACAATAATAATAATGATAATGTCGATGATAACAATTATAATAAAAAGCCATCAATTAGAATTAGAGCATTTATAGAAAAGACAATCTAATTAAAAATACCTCAACTGGAGTACTTTTGCTTTGAAATCGAACCACGTTCTGCTCGGTATAAGGTCCTATTTCTCTACTCAGTTTATTTTGCTGATTCTCATTTGGGTGTGAACGTGCACTGGAGGATCTTCATTTAAGAATACAAGAAAAGAACAACAGTTATTGACAAATTTTTTTAAAAAATAGACCTAAAAAAGAAAAGAATTAAGGACTTTATGCATCATAAAAGACATGATTGGTTGATAAGTATTGCTAGAGAACCTTTCATTCAAAAACATTTGACTTAATCCCATTGTTAATCGTATGGATCATGTTTTCCCTCTACATTGAGTCATCATCTTCGGTAGGGAGCATTTTACTAAAAAAAATTAGACTTTTTATTGAATTTATGAATAATTCGACCCCTAAAGTTGGAATTTTCGACACATATTTAGGGTATATGGGATTGAACTACTAATTTTTGTTATTCAAATCTTGATTAGTGGAACCCTAATGCGGGATTTTTTGATGTGATTCTTAATTAGTCGAGTTTAGAAAATAATATCGAGAACCAACCATTAGAAAGAAGTTACATTTTTTATTTAAAATGAGAAAGACATTTAACCTATAGAAACTAACGTCTTTATTGCTTAGACACTAACGAATAATCAAGAAGAAACAGATTAATTGATTAAAGGTGTATCAAAAGTACGTATCTTTAACTAAATATTAACGGGGCTATAAAAACAAAAGAAAAACGCAACATATGAAATGAAGAACAAGTTAACCTAAATTAATGAAAAAAAACACATATAGAAAATAAATTACTATATCACTAAATAGTTTTGATTTTACCACTCATCCCTCTGAAAAAATAACATTATCTATGTAACCAAACAAGACAAAACTATAAACATATATGAATGTACCAGTTTTTTTTTATTTTATAAATTAATAAACTTACGCTTCAACAGGTTGAGTTTGTTCCACTACGAGTCTCTGATATTGTCTCCGCTTTTCTAATCTTTGCTGGCACGTCCTTGAAGATTCTCCAACATGTTCATTCTCTGAATCTGTCATTTATTTTTTCTATTTTTCTGTTCAATAATACAAAACAAAAAAAAACAGTGTTAATCTATTTGATTTATGATTTATTGAATTAAATTATCTATGAAGATACTAAAATAGAACTAGGAGAGCAGATATCCACAAGAGAAATTTCTACACACTTTTGACTGATAAGAAGAGATCGTGAGAAAATTTATCAGTTCATAGTGAATGATATGTTTATATAGTTGAAAAAATTGGCTTAATATGTGAGATACATATTGTAAAATATAATAGTTAAAAATGGTAAAAAGGAGAAAAATCGGATATATTATAAAGTGTGAACACAAGAAAAAAATTGTGATTTGTTTTATTATCTTTCACAAAGATATTTTGTTTTAAATAGTATATGTGGTTTGCTATTTATATATTTTCTATAAAAGTTATATCATAGGATAAATTTCATAAATGAAAATATAATTATGACTTTCACAAAAATATTTGGTTTTGAAACAGTATATATGGTTTGCTATTTATATATTTTCTATAAAAATTTATCATAGGATGAATTTCATAAATGGAAATATAATTATGACAATTATCCATCAAAGCCACATAATTATGTTTTTAATAGAAAAATCATAAGTTTATTTGTCATATTATAATGTGACCATCTCCAACCTTTTTCAATTTAACGCTCCATTTTCTATATTTGGAGAGTAAATTAAAGGATTCTCTCTCTAACCACTCGTTATTTCACACTCTAGTCTTCAATTATCAGAGGTGAATAGTATTTTTTCAAATTTGGAGAACTACTATTTACACGCTCTAGTTTACTTTCTGATTATATTATTATTATTTATATTATATAACATTTATAATTAACATATTATTAATCAAAGAAATCCATTAATTAAATTTGTCATGTATTTAATTATTTTTGAATGTGATATGATATCGATGTATATTATAAAATATATACTACTTTTGTGCCAAATTAATAATATTTTTGAAAAAATATTTTTTTGTCACATTAAGTGATATATTTTGATATTATGATTAATTTTCAATATGAAGAATATACATAATTTAAATGATATGACGAAAATTTTAATTTAAAATTACAACACATAACACAACAGTTTAAACACAAGTTGACAACACAATACAAAACATAACAATTTTAATGATTACAACAATAATTTAGAAATTCGCTAGGTCATTTTTGAGATTTAACGAAATTTGAAAAAATAGTGTATGATACAAAGAATTGTTGCAGTTGTGATGCGGTTTTACTTGTTGATTTTTTCTTTTTCAATTATCATAGTTGTTCTTTAGAAATTTAGAGAAAAATAGAATTTTATATTAAATAAGGAATTTCAAAAAATTAAAATTTAATATTGCACAAGCCCACTTCTCATTATTTAAGACTAAAAATAACCCCTCTAACCATAGATAATAATAACACCTGGACCATCGGTCTCTACTTATTAGCCCACATACCAATGGGCCCACTCATTTGGAATCAATTCCAATAAACTATATATAAGTCATTTAAATACAACCCAATAAACACATGTATACAAAGTCGTAATTCACATATCTTTTAGGGTACAACATACAAATCCCCAGTATCCTTAGAAGGTAAATATGAAAGTAATAGTTACAAATGGTTCTCTCATGGAAGCTACATCCAAACTATTTTGGAACGTGTCACGACCCAGACTGTCGTGATTTGCACCACACTTACCCTTCGATGGGAGAATCATTAGTAAAACCCAAACAAATTGTCTATTTATGAACACTAAGAAATTTAAAGATACAAAAGTAGGTTTAAATGACAATAAAATTGTGTCCCCATAAAATCCAAGGCTTTCACAAACACTAACCAAACTAATGCGGAAGAACAACCCGTAGAACCTAAAAGTCATTATACCAAAACTCTACTAACAACAAGTCTAAGCACAAGGGGTACAATCCCAAAACTAAACAACACCTTAAATAAATAGTCTGAGTCCAAAAAGAGTTTACTTAAACAAGAAATATTCATGGCAGCCTCAAAGAATTGACTCACCCTTGAATCCAGTCACGCTCAATTGACCAAGTTAAGGTCCATTAATAGTAATCTGAAGATGCCCTAAACTCAACAAAGAATACGTAAGTGCAGTATCAGTACTCAAGCATAGTGTACTGGTAGGATCACACGACTATCCCACTATGTTCAACATACATAAGACAACACAACATAATAATAAGATGCATATACCGAACTTATACAATATCATCATCAATTACGAACAATGTACAATTTCTCAATTCTCAAATGTCACAATTATATCAAGTAGTTGGTCCTCTTTTGGAACCCAACCCCAAACTGTAAAAATATCGAAACATCATATATGATCCCAATTAGTTATGCCGATCAAGGTTCATTAGGATAGATCATTCATGAAATGGGTATACTTCTTTGTAAATCTTTTTTTCATATTCAAGGTTTTCACATTCACTTAGGGTTCTAGACTCATCAAGAAGGGTCATCATTCTTAGGTCTATTGGATCAAAGACATTCTAGAATACCTCTTTTGTCATCAACTTAGGTCTACCGATCCTAGACTATCATTCACTCATTCTCAGGACAAGGGTGCCTAATCCTACCAAGTCAACATATTACATTCAATGTAACGTTCATGTATCAATTAGGGACAACAAGGTCTACCTAATCAAGACACCATATCAACATGTAAAGACTCTTCATAGTCTATCATATCACACGTCAACATTTAGAGGACTCATGCCTTTCATAACATTAACTCGCATTATACAAGTTCACATTCACATTACATTCGCATTATACAATATCACATATATATCATATAATCCTTCATTTTATACGTTCGTATATGCCATAACTTCATTATACAAGGTCACATTGACTTCACATTATAGCTTCATATATATCATAACATGATACTACTACAATTCATATAATAATGCCTACAATGCAATGATTACAGTAAGAACAAGAAGTAAACACTGTCACCATAAGTGGACCATACCACACAATAGCAGTTTCATATCAATTCTACATTATAAAGGGAATTAGGTCAACTTATCCTCTTCCAATAGCCAAGATCGTCATTACTTCTCAAACAATTCATAATATTATAGCATAATTTACAATAGAAATCAATTATGAAACTCATTATAATCATAATTCCATCAACATTATATCATAAGCAATAAACCCAATTTATAAGCCAAATTTAGGAATTTTTTCAAGATCAAGGTTTCATGGATATTTTCATTGTGAAATATCAATTTAACATCAATAATTCACATCTAATGATTTGAGATCATTTCATGCAAGAACCCTTGAGTTAGAGTGAAAATTTGAATTTTTAATAAACTTTGAAATCACTTTGAAATTGTCTCTAAGGTGATAGCTAACATTAGATAAATAAATCACATACCTTACTAGATGAAATCCCAAGATAATTGAAGAATTAATTAATTGGAATCCATAGCTCTAGCTCCGACATTATCTTGAACTTCCATGGAGATATAGAGAGAACTCTCTTAGGAGAAAGGGCTTTGATTTTAAGAAAAGTGAATAATGAATTCTAATTAGGGCTTTAAATGTTTTATTACTCTTAAAAAACTTAAATAAACATAAAATCACCGACCCTACCCTTTAAAATACTTGGGGTGAATTAACCATTTCACCCCCAAGTTGGCAGAACCACCTGCAGAATTGCATGTCCATTTGACGCCCACCAGATGAGGGACCGTGACTTGGCCCACGCCCCGTCAATGGGGTCCTTGATTTCGATCAGAGGCTCAAAAATATGCATTCCTGATTGACACTCAAGACTGACTGGCCTTCAATGCATTGATGGTCCATCTTTGGAGTCGTCAATCATGTTGCCTGGCAACTTCTTCACTAAAAGATGGGGTCCTCCTCAAGTGCCCCTTGTGGGTCCTTGGGTAGTCATACCCAGAATTTAAACCCCTAGACTCGATATTCTACAAACATGAGTCATCCCCACATGACTTAGACGTCAAAAAATACACTAACTTCAGCCAAAACACATAATAGCACATTAGCACATAAAAGACTAGTCTCCGAACGTTTTGGTCGTTCCTTGACGTTTGACCTCAAATACAACCAAACCGACCTATAAACTCAGTTTAACATTATATCAACAACTTATCAACTCATAAAACACATGTGAAGATCTATTTTATTTTTGGGCTCTTACAGTTCTTGGTGAAATCCTTAGTTCTTTAGAGAACGCTTGAAACCCTTCCTTTTCTCCTCTTCAAACTTGCTCCAAAATACCCAAGTGTTTTGGAATGTCAAAAATAAACGTAGTGTCTAATTAGACCCATAACTTGGGTGATAAAAATTTGGTCAAAGTCTAGTGGGGGTAAGTAAAATATCATATTACCCTTCCCTCAAAGGGATCAAATGCCTTAACTAAAGAGGCTTCATAATTGTTTACTCCCAGCTCCAAATTTAGCAAACTTCACATTGTTGTAAAGAGGACACCAGAACCTCAATTTTATAGCTTGTGGGTCACCTATTTCATTATGTGGTGAAATATATGGTCCTTTGAAGTTGACCCAAAACTAAAAAGTGATGGGTAACTTGTATGAACCTTTATTTAGCTCTTTTGAGGTCCGAGGTGTTATGGATATGCAGACTAATGTACTGAAACTTCAAAAATTCAAAGAACGACCCTACCTTTTATGGAAAATAAGGACGGGTTGTAGAACTTTTTATAGATGATCGACTATCCATGCTAAGTACTTCAGATCATAGGCGATCTAGTTTGTACGAATGATTTTAGGAGTCGTATTATGTTCTATGAACAACAAAATGGTCCGTAGAGTTGAACTTTTGAAATTCAAGATTTTCTTCTTGTCTTATACAAACCCATTCACAGTCCTTTGATGGTCGTATTTCTTGAGAATGACATCCATATTTGACCTCAGGTAGTTTTAAATCAGGAATTTTTAGTCTTTTCTTACTCCTTAATTCCTAAACTACATTCTTTTGGCCTATTCTATGTGGGAATAAAGAATTTTTAATAGCATAAAACTTGTATTCTCTCATTAGTAATATCCTAAAATCAACTTTTTTCTTAAGTCTTCTCGCTTAAGAAAGCTAGGGTTCAAAGATTCAAGCCTTCATTGAAGAATTCAAGCTAGGATATCTATCTCAGGTATGTGGGAACTTCATCAATGGTTCCTCTTAATCCATTGAGTCCCAAAGAAATGTTTTCTCAAATTATGAATTTTCCAAAATTAGGGTACACAAGATCTTCAAGGATTTTTATTGTATTATCATATAAAAGAAGAGACTTATAGTAATCCAAAGGAATAGAATGCGATTCTTTTTTTTTTCATCTTTCAATTTTTCTTTTGCTCAGCAAATAATTTATTCTTATGTGGTATATTAATTTGATTATAGTATTATATTAATTTGATTATAGTATTTTCTTTTAATTGATCATTTAAATTCATTATTTTTTACATTCTAATTTTATGAATTATATTTGAGTAAATAAAAAACATTTTAATTTAATATTTTAACATTTTAATATATTTTATAATATCCGTGCAACATGCGGGGACGTATACTAGTTGATTATAACAACATGATTTCTGTGATATTTCTATGAACACATAACATGCAAGTATTTTCATGATCATAGTTATGTTATTTTCATACACATGTCTATTATCAATTTTTTCATGAATTATGATGTTTTCCAATAGAGCATCTCTCGCTATATACCAATATCATAATTTTGATTCTTTTGATTTAAAGTATCTTTTTTTTTATTATGTTGAGTTATTATGATTTATGAGCTACTTAAAATTTAATTTGATTATCAGTATGATTGTGCAGTATTAGTTAGTATTATTTCTAGATTCAAGATTTGTGGATGTTTCCATTTATCGGGATTTAGGAAACTTTAGTACTCATTCCTTAGTCTTAGAACTACCTTCTACCATAGAATTAGTGTTTATAGATTTTAGCTAGTGGATCTACCTTAGCTCAGACATCATAATTCGTACCTTGGAAATAGGATATTCCTTTTTAGTGGTGGGATCAGATCACTGAACTCTATTTAGCAGTTCACATGGTTCATCTTTGTTTTCGAATCTCACAAATCAGACTTCAGATTTTGCAATGATCATGTAATTTAGCTATTTCAATTTAGTTTACTCAATTTTCATAATTATATACTTATCCTTGCATCAACATGTTATTTTTATATAGATATATCATGTTTAGATTTCATGTTTTATGCATTTCTCTTTACTCATAATAGTACACATATACTTTTCTGCCTATATTAATTATTTGATAATGTAAATTCTAACACTTATAAGAAGGCATGTGGTAAGTCTTACTCCAAATGGCTATCAACATTATCTTGGTAATTCCTCGTGATCTGAGAATGTCCCTACATGATTGTTTCGGTAATTACTTTCACTTTAGACATCATAGAGTTTTATATGAGCTTGTCCTAGCAACTCATGTAGTAGAGACTTTCAGAAAGATAATTTTGATACCTCCATATATGTGTACTCAGATATGCTTTCTCTTTGACTTGATAGACCATTTCAGACTTTATTCTGCATTCATTATTTTTAGTCTTTAGTTTCTATCTTACTATCATGTCATGCCATGAGGTTAGTTTGAGATCACTTGTTACTCTAAGCACTATGCGAGTCTCGGGGCATGACAATGAATTTCTACAAGAAAGAGTATTAAATAGAAATCACTCACTTTTACCATAGTGGGAAACCAAGTAGCATAATTTCATGCCAAACTTTCTTCAATCAAGGACCAGAACTCGAATCAATTCTTTCCAACATCTTATAGTTAAGAGAATCTTCAATTTGACAAGCACCAAGTATCTAGCTAGCCTTAGGACAAAAAATAGCAAAGCTGATTCTTTTGTAAGTTAAAATTTTAAGGTGTATAGTTTGCACCAAAAAGTTGTATAATTTGTAAGGCCTTTCTTATCTTCGGTGATAGTATCACTAATTAATTCCTAATTTGTGTTGTATTAATCCCCTCTTAGGGTAATAAATTTTAAAACATACACATTTATTGTCTTTTTAATTCTAAAGACACTGATAGATATTAATGTTCCGAAAAGAAAAGACTAGTGTTTTAATGAAACAAAACAATGAAAAAGGACATCTTACAAATTTTAGAGAAACAGAATGAATTGGTAAAAGAGGAAGGGAGGAGAAAGAGGAGGTTGAGGTATGTCAATACAAGCTACAAGTTAAATATTTTGAAAAAAAACACAAAATATATCATCAAAATCATGATGCAAATAGATTAGGTTATCAAATTTGTACGAATAATTTCATCAACGCATGAATACTACATACACTAGTCCACTAAAATTGACTAGAGAAAATTGGGATGAAAGTCTTGCATGTCAAATAACAAATAGAATGAGTAGAAAAAGTAATTTTCAAATTTAGTAGCCAAATAAAAGTTTCTACCTTTTCGATAGATTGTTTGCTTAAAATAATATATTTTTATGAAAGAAGAGTTTGATTTTGTTTTTCAAATAAGCTAAAATTTAAATAATCAAATAATGAGACTATCAAATTTAGTCTTTCAATATATGAGACAACAACAATAACATATCTCATCGTCTTGAGAATATTACAATTGTCACTAAAAAAAGAACATGTCATTCTTCAAACATTTTAATTTATCTAAGATTTAAGATACCCAAAAAAGATATTAAGCAACTAAAACATTATAATTTTTAGTCAGAGCAACCTAATGTTGCATTAATTTTTAAAATTGTAGAGCTCAAAAGGTTATGAACAGAAGTCACTGCACTCTTTTGTTGCTTCAAGGAGATTGAATTGTTGTCGGCATGACAAATCAATATTTGAAAAGCCATTGTCAAAATTGAACCAATTTGTGCATTTTTAGTAATGTAGGTGTCCAAATTGTGGCGACCATCGGGACATATGATGAATCCTGAAGGCAAAATGGAAACTTTGTTGACATCACCTCCATTAAAAATTGAATTGACTGTTGACAAATCAATGGGTGCATAGATTAAAAATGTTCCCAATTCATCAATGGCGGACTCTTGAAGAATAAACATGTTTTTCTCTTCTGGAACATACGGCTGCATTTACATTACAATTATTATTAAAAAAAATACTGTAAGCAGTAAAAAATTACATATGCATATTTTTTCCCTTTACAACAAAATTTTCTTTCATTAATCTCATCTAACATTGTATTATAAAGAAATGTTATTTTCTACATCCTTTTGGAAACCAATGAATAACAAATTTTATAGTTAATTCTTCCTTTTATATAGTGGAATATACTAATAATAATTAGTTTGACAAAAATATTGAAAGAAAAGAAAGTGGAATAATTAATCTAGGAATTGCCTTTCATGTAATATTCAAATATTAAATAGTAAAGTGAAAAAAAATTGCAAGTTATACATTGTGGTGTTATTACATGCCAAAGGAATATGAATATCCATTTTTTTGCCAAGAAATAGTGAAATACCATTTTCTTTATAGATTAAGAAAATAAAAACAAATTATAAACAATTAAAGATGAGAAATACCTGAATGATTGTAATATTGTTTCCTGGAACACATCCTGTTCCTATTCTTGCTAATTCAGTGACAGTATTTTCACCAGCCAAAACATCCCACTAATAATAAAAAAAAGTCAAATTTGAATTAAATAATAAACGAAACAATAATTTTATAGTAAAAATATTAGCTTATGAGATGAGCATTGTAGGATCACATAGTAAAAATAAAAATAAAAAAAGTTATGTGAAATTAATGTCAAGAGATAAACACGTAGACAACAACATGAGAGCGCAAAAATAAGTAGAATAGTTAAAATCAGGACTTTGACTTAATGGTTAGGAAGATTCTTAATAAATAACACATTATACATTTGAAATTATGAGTTCTGATTTTCATACTTATTGTTGCTTTTGCTGGTTTAATATGAAAATCTATAGTGGATCTACAAGTTTACTAAGTTTTGCGTCGATTGGTTAAAAAACAAATTTTACTAGGATTAATAACTCTAAAAAATTTTACAGACGTTTGGAGCATTGTATTAAAAATTTAATGTACAATAAAAGGATACGTAGAAGAAGACGACTATATAACAACATTTCTGTATAATATCTATGTTTTACGTAGAAGACGACGACTATATAACAACATTTCTGTATAAGATCTATGTTTTCTTTAGAACCTACATGTATATTAAGGTTGTTATATTATATGATATTTCTAACGACATTTCAGCGTGAACATCAAAAAAAATATTTGAACAAATCACTCTACTATCAAGATTATAAAACATACCTGACACCTTGAGTTATTATCTTTGAGGAAATTAAAAACATTTCGGCATGAAAGAGGAAGCCAGAGGGAAGTAGCAGCAGTGATAATGAAGCCTTTTTGTTGTGTAATGTCTTCATTTTTTCTTATAGAAACTCTATCTTCACTTTTAAATTTTGACGAAATTGGAAAATCTAATTTTTTTCAGTCATGCTTAGGATTTCACAAAACGTCTTCACCATCCTTAGAGATATTTGCATTACATTTTCGAGGATTTCTGGATCATTGAGCACTGCAAATAAAAAAAAATAACAAAATTAACAAATATATATAACTTATCATTTTAGACTGTAAATGGAGTCACCAAAGTCATTTTTAGAGAATAATTAACTACTTGAAAAAGTATTTATAAAAGATTATTTCAGATTGATCTTACTCATAATAAATTTATCAAAGTAGATGGTGTTTTGATGAAATCATCGAATTTTAATGGTGGTAATAATGATAAGTGTCATTAAAGTGTTGATATAATGCTAAAGTTTATATGATTATGAAGAGAAATGACTTCCCCCAAATTACAAAAAAAGTAATCATATTTTAGCCACTTTAAAGAAATATCATTTTCTTTAATCAAATCGATAAATTACTTATATTTTAAGAAAAATAAAATAAATTTGTGAGCCAAAACACACATCAAAATATAAAAGAGAAATTCAGAAGTAATGTCAGGTACATTTAGGCAAAGAAAAGGAGATTAATTTATTGTTAAATCTTTTACTCAAATAGATTAGTTTCTTATTTCCTAGTTTTAAGGGTACTTTTACTATTTCTAAGTTACGTGAAACATGTGACTTAGCATGTTAAAGTTAATTTTTTTGATGGCTTGAGATAATGTAGAATGTGCATTGCCAAGGCTGGTCATTGTTTTTTGTTAGAGGAATTTTTCTACCTCCCCAGCTCTTTTCTGTTTATCTAGATTTTTTTCCAATTTTCTAATAGTTGTATACCCACATTTTTTTCTTTATCAAATTGGCCTTGAAGTCATAAATTTATTTTACAAAAATCCTTACGTTGTAATATAAATTAAAAAATATAAAGCCGTAAACATATAAAGAAGGGTACATAAAATAGAACCTTGTTTTGGATCATGCCTAGAAAGACTTGTTGGACCCACTTCAACATTATATCTTTCGCACATTCTTTGAAGTGTAACAATCCATCTTTTAGCTCCATATGTTTGACGGTCAATCAATAAAGGCAAAAACATATTATGGACTGGAATTTTTTCATCTACTTGAACATGTTCAATCCAAGTAACCTACATAAGAAAAAATTATTCAAGAAATCAAATAAATATTTAGCTAGATCATTAGTAATATTAACGACATGAAAGTATGTTGGAAATAATAATTTTTTAGAAATGAGATATAAGGTGATGATTTTTTTTAAGACAACACATAGTGAAAGCTATTCATCCATTTTTTTAAAAAATTTGAACATCTTGACATGAACAACTTAATATGGGTCAATGTTCAACATCGAACATAATGTGGATCAATGTTCTAACATCGGTAAATTAAGAGTAATACTGATAGGTCTAATGACTTTATTAACGTATATTTTTAATAATCGTTATTCAATCTAACATAATTCCAAATTATAACATATAAGGCTATTGGTAGGATTGTACAAGAGTATACATATAGTAAAAAACATTTCTAAATGAATAATGGGGACACTTTAAATAGCCCCGAACGTACATTCCATTATTTGGAGTGTTATCGACATTATTTGGAGTGTAATCAACATAACATGACGATCCAAAATTGGATAAATCAAGAACAAATACAGATTTGGTTCTTATATTATATTAATAAAAATAAACATTATGAGATAAGTATCGGTACATGTTAATTTTTTCCTAGATGATATGCTCAAAAATAAGTTATATGTACACACACACACACACACACACACACACCTATATATATATATATATCATTAATTTGATTTGTGAAACAATCTCTCCCAAAAATTATTGTGTAGAATTGTGTACAATAGAACTTTTTGATATATATACATATATATAGATAGGAAAATTACGTACCCTACTTTCTCCATGTTCCAAATCTTGGATTGCACAACCAGAAGGAAATTTCCAAGCATGAGAAGTTTCACCACTTTGGATCTCTTTGATTAGATCATATGAAACATCCACCATAATCCATGGTTTTTCATCAAGTTTTCTAAAATAACGTATAAAGTAATAATCTCTAGCTTCAACTAGAGGAGATAGAATATGTAACTTTTCATACATCTGTTTTCAAGAACCAAGAAAAATGTTCATATTAAAGGAAGATTTTTGAATATATTTTTTAATATAAAAGAAACAAATAAAAAATGATGTAATATGAATTTACCAATTGCATAGAGCCTCCTAAATCTCCCGAATCAAGTATTTCAACAGTCCTAGCTTTGGTGACAATGGTAGGAAACATGTTCATCCATTTGATCTGCATATAACAAATTAAATATTTTTAAGAATATGATTTATGATTAAACAAGAAAGACAATAATACTTCAAAAGCAATTTAACTAACTAGGATCATATATAGCTAAGTAAACAAAGAATTCATCTAAATTGCAGCTTGAGACTCGTGTAATTAACTTAATTTTCTTTTAGTTAATCCTAAAATCGCTATAAAAACTACTTATTGTAAATAGTTTTAACTCTATTTGAACTTATGATAGTCAGTATTTTGTGAGATAAAATCAAATTAAAATAGTCTATTTAAAAGACATAAATTTAAAATCAATCAAAACGACCATAGAATTCGAAAGTCATTGAAAATGGCTAACTTTAGAATATCATTAAGTTAAAAAATTAGATTTTCGAAAAATCATGAAAACATGTTCAATCTTTAACTAGTTTCTCAAGTTTGAAATTTGTATGGTGTGTTTTCGCATGAAAAGCGACTAGTTTTTACCAAATTCTAAAAACATTAGTTACTTTTAAAAACTATATCCAAAAAGTTGTTTGCAATTACAATTTTTCTCTTTTCAACACATGGGAGAGCTAAAATATAAAATGAAGTAATTAACCCTTTCATTATACCATTGGCACATTCTAAGAATATATATATCAATTTAAGCAAAAGTAGATAATATATACCAGTCATAAGGTATAACGTGAAAGTATCAACGACACTTACCGAATCAAGAAAATTTTGGATCAACTCAATTACATTCATTGGCACCACTCCATAAACCTTTGATGATTCAAATCGAGTTGTCGGTGATTCGCCAGGCTGATTTGGATTTGAAAATATTTCCTCATAATTCTCCCAATTCAATAAAAATTCATTACTAATTGATGATTTAATAGAAATTGGAATATCGAATTTTAAAAGTTCTGCCATTTCATTTAATGCTGCAATAAGTAACCCCAAAATAATTGATTTCTCCCTGTTATTATGATGAAATTCATAATTTTCTTGTGGCGATGGAGACATTAATGAGGATATATTATCACTTATTGAATGAGCTCTAGCATTATTGTTGTTATTATTATTATTATTATTATTATTATTATTATTATTATTATTATTATTTTGAAGAAAAGGAGGATGATATGCAGTGGAAGATCCACTTATATTTTGGCTCAACAAACTCTCAAAAGATGTATTAGATTTTGGTATGCTTTCGTGCTGCAAAATGAAAAAAAAAACAAACTAAATAGCAAATCTTAATTAAGTCACTTATTACTATACTAAGTGATCATATAACATACTTATCATATATCATCAACATCATCATATTTCTGTAATCAAATTTACGTCATATTCTATACTATTAAATATATTTGCAAGTTATGTCAATGTAGAAATTTTTATGTTGTTCTTGTTAGGTCGTTATACTTTTTCATACCTAGTTTCCTTTTTGAGTTGTTAATTTGATATTAAAGTTTAATTAACTTTTAATTGATTTTACAGAAATATATTTAGTACGAAAAATGTTCACTATTTCTACCATTTTGGTGTTATTCTTTTGTTATATTTTTAATACTATTATATCAAACAATTCAACGAATATATTATTGTAATGTTCACAATCACCAAGTATCTTTAGCACATATAATTATTTATCTTTTTTTATTTTTTTATGTTTATGCATATGTACATCGTGAAATTGATACTGATTTACTAGACATTGTAAGGATGGCATATGCTGATCGTATTTTTGTATAACTCTTACAAGATGCTCACAATATTGGCGATCTTTTTGATATGTAATTATTTGATAAAGAGAATACAATTTCTCAAAGAGCAGGCATAAACTTTTAGGCATAAATATCTTTAATTATTACTCATCTGCTTGTTCAACCATTTGTATTAGTCTGGATTTAGTATAAATCTCCCATTTAATATTCAAAGATCTTCTTTATTTGTTAATGAGTCCGAAAAAAATTATTAGAGGAAGTAATTGTTGTATTAAATCACACATTCGAACAACGTAACAAAATTTGGAGAAACATTTTATGGCCTAACACAAAAGATTCACTAGCCACACCATGGAGTCTACCCAACTTTCAATTAGTAATTTATTTCTTAAGTATTTAAAATTTTTAATGGAAAACAAATCGATTCATCATTGTGTAAACATTAAGAACAATAATAATAATGATAATAATAATGATAATGTCGATGATAACAATTATAATAAAAAGCCATCAATTAGAATTAGAGTATTTATAGAAAATACAATCTAATTAAAAAATACCTCAACTGGAGTACTTTTGCTTTGAAATCGAACCACGTTCTGCTCGGTATAAGGCCCTATTTCTCTACTCAGTTTATTTTGCTGATTCTCATTTGGGTGTGAACGTGCACTGGAGGATTTTCATTTAAGAATACAAGAAAAGAACAACAGTTATTGACAATTTTTTTTTTAAAAATAAACCTAAAAAAGAAAAGAATAATGGACGTTATGCATCATAAAAGACATGATTGGTTGATAAGTATTTCTCTGTCATTAGCTAGGATCTCAAAATGTGTATTTCGAAATTAAATCATCATTGCTAGAGAACCTTTCATTCAAAAACATTTGACTTCATCCCATTGTTAATCGTAGGGATCATGTTTTCCCTCTACATTGGGTCATCATCTTCGGTAGGGAGCATTTTACTAAAAAAAATTTAGACTTTTTACTGAATTTATGAATAATTCGACCCCTAAAGTTGGACTTTCGACACATATTTAGGGTATATGGGACTGAACTACTAATTTTTGTTATTCAAATCTTGATTAGTGGAGCCCTAATGCGGGATTTTTTAATGTGATTCTTAATTAGTCGAGTTTAGAAAATAATATCGAGAACCAACCATTAGAAAGAAGTTACATTTTTTATTAAAATGAGAAAGACATTTAAACTAAAGAAACTAACGTCTTTATTGCTTAGACACTAACGAATAATCAAGAAGAAATAGATTAATTGATTAAAGGTGTATCAGAAGTACGTATCTTTAACTAAATATTTACGGGGCTATAAAAACAAAAGAAAAACGCAACATATGAAATGAAGAACAAGTTAACCTAAATTAATGGAAATAAACACATATAGAAAATAAATTATTATATCACTAAATAGTTTTGATTTTACCACTCATCCCTCTGAAAAAATAACATTATCTATGTAACCAAACAAGACAAAACTATAAACATATATGAATGTACCAGTTTTTTTTTTATTTTATAAATTAATAAACTTACGCTTCAACATGTTGAGTTTGTTCCACTACGAGTCTCTGATATTGTCTCCGCTTTTCTAATCTTTGCTGGAACGTCCTTGAAGATTCTCCAACATGTTCATTCTCTGAATCTGCCATTTATTTTTTCTATTTTTCTGTTCAATAATACAAAACAAAAAAAAAAAAAAACAGTGTTAATCTATTTGATTTATGATTTATTGAATTAAATTATCTATGAAGATACTAAAATAGAACTATGAGAGCAGATATACACAAGAGAGATTTCTACACACTTTTGACTGATAAGAAGAGATCGTGAGAAAATTTATCAATTCATAGTGAATGATATGTTTATATAGTTGAAAAAATTGGCTTAATATGTGAGATACATATTGTAAAATATAATAGTTAAAAATTGTAAAAAGGAGAAAATCGGATATATTATAAAGTGTGAACACAAGAAAAAAATTGTGATTTGTTTTATTTATCTTTCACAAAAATATTTTGTTTTAAATAGTATATGTGGTTTGCTATTTATATATTTTCTATAAAAGTTATATCATAGGATAAATTTCATAAATGAAAATATAATTATGACTTTCACAAAAAAAATTGGTTTTGAAATAGTATATATGGTTTGCTATTTATATATTTTCTACAAAAATTTATCATAGGATGAATTTCATAATGGAAATATAATTATGACAATTATCCATGAAAGCCACATAATTATGTTTTTAATAGAAAAATCATAAGTTTATTTGTCATATTATAATGTGACCATCTCCAACCTTTTTCAATTTAACGCTCCATTTTCTATATTTGGAGAGTAAATTAAAGGATTCTCTCTCTAACCACTCGTTATTTCACACTCTAGTCTTCAATTATCATAGGTGAATAGTATTTTTTCAAATTTGGAGAACTATTATTCACACGCTCTAGTTTACTTTCTGATTATATTATTATTATTTATATTATATAACATTTATAATTAACATATTATTAATCATAGAAATCCATTAATTAAATTTGTCATGTATTTAATTATTTTTGAATATGATATAATATTGATGTATATTATAAAATATATACTACTTTTGTGCCAAATTAATAATATTTTTTTTTAAAAATATTTTTTTGTCACGTTAAGTGATATATTTTGATATTATGATTAATTTTCAATATGAAGAATATACATAATTTAAATGATATGATGAAAATTTTAATTTAAAATTACAATACATAACACAACAGTTTAAACACAAGTTGACAACACAATACAAAGCATAACAATTTTAATGATTACAACAATAATTTAGAAATTCGATAGGTCGTTTTTGAGATTTAATGAAATTTGAAAAAATTGTGTATGATACAAAGAATTGTTGCAGTTGTGAATGCGGTTTTACTTGTTGATTTTTTCTTTTTCAATTATCATAGTTGTTCTTTAGAAATTAGAGAAAAATAGAATTTTATATTAAATAAGGAATTTCAAAAAATTAAAATTTAATATTACAGAAGCCCACTTCTCATTATTTAAGACTAAAAATAACCCCTCTAACCATAGATAATAATAACAACTGGACCATCGGTCTCTACTTATTAGCCCACATACCAATGGGCCCACTCATTTGGAATCAATTCGAATAAACTATATATAAGTCATTTAAATACAACCCAATAAACACATGCATACAAAAGTCGTAATTCACATATGTTTTAGGGTACAACATACAAATCCCCAGTATCCTTAGAAGGTAAATATGAAAGTAATAATTACAAATGGTTCTCTCATGGAAGCTACATCCAAACTATGTTGGAACGTGTCACGACCCAGACTGTGGTGATTTGCACCACACTTACCCTTTCATGGGAGAATCATTAGTAAAACCCAAACAAATTGTCTATTTATGAACACTAAGAAAATTAAAGATACAAAAGTAGGTTTAAATGACAATAAAATTGTGTCCCCATAAAATCCAAGGCTTTCACAAACACTAACCAAACTAATGCGGAAGAACAACCCCTAGAACGTAAAAGTCATTATACCAAAACTCTACTAATAACAAGTCTAAGCACAAGGGGTACAATCCCAAATCTAAACAACACCTTAAATAAATAGTCTGAGTCCAAAAAAAGTTACTTAAATAAGAAATATCCATGGCAGCCTCAAAGAATTGACTCACCCTTGAATCCAGTCACGCTCAATTGACCAAGTTAAGGTCCATTAATAGTCATCTGAAGATGCCCTAAACTCAACAAAGAATACGTAAGTGCAATATCAGTACTCAAGCATAGTGTACTGGTAGGATCACACGACTATCTCACTATGTTCAACATACATAAGTCAACACAACATAATAATAAGATGCATACACCCAACATATACAATATCATTATCAATTATGAACACTGTACGATTTCCCAATTCTCAAATGTCACAATTATATCAAGTAGTTGGTCCTCTTTTGGAACCCTACCCCAAACTGTTAAAATATCGAAACATCATAAATGATCCCAATTAGTTATGCCGGAATGTGACAACTGATCCCAATTAATTATGTTGGAACGTGACAACTGATCCCTGTTAGTTAAGTGAGAATGTGGCAACCAATCTTAATTAGTTATGCTTGAATGTGACAATCGATCCCAATTTGTTTTGTTGGAACGTGGTAACCAATCTTAATTAGTTTTGCCAGAACATGACAACCAATCCCAACTACACACAACAATCACAATCACAAATATATTTGCAACATCATACAATCAAGAGGTGATTCATGACATTTAGTTATTCATTTACATTAAGTGTGATCAATAATGCAACATTTAACATATATAAATGCATCAAAATGAAGCAAGAACAAACATACATCACACAATCATAGAATCACAACTATCACCTACCTCTAATTAAAGATTGAATCTCCTAAACAAGTTGAATCTTTCCTTTCCAAATTGTGTCCGCTTTGTTAAAGTCTACAAACAGTTAATAAATGCAAGGATCAACAATCTAAGGTCTAATTACCTGATTTCGGACAAACCCAATAACCGTAGACCAAACCTTCAATTTCATATCAAGATTAGGGCTTTTCCCACTATAATTTCTCGAACAAAACCCTTCCCCATCGATATTAACAAAATAAAATAGGTTCTATGGATTGAAAAACGAATTCGGGGAGTGAATACCTTAGTTTTAGCCTTAAGAATGGTGGATGTCACATCCGGGGAGGACCCACTAGACGTACCTGGCGTCGTTGTCCTTATTGAGGACTAAGACTAGCCTCTTAGCTTACATCATTACATTCATAAGTCAAAATTTGTGGAAATTTAAAACTTTTCATTACTTCNATATATATATATATATATTACTTAGTCTTCTACTCTTATTTCACATAGATATGAAGAACACAACATAGTCTCAAATAGCCGTCTCATCTCATAACCATATATATAAAGGTATAACAATTTGGGCCTAGCCCATACATCAATGAAATAAGATCACATATAGGTCATACAATGTTGAGTATCCAAATGAAAAGGAAGAATATAAGAATCTTAAATACTAAAGCAGCATCATAAGCTTGATAGTGGCATTGCCCTCGGAAACTGAGGAGCTACCCAACTTGGATGATTAAGAACTACAAGCCTTCTTCAAAGTCGTCTCCAAAGTCCTTCAATGACCGGAACCTAAAATGTTGAGAAAAAGAAAGAAATTGGGATAATACACCACTTGTACTGAGTATGAGATCATATGCACACATATCATGAAATCATGCTAAGAAAAGGGGCATTTCATAAAGGTTTGCAATTTACTTTGAAAAGCTGTATGTACATTAAATGAGATCATACCAATAAATAAGACATATTCCTTAAGTCATAGGCATGTACATCACAAGACCAACAATACAAAGCACAGTCAAGTCAACATGCATATCACATAATCAACCATATAGTCAAAGAAACTCTATCATCAAGTTATAATAGCACAAGCATGAATAATAGTTCATTTCAACGCCACCAAATTAAGAATATTACTCATAACACTCTTTAAGTCCACTTGTATAATAACTAAGCAAAGCATCATAACCTTACATAATCAAGTAAACCTATAAAGAATCATAACGAATGTCCAACTTCACATAACACAACATTAAGAGTATATAATATCATACTTTAGCAATATAGACCAAATACATGTTCATAAAGAGTAATCAACATCACATAGTGTCATTAACATGTAAGATCATCATATATATATCATTTACATTTATAAGCATATCCGTACATAAGAACATCCTTCTATGACTTCCCTTAAGGCTAACTAGTGCAATGTATAGGTAGATTCCCATACCCCTACATAGACTAAGCTAATCCCTTTAGGTTATCTTAGTTAGAATTCATTCCTTTAATTAATTTTACCTTTTGGGAACATCTTGACTTAACCGACATAGACCACATGAGATAGTGTGGCATCCGGTGTCATGAAACCCTACATCAAAAGAAGGCGGACTACTTGCCAAGGTAGTACAAAAACATGAACATAGCAACTATGTGGATCCACTAACTATTATTCCTAAGGGAGAACATAGTTTAGGAACTAGGAGATATAGTAAGGACCATCTGTATGCTACATGCATTGGAGTCTCCAATCTGAAGAGTACATTAGTGATCCTACCTTCCCTATGTGGGAAGGGACACTCCTCAATCTAGTTCACTCGGTGCTAAGCTAGAGTCCCTTTTGAAATATCGTTAATACCTTTATTAATCATCATAGCTTAATATAGATCAAACGGTCTAACCCTTGTATAAACACCATTAATCATCATAGCTTAATATGGACCATAGGGTCTAACCCTTGTATAAACACCATCATCAAAGCTAAGAATTGCATGAGTATTGTCCTTTCATTACAATTCATATAGGTTAGCACATTAACATATTCATATTATGATATGACACATTGGTAAATCATCACTATCCTTATAATATTTACACCTTAGCCTACGCCTCACACATCGTAGTCAAGAAATTTCAATTAAACATCATACCAACCCTATCAATCCTAATACAAGACATGCTTCAAAACAACATCATCACTTAGCCACAAGTAACCATAATTGAAACAAAGAGCTGAGATTACAAGACTTACCAAGTCTCCTTCATAATTCATCTCAAGGTCTTACAATCAACCCTTAACTTAACCCAAAAAGGGTATAATATCATCATATTTCCATAACCAACATGATAACAATGTCAACTGATTCACCACATTACAATCCATTACTAGTTCATACCTTAAGATAAGAGATTTTGGTCAATTCCGTAATATACTTCATAACCTAGATCATTACTCAAGAACTAGCACTATAGGACTCAAATTCATCTTAATCTATTCATAATTGATACAATAACATCATCTAGTAGAGATTCAACCAATAAACAATTCAGTTGAACCAACATTACACAATTCATATCATGATCACGACCTAGGTTAAGGGGAATATGCCATCTTCTACAAACTAGACCAATTCATCGAGATATAACATAATTGAGTTAAAATATATGTTACTCTATTCATAATATCCAAAATAAATTATAAACAAAGTAATTCATAACATCAATTTCGTATTGGATGAAAACCCAACTTTTGAAATCAATTTGATGGAACCCTTTGAGGAAAGAGGTCTCAAAGGTCAAAGGAATCCCATACGTTACTAATTTATAAAGATTGATGGAGAAATTCGAACCTTTGAAGCCCTTGAACTCTTCCCTAGCTTGGTCTTCAATGGAGTTCTTCAACTAGAGTGAAAAAGAAAAGAGATGAAAGAGGATTTGGTTTTGTGAATTATGAGAGCTTAGGTTAGTCTAACTAGGTTAGACTCTTTATATAAGTTGTTAAATAACTTAATTAGACCCCTAATTAACCTAAAAAATAATAAAAATAATTTATTTGAATTAATTAGAGATGTGCAGCAAAACACAGACCTCACAGATGAAACCCCGACCTACGCACCGTTTGTCAATCGACGGGCCAAACCAACCGTTCTATTGGTCCTTCATTGAGTTCAGAGACTGTGCAAAACAGGTTCTTCTTGAATTTGTATAAGTTTTCAACGACGGTGTCCATCGGCGCCCCGTCAATTGACACACGCCTCATTGATTGCACTCGTCTGTGCACACTGCCTTTTGGCAACTTCTAGCCAAAATTCAAGGGTTCTTGGGGATTAGTACATGGACGTTTCAACTATGAACTATATCTAATACATTTTACACACCTTTTCCACCATATTTCATCATTTTACGATTCTTAATATCTAGTTAAATAGGCCAAGGCACGCTAGCACCTTATTGAACTAGTTTTCGGACGTCATGGACGTTCTTGGAAGTATTGATTTTTTAAAGCTCCTAAATGACTTATATTCATTAAAATAGACCTTAAAACAGTGTCTAAACCTCTTGAAACTTATGTTAGGCTCTAGAACACATCTTAGATTTTCGAAGTGTTACATTATCCCCCGTTAGAAAATTCGTCCCCGAATGACACTAAAATCTTTTGAAGGAAGGAATAGACTCAAGAGTAGCAGCCCACCCAACAAGAATATATAAAAACATC
Organism: Solanum pennellii; assembly: GCF_001406875.1. NCBI lineage: Eukaryota > Viridiplantae > Streptophyta > Magnoliopsida > Solanales > Solanaceae > Solanum > Solanum pennellii. The sequence goes on from NC_028640.1 coordinate 21,403,438, forward strand.
AATCAAATCATTTACACAAGGCAAGTCAAAACTTCAATTACCACACATAAGGCTCAACATCACATTATGAGGAATTTCCTTCTCACAACAACAAGAGCTCAACATATCAAATATGAGTCAATTATGTCAAATTTTAACTTATCAACATGCTAAATATCATTTCATAAAGACTCACCATATATAAAATGCACAACATAACTCAAAACAGGCCAAAGAGCAAAAATTGACAATTTTCAAGTTAAATAGGCTCATTTCACTGTAATTTTAATGTAATTACACCAAAAATGCACATTTTGCAAAACTTCACCAAAAATCAAGGAACCTAAATTATTTTATTCATTATTTTCATTATTAATAGGAATAACTAACCTTAGCTATAAAATAGATGAGGGTAACGGAACTTCATGCCAACCTCGGCCTCCCATGTCGCTCCCTCAACAAGGTGATTCTTTGATAACACCTTTAGGGAAGCTAACTCTTTGTTCCTTAACTTCTTCACTTGCCTATCAAGGATTTGAAACGGAACCTCCTCATAAGAGAGGTTATCCTTCACACCAAGACCCTCAATAGGAAGAATGGACTCGGGATCACCGATACACTTCTTAAGCATAGAAACATGGAAAACCGGATGAACCAAAGTCATTTCACTAGGAAATTTCAATTTATAGGCAACCTTACCAACCCTTTTCAAGATCTCATAAGGACCCACATAACAAGGACTCAAATTCCCTTTCTTGCCGAATCTAACCGCTCCTTTCATAGGCGAAATTTTCAAATACACCTTATCAACTTCTTCAAACTCTAATTCCCTTCTCTAATGATCGACATAAGACTTTTGCTGACTATAGGTTGTTTGCAATCGGTTCCTTATGATATGAACCTTCTTCAAAGTCTTATAAACCAAATCGGGAACCAAAAGTGAAGACTTACCCACTTCAAACCTTCAAATTAGAGATCTACATCTCCTACCATAAAAATCTTCATATGGAGCCATAGATATAGATGAATGGTAGCTATTGTTGCAAGAAAACTCCACCAAAGGCAAATGCTTATCCCAATTTACCTTAAAATCAATGATAAAAGCTCTAAGCATATCCTCAATGGTTTGTATAGTATGCTCCGCTTGACTATCCCTTTGAGGATGAAAAGCGGTGCTCAGCTTCACCTTGGCAACCAACCTTTGTTGGAATGATCTCCAAAACCTAGATGTGAGTTCTGCACATCTATCCGATATGATGGATAACGGAATACCATGGCGACACACAATCTTATCTATGATGATTCTTGCATAATCCTCCACCGTATAAGTAGACTTGATGGGAATAAAATGAGCGGATTTGGTCAACATATCCACAATCACCCATTTAGAGTCATATTGCTTTTGTGTCAGAGGCAAACCTACCACAAAATCCATATTGATGTCTTCCGACTTCCGAGTTGGAGTTTGGTTTCTTGAAGTAAGCCACCTGGCTTTTGGTGTTTGGCTTTCACTTATTGGAAATTTGGACACTTAGCAACAAATCCCGCTGTGTCCTTTTTCAAACCTTCCCACAAAAACACTTCCCTAAGGTCATGATACATCTTTGTAGAACCCGGATGAATGGAGTAACGGGACCCATGAACTTTCTCAAGAATCTGGTTCCTCAAACCTTACATTGGGAACCCACAACCTTCCTTCATACCCCAAGACACCACCCCTCCAAGGAGAATGACTCATTAAGCTTGCCAAGAACCGATTCCTTCAACTCCATCAATGGTTGATCAAGGTGTTGTTTGGACTTTAATCTCAACTACCAATGATGACTCTGGGTTATGATGGACCATAGATACACCATTCGGAGAATCTTCCAACCTCACACCTAATCTATCCAACCTATGAGCATCTTTCACTAGTTTTTTCATGGCTTAATCTACATGAGACACACTACCCTTGGATAAACGACATAGAGCATCCACAACCACACTAGCCTTGCGGGGGTCATAGATAACACTCATGTCGTAATTTTTCAACAATTCCAACCACCTTCTTTGTCGGAGATTCAACTCCTTTTGAGTAAACACATATTGTAGACTCTTGTGGTCGGTATACACATCAACATGAAAACCATACAAGTAATGCCTCCATATTTCAAGGAAAATACTACGGCCGCTAACTCGAGATCATGAGTTGGATAGTTTCTCTCATGCACCTTAAGTTGTCTAGAAGCATAAGGTACTACTTTCCCATGTTGCATAGAAAACACCCTAAACCCACTCGGGATGCATCACAATATGCAATGAAACCCTTGGTACCCTCCGGTAAAGTCAACACCATTGTGGAAGTAATCCTATCCTTTAAGATTTATAAGCTTCTGTCACGTGCCTGTGACCATTCAAATTTCTCACTCTTTTGGGTCAAAATAGTCAAGGCAGATGCAATGGATACAAAACCATCCACAGACCTCCGATAATAACCCTCCAGACCCAAGAAAATCCTAATGTCTGTTGGAGTCAATGGTCTAGGCTAATTCTTGACCGCCTCACTTTTCCATGGTTCAACCTCAACTCCCTCACCAGAGATGATATGACGAAGAAACTTCATCGACCTCAACCGAAACTCACATTAGCTATACTTGGAAAATAATCGGTTCTCCTTAAGCACTTGTAACACTGACCTCAAATGGTCCATATGATCACCCTCATTTTTCAAATATACCAAGATGTCATCAATGAAGACAATGACAAATGAATCTAGGTAACTTCGAAACACGCTATTAATGAGATCCATAAATATCGTCGGGGAATTAGTGAGATCAAAGGACATTAGTAAGAACTCATAGTGACGATATCTAGTCTGAAATTACATTTTTTGTATACCCTCACCTCTCACTCTAAGTTGGTGATACCCCGATCTCAAGTTAATCTTAGAAAAGTAGCTTGCCCTTGGAGTTAATCAAACAGGTAGTCAATCTGAGGGAGAGGATACTTGTTCTTGATAGTGACTTTATTGAGTTGGAGATAATCAATACACATTCTAAGGGAACCATCCTTCTTCTTCACGAATAAAATTGGAGCACCCCATGGAGAAATACTAGGTCGAATGAAGCCTTTGTCTAGTAAATCTTTGTGTTGAGCCTTCAACTCTTTCAATTCGGCCGGAGCCATCTAATAAGCAGGAATTGAAATGGGATTTGTATCCGATAAAAAGTCAATACCAAAATCAATTTCCCATTTGAGAGGAATACCGGAACGATTATTAGGAAAGACCTCCAGAAATTCCCTCACTATGAGGACAGACTCAATGGGAGGAATTTCGGAGTCGAAATCTTGGACTCTTATTATGTGGTATAAACATCCTTTAGAGATCATTCTACAAGCTTCCAAACAAGAAATTATTTGACCTCTAGGAATAGAATTTCCCCCTTCCACTCTAAACGGGCTAATTTGAAAATTAAAACTTCAGCACCCTTGTTCTACAATCAAAGGAGGCAAAGCAAGCATGTAGCCAATCCATTTCCCATATGACATAAAATCAAACCTATCAAGTTCTACTAGTTCAACATAAGTAACTCTATTGGGCAACATTATAGGACAATTTCTTTATACCCTCTTTGCAACCACCGACTCACCCACTGGGGTAGTCACTTTGAAAGGTTTATTTAGAATATCGGGTAAAATCTAAAACTTTTTATCTATCAAGGGAGTAACAAAAGACAATGTAGCGCCCGAATCAAGTAAAGTATATACAATAATAGAGAAAACTTTCAACATGCAGGTCACCACATAGGGCGAAGTCTCTTGCTCACCCCTTGAGCAAAGTGCATAGAAGCGATTCTTCTTTGGAGCATCATTAGAACCACTTGCGTGAGCTTGACCACTACCTTTGTCTTGACCCTTCACATTTGGGAAATCTCAAACCTTGTGCCCACTTTTACAACAACCAAAATTATTATCTGTTTCCTTAAGGCATTCACCAAAATGCTTCTTGCCACACTTTTCACAAGTTGGATTTTTGTTTGCTGAGCTAGTTCCCCTTCCTTTTTTAGGCTTAGGATTAGATACCCTACATCCCTAGACTTAGGGAACATGGAAAGAACTTGATTAGAAACCCTTTTCATGAACATAGGCTTGTTTTATCAAGCCTACCCATAGAAGAACCACCATAAAAAGATCTTGCCCTCTTGGCATCTCTACTCTTTGTCATAGCCCTTGCCTCTTACACTTGTTGAACATTAACCATAAGACGAGAAATGTTCATATCGTCATGTAGCATAGCCGAATGACATTCCTCTTGCAAGTAATCTGACACTCCCATCACAGAGAGATTCTTTTCATCCCTAGGATCCGAAATCAAAGAAGGAGCATACATTGACAATATAGTGAATTTCAAAGAGTATTCAAGAACACTCATACCTCCTAGTCGAATTTTGATGAACTCCACTACCATAAATTTCCTCTTCTCCCTAGGAAAGAATCTATTCTTCAAGTCTTCATGCCGTTTTTCTCCGAGTATTCATTTCCTATTATCACAATAAGAGGATTAGATGCTAAAAGCACATAGAGCTAACACTCTAGAGGCACGATATTGGACTTCCAAGAAAGTGACAGTTTTCTAAGCATCACATAGATCCCTATCCATAATATATTCAACCTCATGCTCTAATACAAAATTTGTCACATCCGGTTAGCACCCCCTAGACGTAACCGGCGTCGTCATCCTATTTGACAACTCAGACTAGCCTCTTAGCTTACATCATTGCATTCATAGGTCAAAATTAGCGGAAATTTAAACTTTTCATTACTTTTACATTGGGGTTTGCATAGACCTCTATATACACATTCAATATATATCGAGTATATATAGACCCTTTTTATAGGAAGATTACTTAGTCTTCTACTTTTATTTCACATAGATATAGAGAACATAACATAGTCTCAAATAGTCATCTCATCTCATAACCTTCTAATATGAGTATAACAATTTGGGCCTAGTGTAACATTCCAAAATGAAATAAGGTGAACTACAGCCTCGTGAGTGTTTCTAGAGTTAGTTTTAAGATTAAAATGAGTGAAATTAGTGTTTATAGTAAGTGTGTGAAGTTTGGTTAAGTTTTGACTTCAAACTTCCAAGAACGTCCATGACGTACGGGAGATATGCCTTAGAAAGTATTTATGTGTCTTGATGTGTTTGAGTGAGTTTTACATGTTTGTTTTAATCAAAATTGATGTGGAATGTTCCTATGACCTATAAGACTTAGTTTAGGGGTTTAACATCTAGGACCCACGAGGTGTCCTAGAAGAGGACCCCAACAATTATACAAAAATTGCCCATAAACAATGCCCATCGATGGGGCGTTGATTGACAAATGGACCGTCATTTGTAAGTCGTGCATGTTGCCTGCAAAAGTTGTCTCGCCTGCTGCCAGCTTAGGGTGTTTTGTGTCATTTCACCCAAAGACTTTTAGGACCCTAGGATTATATTTTTAGGGTTTTTAAGTAATATTAGATTAGTTTTAAGTCGTAGACCTATACAATACGCCTCACTTCAAATATTCAAACTCCTTCTTTAAAGAAAACTCCCTCAAAGTCTCTTCGGAAGCTAGAAGTCAAGAAGCGCAAGGAGGGCTGGTTGGGACGTGTTCATCATCAAAATTCAGTGGGTTGCCTTGAATTTGAGGTATGTTATCCATCCTTGAATCCTCTTCCACTCAAGGAGTCATTTCCAAAAGATTTCAAAAAGGATTTTCAAACTCTACTTTCTACTATCTTTGATTTTAAGCATGGGTCTTCTTGTAAAGGTGTTTTAATGATTCAAATGTATTTCTTCTATTTTGAATTGAATTATTTTTATGTTAAAAACCTAATGAACTCATATTTATGGATATTCCAAACTTTTGGCTTAAGAAAGGGGTTAAATGAGTATGTTTGTGTAGGGTATGAACTTTGGTTTTCTTGTGTTGTTATTATGATTTAGCTGCTGCCCTAAGGGCTTTATTATGATTAATTATTGAGATATTGGATATAGGTGGTGATGACTTGGTTATATGGTGAGTTGATTATAATGGATGATTCTTATTATAAATTGCTCTTGAGTGGTATGGCTCACTTTCTTTGTGGCGGTGTTTAATTGATAAATTTGGTTATGTTTAGTATGTTTTGTGAGCTTGGATTTGAAGGATTAATATGTGAAATAAAATAGTAAAGAATATGGTTCTTGTATAATGTTTTTGTGAAGATTGAAAAGCATGTTTTGCTTATGTTATGTCTAAATGAAAAATATGATTATGTGAAGCATGAAAAATGTGTGATTTGATGAATATAGGTCTAAAGCATGAATAGAAGTTAATATAAATGAAAAGGTGCCTATGTGAATGGTGTGCTCACATGTACACACACTCTCACCCTTGAATGAATGTATGAAGCTAACTTGAGTAAATAGAGGAGTTTGGGGTGAACACTCTTCATGAGTTGAGATGAAGTGTTAAGTAGCAACCTTACTACATCATAAGAGCTTTCTGAGATAGGTCGTAGGATGAATGCACATAGTGAGTTGAGATGTGGTGCTCACTAGTTATCCTTAACCTATAGTTTACAATGTTAAAAATCTGTGGAGGTTATGTCTAGCATCGAGAGGATATGAAGAAGAGGTGGTTACACTTAGTGAGTTGAGATGTTGTATTCCAATGTACCTCTTGAGATAAGTACTCCTCGTTAGTAGAGAACGAGTTACTTAGTAGCAATCTCCTTATCCCTTAACTATGTGAGTGTAGTTATTGGGAAAGCCATGTAAAATCTAAAAAGAATGACCTAACTCTAGGCAAGTGAGGCTCCTTCATCTGGTAGGGGTTAATGTTGGGATTCCATGTCTAGCTCTCATGGTCTATGTCGGTTAAACTAACCTCCCACAAAAGTAATGAATGTGCTATGTCTTCTAAAGGAGGGTTCTACTTAGGGTATGTAGTGGAATGAGACGCTATTTATCCATTGTACTAGGTAGCCATTTTGAAAGGGGAGTCTTAGTGAGTCTTATGTGAATTGAATGAACTAAGTGTTTTAAAAGAACGTGCTACTTAGGGTAGGTGGTTGTATGGCAAGCTATCTATCCATTGCACTAAGTAGGACCTTCCGAAAGGGAAGTCTTGGTGACACACCTTCTAAAAGAGTATAATACTTAGGGTAGGTAGTGGTATGGGACTCTATCTACTCATTGCACTAAGTAGATATTTCAAAAGGGAAGTCTTGGTGGGTTGTTTGGGTGTTCAACAAATTTATTGTTATTGAGTGGGGGCTTGTTCTCCCGAGGTGAGTAAGCCAAAAATGGATAGTCTTGAGGATCTCTTTGGTGTGTATTGAAGGAGGCATATGCGTACTTTCTTCATGTTTTACCTTGTTGAGTCTTAGGATAATCCTTACTCAGGGAAACTCCTATGGAAATAAGTTCACTTCCTCTTTGCTTGGCCTTTGAATTTCACTCTCTTAGAGTTAGGTTAGCTCAGTGTAAATGTGCAAGATGACTTACTGTAACATTTTTGAAAGTTTACGGTAAATGCTCCACTTTGGTTAAAATTATGGAAATTGTTCTCTAACTTTTAAATAATGATTCTTATGTTGTTTTACTTCTATATTCATGAATGTTTTACTTAATTGACATGAAAAATATGTATTTATTAAAATGTCCCTTTTTGCATGTTTTTGCATATGCCATAATTAGTACACTGTTTTGTAATACCCTCATACTTTTATATACTCTATCAGTATAGTTGAAGGCTTTTGGAAGATTTGAAGGTGAAGCTTTGGAAATCTACTCTCTCTAGATTCAGTATGTCCTCATATATTTGAGGACATAGTCTATGTCGCCTAGTTTTATTATTTAGACTTATTATGTAATTTTCTTTCAATGTAAAGGGCCGTGTCCCTAAGATGTTATATCGTGTCTTTAAGTTTGTTTGTGACGATGATATTCTCTAAATATATATGAAATACTAGTTTTTGTTAATTGTCTTGAAAAGTTTTAAATTCCGCTTTACTTTTCATTTCTTATGCAATGAACGATAGTTAAAGGGCTTGTACAAAACTCCAAAGGGTCAAGTATGCCCTGCCATGAAACGAGAGTTCTCCCTAACTTCTAGGGGGTACTTTCAGGTCGTGATAGACTTGGTATCAGATCATAAGGTTATGGGACATCGTTTAGGCTCTAAAAGTCTCACAAGTCACATCTAGTAGTATCTTGGTCATTGGTGTGAGTCGCGACACATCCATGGACAAGAGGCTATAGGATGATAGAAGTTTCAATGTCTTCTTTATTCTAATACCGTGCCTTAGAGTTGAGTTATATAAGGTGTCTTTTCCAAACCTATTTTTTTGTTTATAGGACATGAATACGAGTAGATCAACCGCTAGAAGGGAGATGTAGGTGTAGTTAATGAGAGGATCCCTCCCTGTGTTGTCCAAGTTCCTATTGTTAACCTAGAGGAAGAGAATAAGGATGTTCCTCTTCAAGAACATCAAGTGCCTCCGGAACCCCAAGAGCCTCAAGTGCCCCATGTTCCTCCTATGTATCAATATCCTCTTGTTGAGAGGGATATGACTAATGCGGAGTTTAGGGATTCGCTAATGAACTTGACCCAACTCATGACGACTCAAGCTCATGTCTTCAACAATCACTTTGTTGCCCAAGCTAGCCAAGGCATTGGACCTCAACCTAATGCTAGTACTCCCGCCTCTTGAATTTGGGATTCGATGAGGATGAACCCTCCCATTTTCCATGGCACTAAGGTGGATGAATATCCACATGGTTTCATAGATGAGGTTTTCAAAGTGGTAGATGCTATAGGTGTGACCCCTAGGGATAAAGCGGAGTTAGCCGCTTATCAACTCAAAGATGTGGCTCAAGTATGGTTTGATCAATGGAGGGCTAAGAGACCCTTATAAAGAGGGAAAATTGATTGAAAGTAATTCAAATTGGCTTTCCTAAATAGGTTATTTCCCCTAAAGTGGAGGGAGAAGAAGGTGGTTGAATTGATGAACCTTCGTCAAGGGGGAATGAGTGTTCAAGTGTACTTTCTCAGATTCATCAAACTCTCAAGGTATGCCCCTACCATGGTAGCCAACCCTAGGGCTAGGATGAATAATTTTATGATGGGAGTGTCTATCTTGGTGGAGAAAGAGTGTTGTACGACAATGCTTCTTAATGACATGGATATCTCTTGGCTCGTGGTCTATGCACAACAAATTGTGGAGTCCAAAATTAGGGAGATAAGGCAAGTGGGTAAGAGTCCTAGGTCGGATGATTCTAGTCACCAAAATCCTAAGAAGAGGTTTTATCACCAAGATTCTTCTATGGAAAAAAAGGACAAGGGTCCAAACAAAAATTCCCAAGGTGGTGGCCATACTTTTGAGAGGACTAGGTACCCTACTTGTGGGAAGCAACATTTGGGTAAGTGTCTTGACGGAACATATAAATGTTTTGCATGTGGTAATAAGGGTCACAAGATGAGGGACTGCCCTAACATCAAAGCAATAGGGAAAGAGGTCAATCAAGATTCCCTAGATCCTAATGCTCCAAAGAAGAACCCTCCCTATGGGATGGGAGCTAGAAAGGATAACTAATCTGGAGTTGTAGTCCCTGTAAGTATTAAATCTTTATGATTGTTGTTTTTATGTTATGAAATGAGTTTATATTGTTTTATAGTTCATATGATCATGTCATATTTATGAATTACTCAAAGAATGAATTTTTGAAAAATTGCATGATTGGCAGTGTTACAGTGAGCAGTTAGTTCACTGTGAAAATTTTGTATTTAGAATTTTTTTCCTTGACTTAATTGAAGTTTCAATGTGTGAAAAAGTGTTGTATATGAGACTTTTTAATGTTGAATAATGTAGTTCATCCATAGAAGAAAGAAAAGGGTGAATTTTGAAATGTGAAAGTTTTGCTGAAGTGCTTATGTTGCTAGTATTTGAAAGTGTGAAAATGTGCTATTTGTTAGTTGATGCGTTGATTTCTGAGTGTTGTGATCATGATTGTAATGCTCTATGTGATGCAAAGTGATTCCTAGTTGTTCTTGAAGTTTAGTGTCATTAGTGGACGAATGTTGTTCTAAGTGGGGGAGAATTTAACGCCCCAAAATGAACTAAGGTGAACTAGAGCCTCATGAGTGTTTATTGAGTTTTAAGATTAAAATGAGTTAATTAGTGTTATTAGGCAGTGTGTGAAGTTTGGAGGTCAAACGTCCATGACATTAGGGAGATATGCCTTAGAAAATACTTGTGTGTCTTGATGTGTTTGAGTGAGGTTTACATGTTCGTTTTAATCGAAATTGATGTGGGATGTTACTAAGACCTTGAAGAATTAGTTTAGGGGATTAACGTTCGAGTACGACTCCATCTAGAACCCACGAGGAGCCTTAGAAGATAACCCCAACACTTAGACCTTGAAGAATTAGTTTAGGTCTCATTGGTCAATCATAATGAATCAAGACCTAACATACATCACATAATCATATAATCACAACTATCACCTACCTCTAACCAAAGCTTGAATCCCTTAAGACACTTGAATCTTCCTTTTCCGGCTTGTTTCTGCTTTTTCTAGATCTACAAACGATTAATATACGCAAGGATGAAAAATGAAAGGTGGAATTACCTGGATTATAACAAATCAAATAACCCTATACCCAACCCTAGATCTCCATATATAGATTAGGTCTTTTCCCACCATAAATTTAAGATCAAAACTCTGCCCTATCGATACTAACCCAATAAAATAGTTCTATGCATCAAAATATGGATTTGGGGAGTGAAAATCATACCTTATAACCTCAAGAAGGGTAGAAAACTATCAAGAAGACTCTTGGATTTGTTCCTTAGCTCTCAAAGTCATAAAGTTCATAATAAAAGGTTTCTGTGTTTATTTACGACTTTAAGTCGTGTCTATCTCGATATTGCAACGCTCACATCATTTTAACGACCATGGAAACATAAATCCTTCCCCAACATCTTCCAAAGAACAAGTGAGAAAAACTAATATTTCTAATACCCCATTTCACAACACACCTTCACCCAATAAAACTTAGAAGATATCATTCACACCAAGATCAATTTCGAGAGTTCTACTCGCCCCAATTCAATTCCACAAAGTCTTACAAGTTCCATAAAATCTTGTCTATATACTCATGTAATTAAAATCATAAATAGGTTTCTCATTCGTTAATGGATTTCCCTAAACCATATATGGACTACGATTTTATCCAAATTCAGACTAGATTGGGAAATTTCAAGCTACTACCAAAAAGTTTTCTAACCCCAATTGTTTCCCAATTGGATTTTCGCTAAAGACAGAATAAGGTCATTACAAAACTTGAAACCCAAGACAATATATATGTGTCTGAACATGACACCAGATCTAATATATATGTATCAAAATGTGAACTCAATCTAATATGTCTCGAAATGTGACAATCGATCCAATATATATATATATATATATATA